>NC_041384.1:572631532-572798853 GCF_002162155.2 Triticum dicoccoides | reverse complement strand
CGTATGGTATCTTGCATTGCTATGTCATTTCCTTAGTTTAGACATGATGAAAGTGCTAGTGATCGACTAGAGGGGGGTGAATAGGCGATTTTTATGAAAGTCTTCAAAACATGGAAGTTTCGAAGACAAACGATACAAAATAAACCTATTACCATGCAGCAGAAGGTAGACTACACTAGGCAAACCATAGTCAAGTATTCAATGAAGTGAAAGCACAATGACTAATAGGAGCTAGGCAGTAAGGATCAGGTAGGAAGATATTGTGAAGCCAATCAGAACAAGCAGTCACTCAGTGAAGACAAAAGATAATGCAATCATACAATGACTTCACAAGGACCAACAATAAGTAAAGGGAAGGGAAGGGTGAAACCAGTGACTCGTTGAAGACAATGATTTGTTGGACCAGTTCCAACTGTTGTGACAGTTGTACGTCTGGTTAGGGCGGCTAGGTATTAAAACCTGAGGACACACAATCCCGAACACCCAGTCCTGAACATGCAGCTCAGGACACCCAGTCCTCACCGTATTCCCCTTGAGCTAAGGTCACACAGACCTCGCCCAATCACTCTGGTAAGTCTTCAAGGTAGACTTCCAAACCTTCACAGACTTCGTTCACCGGCGATCCACAATGACTCTTGGATGCTCAGAACGCGATGCCTAACCGGCTGGACGATTCACAGTCCTCAAGTGTAATAAGTCTTCAGATCACACAGATAGGAAGACTTAAGTGATGCCTAACACTCTTTGGCTCTGGGTGTTTAGGGCTTTATCCTCGCAAGGAATTCTCTCTCAAAGGCTTTGAGGTGGGTTGCTCTCAAACGACAAAAGCCGTACTCTAACTCTGAGCAGCCAACCATTTATGGTTGTAGGGGGTGGGCTATTTATAGCCACTAGGCAACCCGACCTGATTTTTCCGAAATGACCCTGGGTCACTAAGGAACTGACACGTGTTCCAACGGTCAGATTTCAAACACACACGGCAACTTTACTTGGGCTACAAGCAAAGCTAACTTATCCAACTCTGGACAAGATTTGCTCTCATAGTCTTCACTCGAAGACATAGGATTTTGGTTAAGCATCACTTCAGTCATTCTGACTGGTTCTCTTGGACCCCACTTAACAGTACGGTGGTTCCTATGACTCAACAAAGAAGAAAAAGAATGACGAAAGAACTAAGTCTTCGTGCTCCATAGTCTTCATGCGATGTCTTCTCTTGTCATAGTCTTCAATGTGAATGTCTTCACATACCACCTTTGTCTTCAATGTCTTCTTACATTTTTAGGGGTCATCTCTGGTAGGAAAACCGAATCAATGAGGGACTTCTACCTGTGTTATCCTGCAATTCTCACAAACACATTAGTCCCTCAACTAGGTTTGTCGTCAATACTCCAAAACCAACTAGGGGTGGCACTAGATGCACTTACAATCTCCCCCTTTTTGGTGATTGATGACAAACTAGTTGAAGTTTTCAACGGGGAATATAATATGTGAAATTGTAAAGGATAGGGGATTGTCTTCATAAGTTGCAAGGGCTCCCCCTGAAGATGTGCATATAAGTAATTTGCTTTTGGAATGCAAATGCACATGGCAGGTTGTACTTGTGGAGATCCTCTTCAACTTATGATGAAAATTCATCATGCATGAAAAGTATGTGAAGATAATGACATGCATAATGAAAAATGGACATCTGCAAAATGATCTAAGTGTGGAATTTATTGTCGCACATGCGGAATTTATCATCGCATCACAGAATAGCAAATAAGTAGCAGACGACCATCGAGTTTAAGTGTTACAACTCAAAGAACCAAATGTATCAAAACGAGAGTTGTAAACACTAAGGCAAAATATAAAGCAACCGCCCATATGGACCCGCTTGAAGACTATCAAACTCATATGCTTCTCCCCCTTTTGTAAGTAAGGACCAAAAAGGTTTGAAGACATAGAGCATCTACTCGTTCCCATGAGGAGTAGGTGAAGCAGCAAGGTTGTCGGTGTTGTTAGGCGGTGCAGACGAACTCGGGGCAGTGTCGATGCGTGCAGAAGTAGGGGGCAGTGAAGAAGCATCGTCTTCGTCATCGATCACTCTGGCATTCACAGTTGCCGCGGAGGAAGAGAACTCAGAGTCTTCAAGAGACGGAGTTCGTCGCAGCACAGTCCTTCTTGGAGGTGTTGAGTCAAACTTGAAGCGTTCAGAGAAGCCATCCTCTTGAACATAATATTCAGAACACATAAGCGTCAGCCCTTTCCATGTACGCCGACAGGTTTCATGGGCAACAAAGGCATTCTTGGTGGCAAGATTGCGAATCCTGTTTACGTCCACCAAGAGGCTTTGCATTTGACGCTTCAGCCAGTCATGATGCTTGTCCTGTTTCTGATGAAGGGCAACCAGAAGTTCTCGGTCGTTGAGAACACGAGATCGCTTCTTGGGCCGGTGGGCAATGGTGCTTTCAGTGGCTTCAGTGAGGGCATGATGAGGTGCACATGTAGTACCAGCCAGAGGATAGATGTGAGCGACAGCTTGAACTCCTTCAACGTTTTGCGTGAAGCTTTGATGGTCAGCATTCTGAAGACTAAGCGGCTCCTTGGCAGGCTCTGGATAGATGGCTTCAAGTGACATATCGACATCAAGCAGAAAGATCCGATGATTGCGAGCAGAGGGCTAATAGGTGACAGCTGAGTGTAGTGTGATCAGCCGCATTATCCATGGAGCGTAAAACTTCAAGCCAAAAATGTCAGATCCTGATGCAGCAAGCTGGCGAATAAAGAAGTCTTGTGCATTGAAGCTTTTTCCATGAAGAATATGAAAGACTAATGTATTCATTGCGCCTTCTAGCTTGGCATGTGGAGAATGTCCTTTGATGGGCCAAAGAGTTCGCCTTATGATGTGATAGATGGTACGTGGCAGATACTGAAGGTCTTCAACATAGAACTCCTTAGGATATTCAGCATCTGGAGGCAAAGGCTTCATTGCTAAGCATCTGACTCATATTGGGCTCAGGCTTGTGGAAGATGCTTTCCATAGCAGCACTGTGAAGCTGACAACCAGGTTCATACAGATCTCCTGGAGTGGGCAGGCCAGTAAGCTCAATGATATCAAAGGCTTTGGCTTCATGATGAACATTGCCTATCATCCACTCAATGACCCAAGTCTTCGGATCCCTGTTGTAGCCACGGATATGAAGAGTGGCATAGAATTGGAGCAGTAATTCTTCATTCCAGTGCTCCTTATCAGTGACGAACTGCAGCAAGCCAGACTCTCTGAAGCAATCCAGAGCTTCTTCCAAACAGCGCAGACCAGTTATGGCTTCAGTGTCAAGACGCATATGTGGGAAAATGCGACCTTGATTGTATAGAATGCATGAGTAATAACTGCGCTGCTGATAGCTCCAGAACCGATCAGAAGATATTCTTGCCTTGGTGTAGGGGTTCTTGGTGCTATCAAAGAAGGTGTTGTGTGCCTTGAAGCTACTGATATTAAAAGATCCGGGTGCAGATGCGGTACCTGGAAACCTGGGCAACCTTGGCATTGGCTTCTAAACCTGAGGCATGTGCTCAACGTGATAGTCAAAGTGAGGACCAGCAGCAGGCGGAGGAGTCAGAATAGGCCATTTGACATTGATAAGTTGGCCATCGTTGAAAGCTTGCTCGATAGTGTGTGGCCTTGGTGGCGGAACAGGAGCAGTGGCATCAACAGAGGCGTCAGGCTGCGCATCTGTTGCAGGTGCATCATTGGCTTCATTGGTTGGTGCAGGCTCCACATTTGCTTCAGCCATGACTACATCATTGGCTTCATCTGTGTTGGTGGAGGCAGACTCAAGATTCTCAACCTCCACTTGATAAGCTGGAGTGTCGGGCACAGACACGTTCACTTCAGGAACAGCTTCTTCAAAGTTTGGGGGTGTAGGGACACGATCTTCTTCTTGTTTGTCATCGGCTGATGCAGCCGAATTGTCTTCAGCGCCTTTGCCTTCAGACTCAGAGACAGTCACAGTAGGAGTGGCATCTGGAAACACTTGACGTGCAACATATTGGTGGTGCACTTCTCCTTCTGGAATGCTCGGAAGAGGGACTTGAGACTTGGGTCCTTTGCGAAGCCTGCGTAGCGCTGGCGACGCCTGTGGAGATGAAGTTGGCTAGGCCTCAAAGTCGTCTTCTTCTTGCACTGATGGGGTTGCTTGGGGAGAGCTTGGAGTGTCTTGTCTCTGTGGGTGATCAGCCCACGATGCATCCTGAGCAGTTGGCGTCAGAGGACGACCAATGCTGATGAGTTCGTTGTGCATAAGCACAGGCGATGATACCTGTTGGTGCTCGATCTGAGGAAGGACTTCATCATCTTCAACATTGTCATGGTGACCAATGTCTTCAGCAGCGGTGGGGTCAACTGCTGGAATGTCTTCAGCTTCAGGAGCCTCTGTGGAAGCAGGCTCATGAACAATCAGTTAGCGCTCGTGGTGTTCAGATGCAGGGTGAACCATTGAGATAGGTTCAACAACTAAGGGCTCTGAGGGAGCAGCCCGATCCTTCTTGGTTTTGCGCCTCTTCTTAGAGGGAGCAGCATCAGAAGCTTCAGGATTTTTCCTTTTTCTGGCTTCAGCCTCGGCAGTCCTCGTCTTCTTGACCTTTGGCTTCGAGCCAGTCATGCTGCTTGGGAAGACTATGCGAGGTTCTTCCTGCCTTGAAGGTGCAGATTGGTCAGTTGAGGGCTTCTTCTTCTTTGCAACCATTCTTGGGTCGATGCCAGGATGACCAAGAGCCTTGCGCTTCTGAGCCTCATTGTAGGCTTGCACACACTGGTCAGCCAGGCTCTTCATGTGCTCATGAGAACCTTGAGCTTCTTCACGCTTCTTTAGAAAGGCTTCCTTGAGCTCGTGTCGCATAATCTTGAAGTTTTTCACATCTTGCATGCTGAGCTTGGCCATGTGCTTCTTGAACTGAGCTTTCTCATAGTCGATCTTTTTCTTCAGTTCAACGATGCGCTGAGCTAGAGATAGCTCAGAAGCAATGGCGCCATGGAAGGCGACACTGAGGCCAATTGGAAGTTGCAGATCTTCAAAGCTGAGGTTGGGCGTGTCAAACCACTCATCAATGAAGTTATGGAGGATTGCCACATCAAAGAGAGGCAAATCATTGAAGATCTCTGCTTCTTCCTTGCTCTTGATCAGTTGCTCAAGAGCGTCATCTGCAAGATCTTCATCGCTGGACAAATCAATGACGTCATTGCGCAGAATAGCAGCAGCAGTCAGTGCCTGATCAGTATTCTTTCTCATCTCAGTCTTCTTGGAGATACGTGATAGATCTTCAGACTGCACACTGTCTTCAGGAGGTGCAATAGCCAGTGGCTTCGCATGTGAGACCTTTGGTGCAGGAGCAGGCTTTGAAGCTTTAGGCTTCTTCAGTTTCTTTGGCCTCGGCGGTGCAGGCGCTTCATCAGATTCAACATCATCTGCAGGCTCGTCCATGGCTATCCCTTGAACCATGATATGAGTGATGAGACCTTCCAGATTGTAGAAGGGCCCAACAAGATTGGGTTCAGCTTCGCGGGTGCCATCGACACGGGGAGCAGAAGGACCAGGGTTGAAGTCTGGTCCCAATGTCTTCTTGTTTTGCTTAGCCGAGTTCTTGGCAAACTGGAAGTTGCGCTTGAACAGATTGTCGTCACGACACCACAGCAATGACGATGGATCAGCATCTGCAGGTTGTGGTCCACGGACCATGCAGGGATAGAAGCCTTGTTTAGTGGCTTCATCTCTGGACCTGGGTTGAAGATTTCTGTATAGGATGTCTCCCCATGGTCGCTTGATGGCATTCTTCTCAGCATATTCCTGGGTCACAAACCTGTACTTGAACCATTGCTCTGCCCAGTATCTTCGAATCCACTGGATTCGTGTCTTGCGCTGATTGTAATCCTCTTCTGGATCTGTCTTGTACAGCTCTAAGAGGTCATCAGACAGATCTTTTGATGTTCCCCCTCGACGCTGTCTGCCACCCTTCCTTGTTGATTTCTCTGCAGCCATGAACTTCAAACTGAATGGCTTCAATATGTTCAAAGGTTTCAAAGGCTTCCGCTTGCTGGTCAAACAGGAACTGGCTTCGGGAGAATTTATATGATGTTGTAAGAATTCTGCAAATGAATGCATACTATGAGAACCAAGGGATTCTCCCACGGACATGTACCCGTGACAACATTAAGGTGCGAAGGAAGGGGAAGAGTTCATATGCATTCTCAGAAGATTTTGAAGATAAATTAGTTTAGAAGACATTGACCTCATAGTGCGAAGACATTCACTCACAGATAGAGAGTTGGTTCCAGATTTGTACGAATCCACGAATAAGTACAAGTGAGGAATCTAACTACTTTGTGACGCATAAGTGAACATACTGGGCATATTATGAGATGCAGTATGAAATAGATCCAACGTGTGTGAACAGAAACTGCTTGTGGTAGAAAGTGATGGATCTATAGAATCAAAGGGGCCAAAAAAAAGAAGTTTTATTTACCACACAAAGAACTGTTAGACGGAGTGGGAGAGGAGGCCGAGCAGATCGATCGTCCGTGCCCTAACTTGGCGATGGAGGACTCCTACGGAGACGGCGGAGAAGACGATATCCGCGGCCGGCGTGAAGACGGCGTCGGTGAGGTCGCGGCAACTAAGCGCTTCGTCACCGGCGTCGTCGAGGGCGAGCGGTGGCGCTAGGGTTTGTGTGAGAGTGGAAGAAAGGATAATGACTGTGGTGAGGCATGTATTTATAGAGACAGGGACGGCACAGTGTTATTACACGGGTGCCCCTGGCGATTCACATCTGAAGGACACATGGCCATCATGCAACATATCGGAGGTTGTTCCACGTTCCCACGCACGCCTAGATTGTCGGGTGGTCGTTCCCACTTCTCCGGGTTTCAGGTGAAGGAATTAGCATTGACAATGGACTTAATGTTTGTCTCTGTATCTTCTGCTGACAAGGACGCAGAGAAGATATTCGACAGTTTCAATACAATGCATATGATTTGGAAAGATAGAGTTTGAGATAGAAAGCATAGAGAGGTTAGGGTCCGATCACATTCACTTAGTTCAAAAGATTCAACAAGAAGATATAGCTATAAGTGAATGCCGTAGAGGACAGAACACTAGTGTGTGTGTGTGTGTGTGTATATATATATATAGATGAGAAAGACAATCAAATCAACATAGTGAAGATAATCATGAAGACAAGTTGAGATTGAAGCCAAACCAAATGTGAAGACATACAAACGTAACGCCATGAGTGAAGCACTTCAAATAGAAAAATTTGGTGGTGGCGTTACCCACCATATAGGAAGTATTAGAGTCAGACACGATGCACAATTATCGTGGCGCTCCGAAGTCAAATTCCACATTGATGTATTCACACTTAGAATGTAAGTCTTCATTGATTGAAGATATACTTTACTTCGTGTGTTGCACATCTAAGTCATCAATATGCATAAGTGTTAGGATGTGTGCCTGATCATAGGACATTTGAGGATTCCAAGATATTTAGCTCACATCGTAACTTGCAAAACCTCTTCTCATCCAAGGGCTTGGTGAAGATATCTGCCAATTGCTCTTCAGTGTTGATGTGTATGATATCAATATCTTCTTTCACAACATGATCTCTGAGAAAGTGATGACGAATTTCAATGTGCTTTGTCTTCGAGTGCTGAACTGGGTTGTTGGCAATATTGATGGCGCTTTCGTTGTCGCAGTAGAGGTGCACTTGCTTCAGATGAATGCCATAATATTTGAGTGTTTGCTTCATCCATAGAAGCTGAGCGCAGCAAGATCCAGCAGCAATGTATTCAGATTCAGCAGTGGAGAGAGATACACAGTTCTACTTCTTTGAAGACCAACATACAAGTGATCGTCCCAGAAAATGACATGTGCCTGATGTAGACATGCGATCCACCTTGTCACCAGCATAATCAGCATCCGAGAATCCAACCAGATCAAACTCTGAGCCCTTTGGATACCATAATCCTAATGTTGGGGTGTGAGCCAAATATCGAAGAATTCGCTTCACAGCTAAGTGATGCGATTCCTTTGGTGCCGCTTGGAATCGAGCACATATGCAAACACTAAGCATGATATCTGGCCTAGATGCACATAGATAAAGTAAAGAACCAATCATGGAGCGGTATACCTTTTGATCGAACTCTTTACCATTATCGTCGGGACCCAGATGATGTTTGGCTAGCATTGGAGTCGTGAAGCCTTTGCAGTCTTGCATCCCAAATTTCTCCAGGCAATCTTTGAGGCATTTCTCTTGAGATATGAAGATGCCGTTGCGTTGCTGACGTATTTGAAGACCAAGGAAGAACTTCAGCTCACCTATCATGGACATCTGATATTGCTCTCGCATCATATATCCAAACTCGTCTGTGTATTTCTGATTGGTGCAGCCGAAGATAATGTCATCCACATATATTTGACACACAAACAATTCACCATCATATGTCTTCGTGAAGAGAGTGGGGTCGAGGGAAGCAGGTTTGAATCCTTTGCTCTTCAGGAAGTATTTGAGTGTGTCATACCAAGCCTGAGGGGCTTGTTTGAGCCCATATAGCGCCTTGTTGAGCTTGTACACCATGTCAGGATGTTTTGGATCTTCAAAGCCAGGCGGTTGTGCAACATACACTTCTTCGTCAATCTTGCCATTGAGAAAAACGCTCTTCATATCCATTTGATACAGAAGAATGTTATGATGATTTGCATAGGCCAGCAGTATGCGTATGGCTTCAAGTCTAGCCACAGGAGCAAATGTTTCATCGAAGTCAATCCCTTCAACTTGAGTGTACCCTTGAGCAATGAGACGAGCTTTGTTTCTGACAACTTGACCCTGCTCATCTTGCTTGTTGCGATATATCCATTTGGTGCCTATTATGTTGTGCTTCCGAGGATCAGGACTCTTAACCAGTTCCCATACATTATTCAGCTCAAACTGTTGAAGCTCTTCTTGCATAGCTTGAATCCATTCAGGTTCCATGAAGGCTTCTTCAACTTTCTTGGGTTCAGATATTGAGACAAATGCGAAGTGCCCACAGAAATTTGCTAGTTGTGTTGCCCTTGAACGAGTGAGTGGACCTGGTGCATTGATGCTATCAATTATTCTCTCAATCTGTACTTCATTTGTGACACGAGGATGTACAGGACGAAGATTTTGCTCTTGTTGATCATTGTCATCGTTAGAAGGATTGTCTTCAGGCTGAGCATTGTCTTCAGTTTGATCATTGTCTTCAGGTTGATCAGGTGCGGTGATGATAAGTTCCTCTTCAGGCTAAGCTTCAGAAGGTATGATTTCTCCAGTTCCCATAAGTTTGATTGATTCACTGGATGGAACTTCATCTAGCACATTTGGCAGGTGCTCTCTTTGTGAGCCGTTAGTCTCATCGAACCACACACCACTGTTTCAACCACTTTATAGCAAAAGAGGTTGAAGACTCTGTAGGAGTGCGAATCCTTTCCATATCCAAGCATAAAACCTTCATGTGCTTTTGGTGCAAATTTTGAAGTGTGATGTGGATCCTTGATCCAGCACCTGGCACCAAATACTCTGAAGTAACTGACATTTGGCTTCTTGCCAGTAAGGAGCTCATAGGATGTCTTGTTGAGAAACTTGTGAAGATAAACACGGTTGATGATATGACATGCAGTATCAATGGCTTCAGGCCAGAACTTTCTTGGAGTCTTGTATTCATCAAGCATCGTCCGAGCCATCTCAATAAGTGTTCTATTCTTGCGTTCCACAACGTCATTCTGCTGTGGTGTGTACGGAGCTGAGAATTCATGTGTGATGCCCAAAGTATCAAGATATGTATCTAGGCCAGTGTTCTTGAATTCAGTGCCATTGTCACTTCTGATGTGCTTTATCTTGACGCCATAGTTGTTCATTGCTCGATTGGCGAAGCGTCTGAAGACATCCTGCACTTTAGTCTTGTAGAGGATTATATGCACCCAAGTGTATCTTGAATAATCATCAACAATGACAAAGCCATAGAGACAAGCAGTAGTAGTAAGAGTTGAGTAATTAGTGGGACCGAAAAGATCCATGTGGAGCAGTTCGAAGGGTTGAGTCATTGTCATGATTGTCTTCGAGGGATGCTTGGCCCTCGTCATCTTTCCTACTTCACAGGCACCGCATAACTAATCCTTCTTGAACTTGACGCCCTCGATGCCTATGACATGCTTCTTCCTTGCAAGGGTGTGGAGGTTCCTCGTGCCAGCATGCCCTAGTCTCTGATGCCAGAGCCAACATTCTGAAGCTTTTGCTAGAAGACACAGCAAGCTGTGGTCCTGCTGAGAAATCTACCACGTACAAATCATCTTTCCGATACCCTTCAAACACTAGAGACTTGTCAGATTCCATTAGAACAAGGCAACGATATTTTCCAAACAACACAATCATGTTTAAATCGCAAAGCATTGAGACAGACATTAAATTGAAACCAAGGGATTCAACAAGCATGACTTTATCCATCTGTTGATCCTTTGAGATTGCAACTCTACCTAGACCCAATACCTTGCTTTTACCAGTGTTAGCAAATGTGATGTGACTTTTGTCAGATGGACGTAAGGTTGAGTCCATGAGAAGGCTTCGCTTGCCAGTCATGTGATTAGTACACCCACTATCAATAATCCATTCTGAAGCAGCTGGTGTCGTACCCTACAGTGCAGTTAGGGGGATAGGCTTCACGAAGAGAATTGTGAAGCATAAACATTTGACGAGCAAGTGGATTATGAAAGCTTAGATCAAGGTTAGGACTGATAGGGCAAGTAGCAAGCGACTCAGGAACAAAATACATAATAAGACCATTTGGGCATTTGATCTTGCGCCCTACAAGATGTTTAAGGTCCCCAGCAATAGCTTCAGACGATTTTGGTTTTCGGCTGGAGACCTTTCCCTGCAAAAGAGAGTTAAGCTTTCTTAGCCACCCACATCTTGAAGGGTGGCTTCGAAGCAATGAGTCTAAGTGCAGCATCTGAGAACTTTGGCTTTGGAGCCCTAGCAAAAAGTCTTGCAGGTGGACAATAGTACTCATAAGAATAAGCAGAGTAGTTCTTGGTCTTATGAACATGGCGGTTTGATGAAACGCGCTCATACTCATAGGCCTGAGTAAGGTTTCCCTGCAAAACATTTGCATTAGTGCGACTCAGGTGAGTCCTCTGTCTATATGAAGCCTTTGGACCGTATGAAGCCTGTGGTCTGGGGTTTGTCTTCTTCATGTGTGGTGTCATGATGACATTCACAGGAAGATTCTCCAAACATCTTTTCGGCACCCAGACTTTCTTCATAGGCGGCCCATTCCTGCAGTTAGTACCAATATACCTGGCAAACACTTCACCATTCTGATTCTTAAACAGTTTATGGTTTGCATCAAAAGATTCATCAATAACAATGGGATTAGCACAAGTGAAGCCAGATAGGGTGGATGGATCCACTGAAGATCCCTCTGCAGCAACCCATGTGGTTTTGGGGTACTGCTCATGTTTCCAGTAAGAGCCATTAGCATTCATTTTCCTTTCAAACCCAACACCCTCTTTCCTAGGGTTTCGGTTCAGGATCTGCCTTTTGAGGACATCACATAGTGTCTGATGCCCTTTGAGGCTTTTGTACATTCCTGTTTCAAGCAATGTCTTCAACCTAGCATTCTCATCAGCAATAGCAGTGGTATCCTCAGCAGAGGGGTTAGTTACCACATCAACAGTTGAAGATATTGCAATAGTAGCAGCAGTAGAACACCCAGCAACAGAAGTAGCGTTGTCACGCTCGATGCATTTAAGACATGGTGGTTCAAATCCTTCCTGAGCTGAATTGATCTGTTTGGCACGAAGTGACTCGTTTTCCTTTTGAAGATCTTCATGAGCCACTCTCAATTTCTCAAGATTTTGCTTCCTTTGAAGATAATCATAGGAAAGCTTTTCATGAGTTGTTGAGAGCATTTCATGACGACTTTCAAGTTCCTCATACTTAATGTGAAGATTTTTTATGTCTTCAATTAAGGACTGAGATCGAGTCATTTCAGCGTCTAACAGGTCATCGCTTTTGTCTAACAGTTTTTGAATATGTTCCATAGCCTTCTGTTGTTCAGTTGCAATTTTAGCAAGTGTTTTGTAGCTGGGTTTGGAACCACAATCAGAGTCATCTTCACTAGAAGTTTGATAGTGAGTAGTGCGTGTATTTACCTTGGCACCACGTGCCATGAAGCAGTAGGTAGGAGCGGAGTAGTCCTTGTCATTTGCATCGGTGTCGGTGACGGAGTCATTGTCTTCAGTGTTGAAGATGGACTTGCCAACGTATGCTGTCGCCAGACTCGCAACGCCAGAATCGGACTCCTCCTCAGACTCCACCTCCGCCTCCTCAGAAGCGGACTCCTCCTCTGAATCCATTTCCTTGCCAACAAACGCACGTGCCTTGCCAGATGAGCTATTCTTGTGTGATGAAGACTTTGAGGAGGACTTGGAAGAAGACTTTGAGTATTTCTTCTTCTTCTTGTCATCGGAATCATACTCCTTGCTCTTCTTTTTCTTCTTGTTCTCATTGTCCCACTGCGGACACTCAGAGATGTAGTGGCCAGGTTTCTTGCACTTGTGGCATGTTTTCTTCTTGTAGTCATGAGCAGAAGCTTCATCATTCCTTGAGCTTGATCATGAGGACTTTCTGAAGCCTTTCTTCTTGGTGAATTTTTGGAACTTCTTCACAAGCATAGCAAGCTCCTTTCGAATGTCTTCAGGATCATTAGAACTGCTGTCAGATTCTTCTTCAGATGAGGAGACAGCTTTTGCCTTCAAGGCACGAGTTTGCTCATAGTTGGGACCGTAGATATCTGTTTTCTCAGAAAGCTGAAACTCATGTGTGCTGAGCCTCTCAAGTATGTCAGACAGATCGAGTGTCTTGAAGTCAGGACATTCTTGAATCATCAGGGCTAGGGTGTCAAACGAGCTGTCAAGTGATCTCAGGAGTGTCTTGACGACTTCATGCTTGGTGATCTCAGTGGCGCCGAGGGCTTGAAGCTCATTTGTGATGTCAGTGAGTCGATCAAACGTGAGCTGGACATTCTCATTGTCATTTCTCTTGAAGCGGTTGAAGAGGTTGCGGAGGACACTGATTCTCTGATCTCTCTGGGTTGAGACACCTTCGTTGACCTTGGAGAGCCAGTCCAGACTAGCTTAGATGTTTCCAAAGCACTCACGCGGCCATACTATCCTTTGGTCAGATGACCACACATGATGTTCTTGGCAGTGGAGTCCAGTTGAACGAACTTCTTGACATGAGCAGCGGTGACACCTTCACCAGCCTTGGGAACGCCATTCTTGACGACATACCATAGGTCGACATCAATGGCTTCAAGATGCATGCACATCCTATTCTTCCTGTAAGGATATTCAGTTCCATCGAAGACGGGGCATGCAGCGGAGACTTTAATTATCCCTGCAGTCGACATAGCTAAAACTCCAGGTGGTTAAACCGAATCACACAGAACAAGGGAGTACCTTGCTCTGATACCAATTGAAAGTGCTAGTGATCGACTAGAGGGGGGGTGAATAGGCGATTTTTATGAAAGTCTTCAGAACATGGAAGTTTCGAAGACAAACGATAGAAATAAACCTATTACCATGCAGTGGAAGGTAGACTACACTAGGCAAACCATAGTCAAGTATTCAATGAAGTGAAAGCACAATGACTAATAGCAGCTAGGCAATAAGGATCAGGTAGGAAGATATTGTGAAGCCAATCAGAATAAGCAGTCACTCGGTGAAGACAAAAGATAATGCAATCATACAATGGCTTCACAAGGACCAACAGTAAGTAAAGGGAAGGGAAGGGTGAAACCAGTGACTCATTGAAGACAATGATTTGTTGGACCAGTTCCAACTGCTGTGACAGTTCTACGTCTGGTTAGGGCGGCTAGGTATTTAAACCCGAGGACACACAGTCCCGGACACCCAGTCCTGAACACGCAGCTCAGGACACCCAATCCTCACCGTATTCCCCTTGAGCTAAGGTCACACAGACCTCGCCCAATCACTCTGGTAAGTCTTCAAGGTAGACTTCCAAACCTTCACAGACTTCGTTCACCGGCGATCCACAATGACTCTTGGATGCTCAGAACGCGACGCCTAACCGGCTGGACGATTCACAGTCCTCAAGTGTAATAAGTCTTCAGATCACACAGATAGGAAGACTTAAGTGATGCCTAACACTCTTTGGCTCTGGATGTTTAGGGCTTTGTCCTGACAAGGAATTCTCTCTCAAAGGCTTCGAGGTGGGTTGCTCTCAAACGACAAAAGCCGTACTCTAACTCTGAGCAGCCAATCGTTTATGGTTGTAGGGGGTGGGCTATTTATAGCCACTAGGCAACCCGACCTGATTTGTCCGAAATGACCCTGGGTCACTAAAGAACTAACACGTGTTCCAACGGTCAGATTTCGAACACACACGACAACTTTACTTGGGCTACAAGCAAAGCTGACTTATCCAACTCTGGACAAGATTTGCTCTCATAATCTTCACTCGAAGACATAGGATTTTGGTTAAGCATCACTTCAGTCATTCTGACTGGTTCTCTTGGACCCCACTTAACAGTACGGTGGTTCCTATGACTCAACAAAGAAGAAAAAGAACGACGAAAGAACTAAGTCTTCGCGCTCCATAGTCTTCATGCGATGTCTTCTCTTGTCATGGTCTTTAATGTGAATGTCTTCACATACCACCTTTGTCTTTAATGTCTTCTTACATTTTTAGGGGTCATCTCTGGTAGGAAAACCGAATAAATGAGGGACTTCTACCTGTGTTATCCTGCAATTCTCACAAACACATTAGTCCCTCAACTAGGTTTGTCGTCAATACTCCAAAACCAACTAGGGGTGGCACTAGATGCACTTACACATGATTTGTGTGAATGCCACCTATTTAGTGTCTAATTACCATATATGTGAATTATGCAATGCCATCTTTTTGCAAGACATTATATATGTGAATTATGTAATGCTATCTTGTTGCAAGGCATTATATATGTGAATTATGCAACGCCATGTTGTTTAGCCAAGCGTCATATATGTGAATTATATCATGCCGTCCTTTTTTGTATTTCTCATTGCTTTTGTCGATAATGTTTGTATATTCAACTGCTCTTCCTGTGCATTAGCCATTTGAATTGGTGATGGAGAAATCTGGAGTGAAAACAAGGTCTTCAGAGCAAACAATTCTACCTGGTGAAGCAGATATGTTGCTGGTTATAGATAGCTCTTCAGAGGAGGATTCAGAGGCAGATGACCAGTCCTATTATCCCCCTGAGGTGTATGCTCAAACTTGGCAGGGTTATATTACTCATATCATGCATATGTTGTATTGCAATGCTTAGTTTTTACATCATATACACGATATTGAATGCCATCTCCTTAGTTGACACATCATATATGCGATTGCCCTCTGCTCACTTCCTTAGTATATAAATCATATATTTGAATTATATCTTGCCATGATGTTTACATAGACAGCATGTATCTGAATTATGGCATGCCAGCCCATTTTCTAAAGACATAATATAGTTATATCATCTCATCATGTTCACATAGTCATCATATTTTGAATTATGTCATTCTATCCGTGAATTATATCATGCCATCATGTTTCCATCGACGGCATGTTTGTAATTTATGGCATGCCAACCACTTTAATAGACACATCGTATAGTTATATCATGTCATCCTGTTTACATAGTCATCATATTTTGAAGTATGTCATTCTATTCTGTTTAGTTAGCCATCATACATGCGAAATTGTTTCATGCTATCCTGTTTAATTAGCCATCATATATTTGAAATTATGTCCTGCTATTCTGTTTGGTTAGACAACATAAATATGAATTATTTCATGCCCTATTTTCTTCCCTACTATCCATTGCACCAGTCTATCTTAAAATGTCTTTACATTCAATTACTTTTCTTGTTTATCAGCCATTTCAATTGGAGGGGGTGATGGCAGTATCCGTGGGAGTAAAAACACGTTCTTCAGAAAAGATCGTGCTATCTGTCGATGGAGATAGAACCACGGTTGTACTTGCCCAAGAACCAGCCCCACCACACATAACCCAGACTCACACAAATTGTACCGCTACCCAGTTGGACAAAGAACCAGCTACACCCCTTCTAACCCCAACCCCAGTAGATAGTAACCCAGTTCCTATTGACACAACACCGTCTCCACCACATAGCACCCAAACACGAGTAGTTAGTAAGGCAACTGCAGTGCCCAAAGCACGAGGACCACCACTCTGAACCCCAAGTCAACGCTTAAAACAGAAGGAGAATTGTTCTCAGGTCAGGTTCCATAGCTATGGTTCATACTACTTTGCTCTTGCATCATTGTATTTACTCATACCAATTAATTTCAAATTTGAAGGATGCATTTGAAACTCCAATGGCGCAACAGGTATGTTTTAAACCTGTTTCTTTAACGTGTTTGCTGTTGTAACTTGCTCTATGTGGATTTCAGTTTCAATTGAATAAACAGTTATGTTCTCATGCCATGCACATTACAAGTGTTGTTATTGTAGTGTAGTTTCCCACACTTATATTCTGTCCATGCTGCTTTGTCTTAAATAGATATGATTCGAACTGTATCTATCTTGATTTGGCAACATAAACTAGAATGATATAGACCATACAGTGACCATACTACATAGATATATGTTTTTTTCATGATGTTATCCTGTCCACCTTACTACTGAACTGGTTTACCAAAATGAGTTTCATATACTACATTGTAAACCTGTGATGTGTTTGTTTGTCTCTCCTTTAGAACACGGATAAAATATTGGAGAAGAGTACCCTGTTATGTAATGGTAAAGGAAGTAATGCAGATCAGGTTCAAGATAGTGAGACATCCCTGTTGTTCTCCAAGAAAGCTGATAAAAAATATGTTAAAGACACCGAGACAACCCCAAAGTCCTGTCTTGATGTAATGTTCGAGTTACTGGCTACTATTGCTGGCACCAGCTCTTCAAACTCGCTGCCTGAATCAGTTCGGCTTCTTGAGTCTCAACTTCAAGTTGAAAGACATCGATCAGATGTTATGCGACAGGAAGCCGAAGGATTGAGGAAGTCTGCAGAATTCAGATGCATACTTTCTAGTGCAACAGCAAGTGCTGGAGGATTTAAGCGCCAAACAAGAGAAAGTTAATAAGCTTACTAAGCATCTTGCCAGCATTATGGGTTCCCATGATATTGTTTCTTGAGCACTTCTGAAGTGGTTTCAGTTCTGGACTTGTTTTGCTGCGGTGTTTATGTGCTGCTATGTTCCATATATTTGCACTTGCAGCGAACTTTGATGCCCAGTGGATGTAATATGTTTAATAGCCATGATAGCCTAGCGGAAGTTGCTTGCTTATTTATTTCTGTTGTCTTGTTTATTTGTTTTCTTGTAGTCAGTGTAGTTCTTTTTCCGCGGTTTGCTAGTGGCCGCAATAACCTATTTCTTAAAACTAGGCCACATTAAAATGGGCTACATATTTACTGTAGTTAACATGGGCCTCCTACGGGCCTAGAAACAATGGGCCTTCTAAGGGTCGTAGAAACAATGGGCCTTCTACGGGGCGTAGACACAATGGTCCTTCTACGAGCCGTATCATCAATGGGCCTTCTACAGGCCGTATGATCGGTTTGCCAAACATGGGCCAATAACAGACCACATTATGGCCGTAAATGGGCTAGAATTGAAATCGTCCGTTCATGGGCTGACCATAACGGGCCGTCGTTAATAGGATGTATTTGATGATGCTATGAAGATGGCCCAACGTATTAACGGGCCACAAATGGCCAGACTATAACCACGGGTTGTATTTGGCCCACAAGCAGAAAATGACAGTAATGGGCTGAAAGTAAACGAATGCTGGAAATGAGCCCAACAATAAATGGGCCCTGAGAAGGCCGAAAGATAACATGGGCTGGAAACGGCCCAATGGAATAATGGGCCGTTAATGGGTATAAAGTGATACACTGTTCATTAGGGGCCAGTTTTACCACGGGCCGTTAATGGGCCGAGGGTTACTAAGGGCCTCATATGAGCCAAAAGACGTCATGGGCCATACATGGGCTGGAAGTTAAAACGGGCTGGAATTATATTGGACGGCCCAGATGACGCTACTGGGCCTAATTCTGATAGGCCGTAAACGGGCCCTGGGTTAGCGGGCTGCAAATGGGCTATATGCGAATAGGCCGTTAATAGGCTTGCCGTGGGCGAGCCCGCCATGTTTTGACCAAGTCAAACAGGCCGGCCTTTTCACAGGAATGGGCCTCTGTTGGGCCGTGCCACATGTCGACGTATCATAGGCACTTTGGGTCCAATGAGTGGATGACATCTGTCCCAACGGTGAGCCGACACGTGTTTCCTCCAGCCAATGATGATTTTACACGTGGAAAATCCCCATTGGTCAGGGCTGTTAACGGGTTATCAGATCCAAAATCGGACCCGATAGCTTAACGGTGTTCCGTTACGGTGGATGCCACGTGTCGGTCACCCTTGACGAAAGCACTTCTGTGATGCGCAATTTATCGTCAAGGAAGTGGACACTTTCGTGATGATAGTTTTGGTAATGTCATGGAACACTTCTACGATAGCACAGGTATGACTCTCTTGATTCTATCATAAATTTATCATGGATGTACATGCATGACAGAAAACGTGACCTACTGTGACAAACACGTATCATCACGGAAGTGTATTTTTTTGTAGTGATAGTGATGTTCACCATTAAAAACTTCTCCGTCTCACGTGATGATCGGACATGATTTAGTTGATATGGATCACGTGATCATTTAGATGACTAGAGGGATGTTTATCTAAGTGGGAGTTCTTAAGTAATATGATTAATTGAACTTTAATTTATCATGAACTTAGTACGTGATAGTATTTTGCATGTCTATGTTGTTGAGGATAAATGGCCCATGCTACTGTTCCTTTGAATTTTAAATACGTTCCTAGAGAAAGCTAACTTGAAAGATGATGGTAGCAACTACACGGAATGGGTCCATAACTTGAGGACTATCCTCATTGCTGCACAGAAGAATTATGTCCTAGAAGTACCGCTAGGTGCAAAGCCCGCTGCAGGAGCAACAACACATGTTATGAACGTCTGGCAGAGCAAAGCTGATGACTACTCGATAGTATAGTGTGCCATGCTTTACGGCTTAGAATCGGGACTTCAACAACGTTTTGAACATCATGGAGCATATGAGATTGTTCGAGGAGTTGAAGTTAATATTTCAAGCAAATGCCCGAATTGAGAGATATGAAGTTCCTAATGATAGTGTCATTGACAAAGTTCTTCAATCACTGCCACCAAGCTATAAAAGCTTCGTGATGAACTATAATATGCAAGGGATGGATAAGACAATTCCCGAGCTCTTTCCAATGCTAAAAGCTGCGAAGGTAGAAATCAACAAGGAGCATCAAGTGTTGATGGTTAACCAGACCACTAGTTTCAAGAAAAAGGGCAAAGGGAAGATGGGGAACTTCAATAAGAACGGCAAGCAAGTTGCTGCTCAAGTGAAGAAGCCCAAGTTTGGACCTAAGCCTGAAATTGAGTGCTTCTACTACAAAGGGACTGGTCACTGGAAGCGGAACTGCCCCAAGTATTTGGCGGATAAGAAGGATGGCAAAGTGAAAGGTATATTTGATATACATGTTATTGATGTGTACCTTACTAATGCTCGCAGTAGCGCCTGTGTATTTGATACTGGTTCTGTTGCTCATATTTGCAACTCGAAACAGGGGCTACGGATTAAGCGAAGATTGGCTAAGGACGATGTGACGATGTGCATGGGAAATGGTTCCAAAGTCGATGTGATCGCGGTCGGCACGCTACCTCTAAATCTACCTTCGGGATTAGTATTAGACCTGAATAATTGTTATTTGGTGCGAGCGTTAAGCATGAACATTATATCTGGATCTTGTTTGATGTGAGATGGTTATTCATTTAAATCAGAGAATAATGGTTGTTCTATTTTTATGAGTGATATCTTCTATGGTCATGCACCCTTGATGAGTGGTCTATTTTTATTGAATCTCGATAATAGTGATACACATATTAATAGTATTGAAGCAAAAATGTATAAGTTTAATAATGATAGTGCAACTTATTTGTGGCACTGTCGTCTAGGTCATATTGGTGTAAAGCACATGAAGAAACTCCATGCTGATGGGCTATTGGAATCACTTGATTATGAATAATTTGATGCTTGCGAACCATGCCTCGTGGGCAAGATGACTAAACCTCTGTTCTCTAGAACAATGGAGCAAGCAACTGACTTATTGGAAATAGTACATACTGATGTATCCAATCCGATGAGTGTTGAGGCTCGCAGCGGGTATCGTTATTTTATGATCTTCGCAGATGATTTGAGCAGATATGGGTATATCTCCTTGATGAAACATAAGTCTGAAACATTTGAAAAGTTCAAAGAATTTCATAGTGAAGTGGAAAATCATCGTAACAAGAAAATTAAGTTTCTACGATCTGATCGTGGAGGTGAATATTTGAGTTATGAGTTTGGTCTTCATTTGAAACAATGTGGAATAGTTTTGCAACTCACGCCACTTGGAACACCACAGCGTAACGGTGTGTCCATATGTCGTAACCGCACTTTATTAGATATGGTGCGATCTATGATGTCTCTTACTGATTTACCACTGTCATTTTGGGGTTATGCTTTAGAGACAATTGCATTCACGTTAAATAGGGCACCATCGAAATCCGTTGAGACGACACCATATGAATCGTGGTTTGGCAAGAAACCCAAGTTGTCGTTTCTTAAAGTTTGGGGCTGCGATGCTTATGTGAAAAGGCTTCAACCTGATAAGCTCGAACCCAAATCGGAGAAATGTGTCTTCATAGGATACCCAAAGGAGACTGTTGGGTACACCTTCTATCACAGATCCGAAGGCAAGATATTCGTTGCTAAGAATGGATCCTTTCTAGAGAAAGAGTTTATCTTGCAAGAAGTGAGTGAGAGGAAAGTAGAACTTGATGTGGTAACTGTACCTTCTCCCTTATTAGAAAGTAGTTCATCACAGAAATCAGTTCCAGTGATTCCTACACCAATTAGTGAGGAAGCTAATGATGATGATCATAAAACTTCCGATCAAGTTACTACCAAACCTCTTAGGTCAACCAGAGCAAGATCCGCACCAGAGTGGTACAATAATCCTGTTCTGGAGGTCATGTTACTTGACCATGACGAACCTACGAACTATGAGAAAGCGATGATGAGCCCAGATTCCGTGAAATAGCTTGAGGCCATGAAATCTGAGATGGGATCCGTGTATGAGAACAATGTGTGGACTTTGGTTGACTTGCCCGATGATCTGCAAGCCATAGAGAATAAATGGATCTTCAAGAAGAAGACTGACGTTGATGGTAATATTACTGTCTACAAAACTCCACTTGTTGCGAAAGGTTTTCGACAAGTTCAAGGAGTTAACTATGATGAGACCTTCTCACCCGTAGTGATGCTTAAGTCTGTCCGAATCATGCTAGCAATTGCCACATTTTATGATTATGAAATTTGGCAAATGGATGTCAAAACTACATTCCTTAATGGATATCTCAAAGAAGAGTTGTATATGATTCAACCAGAAGGTTTTGTCGATCCTAAAGGTGCTAACAAAGTGTGCAAGCTCCAGCGGTCCATTTATGGACTAGGGCAAGCATCTCAGAGTTGGAATATACACTTTATAGTGTGATCAAAGCATATGGTTTTATACAGACTTTTGGAGAAGCCTACTGTCGATGTCAAAACCGGCGGATCTCGGGTAGGGGGTCCCAAACTGTGCGTCTAGGCGGATGGTAACAGGATGCAGGGGACATGAAGTTTTACCCAAGTTCGGGCCCTCTTGATGGAGGTAAAACCCTACATCCTGCTTGATTAATATTGATGATATGGGTAGTACAAGAGTAGATCTACCACGAGATCAGAGAGGCTAAACCCTAGAAGCTAGCCTATGGTATGATTGCCTGTTGTCTTACGGACTAAAACCCTTCCAGTTTATATAGACACCGAAGGGGGCTAGGGTTACACAAGGTCGGTTACAAAGGAGGAGATATACATATCCGTATTGCCTAGCTTGCCTTCCACGCCAAGTAGAGTCCCATCCGGACATGAGACGAAGTCTTCAATCTTGTATCTTCATAGTCCAGCAGTCCGGCCAAAGGATACAATCCGTCTGTCCGGAGACCCCCAATCCAGGACTCCCTTAGTAGCCCCTGAACCAGGCTTCAATGACGATGAGTCCGGCACGCAGTGTTGTCTTCGGCATTGCAAGGAGGGTTCTTCTCCAATTTTCAAGTGTTCGTAAGTAGTGTCCGGCTCCATAAATGTTGAACCTCTTGGCTTTTGTGCCCAATAAGGGCTTTCTCCCACGCGTCGAATGAATACGAGGCGCCAGGGCATTTTTACCTTCACCCCCCTAGCCAGATAAATAAATTGTTTATTAAAGGAATGGGGATTCTTAGATCCGATCCATACCATCCTCCCCCAGCGAGAATTCATCAGAGCGCGTTTCGGAAAGATCCATTCCAGCATGGCCGACCTCCGCAGCTCCTCCTCCCGCCCCCGTAGCCCTAAGCCCGGTGATTGGGAGAGGTGTTCAGTCCACAGTCGATTAGTCGAGCTGCAGACTAAGGGATTTCTCCCTCCGGCGTATATGGTGCCCGTTCGAGCCGGGCTTGCCACCTACAATGGCGGGGCGCAAGCGGAGAGCTGTCCTTGTCCCTCCATTGGGGAACGGGTCTGCCTTGTTCCTTATTTACTAAGGGGACTCAGATTTCCAATTCATCCATTCCTCCGCGGGCTCCTGGAGTTCTACGGCCTCCAATTACACAATCTCACCCCTGCCTCCATTCTACATATCACCGGCTATGTTGCTCTCTGCGAGTTGTTCCTGGGCTGCGAGGCTCACTTCGAGCTGTGGAAAAGGCTATTCTGTCTTGTCCCTCGCACACAGAGGGAATCACTTTATCAAGTGGGCAGAGCCGAAATATGGCACATCGCCGATACCGGATACCTGTCCGGTAGCCCGAAGAAACCTTCCGAAGACTGGCCTTCAGAATGGTTTTATATGGAGGACATCCCCCTTCCGGACCCTGTTCGGTGGGGTCTTCCTGAGTTCAACAATGCTCCTTTGAAGAAGCGCCGAAGTTGGCGCCCACGGAGCCCCCAGGCAGAAGACAACGGAGAAGTCCTCTATCTGATGAACCGGATCAAAGCACTGGCTCGATCAGGATTGACAATAATCGAAGTTATGTCGATTTGCATAATGTGGGGAGTGCAGCCACTTCAATATCGTGGGCACCCCTTGTGGTGTTATAACGGGGCGGATGACGCCACCCGCTGCGGGCGTAAGGGTCTGGACAATGCTGCCGCTCTAGCGAAAATTCTGTCCGAACAGTTCAAGGGTGAGGAAGGGGAGTTCACCCGCATCAAGCCACGGGACGGATTCTCCATGTACAATCCTCCAAGCTGGGTAAGTTATATCTCCCTGCCCCCATTTTTCCCGCATTCTTAGTCGTAAGTATTCACCTTGCCACTTTGTGGCAGGAATTGCGAAAAGCCATAAAGGAGGTCAGCATCCCTTCTCCACAACCAGAGGACCCTGACCGAGCCCTTGATTCCGGACTTGAAGAAGATTCGGTTATCTCCGTGGAACTGATAGACCGGCAGTTCTATCAGTTAAGCTGCGACGATGCCCTGGTGGCCATTACGGTCGACTATCCTGGACTGCTCCCTTCATCGCAGGTAAGAAAAATCAAAAAGTCCCAACTCCAAAACTAGGATCCCCTTTTAGGCACTTCACCCACCATATACACATGGCATCTTTTACAGGGAAGGCATTCGAGACGCCCTGCCGAACCCGCAGCAACTCGCTAACAAGAGGCACCGAGGCCGGGTAGGCCAAAAAGGAAGGCGGTCAGGATGGAGACGCCGGTGTAAAGGTATAGGAAAAACCTCGCTCCGTGGTTGTCGTCTTTCTCAAAATGTAATGACGCCCGCATTTCTTTAACAGAAAAAACGCTCGCCGGAATATGTCCGGCGATGCTGCCAATCAAGCTTCCACCAGTCGGGCGCCAGGACCGGGCATGGAGGCGGAAGCCGATATGGGGCAGGCGCCGGATAATCCCCCTACATAGGATGCGGATAGATTATCCGCTACAAACTCAGAAGTGGAAAGCGCCATGAATCATAGGCGCCGCCGGGCCGTACTCCGCGACGCTTGTTTCTCACCAGAGGTGTTCGGCGCCTTCAATTCTGGAGAGGCGTACCTCCGTGCTGCTCAAGATGGTCTAGCCAGAGCCACGAATAAGTATGTAAAGGATGTACGGGTGAGTAAATCTGGCGATTTATATGTATCAGTAGCCCCTGAGACTTGAGACAGTTAGCAGAACTGATTTAAGGATCATCTTTAATGTGCAGGTTCTTACAGAGAAGAATGTTAGGCAGACCCAGGAGCTAGAGGAATGCAAGACCCAACTGCGGGCCGCTCCTGCCGCATTGCAGGAACAGAAAAAGCCTCCCGCTGGTAACATTTTCTTTAAAGAATGATGCTTACCATATAGTGTGCGGCGTGTCTGCAGATCTAACAATTTATTTTGCAGATGAATCCGGAGAAAATCCGGGGGACCAGCATGTTATGCGACAGCTAGAGGCTGGCAAACGCGTGCTGACTGACGTTATGCGGGAAGAAAACAATCTCCAAGATGCCAATATTAAGCTGAACGTGGAACTAAAAGACGTTCGGGGCCAGCTTGCGGATTCTGAGAAGGAGAATAAGCGGCTTCGGCGCGGCATTTTCAGTAAGTGTTTGAACGAATACTTTTAAAGGAGTTCGGCGAAGAAGCTGACTAACAGCGTTATGTCTATAGGTATGCTGACGGGTCGTTCCGCGGAGGAAATGCCCGGGTCTGCGGGTGATCTTCTGTCCGAGCTGTCACATCTGCACGAACAAGTTCGGCAGGTGATGCAGGGTGTTGCCCAGGCCTTGTGGCCGTCCGTCTCCCTACCAGAAGGCGTTGCAGAGCTTGCGGAGAAGCTTAAGGGAGCACGGCGGCACTTTAGGTTATGGAAGATATCAGCCTGCCGACAGGGTGCCAGAGAAGCCTGGGCCATGGTGAAGACGCGGTATACCAAGGCAGACCCAAATCACATGGCCGAGGTCGGACCTGTGGGGCCCGATGGAAAAGAGATCCTTGTTAGCTTAGTTTATGGGCAAGTAGAATTAGCCGCAAAGTATTCCCAATAGGATTGTAAGCTAGACCGCCTGTTGGATGGCACAGAGGAGGAATTTAGTCAGTCTGCATGACTATGTAATTAAAGTGACATGTATAATGCCTTCTAGCCAGATTGTAGATCATTTGTCGTTGCGGACCTTTTCGCTTCAACCTCCGGGCCCGATAGTCCAGAGTGAATCCGAATACCGCTCAGTTATATAAAACCGGGGTATGCGTGGAGACCAGGCGTAGGGGTCATTAGTGCTTTATCAGACAAGTGCCCAACTAGTTATGTTATATTACATGGGTAGTAAGAAACATCTTCCAGGGAGAATAGTTCCATTAAGGGTTCCTTTCCCTGGGTAAGCATGCCCTAAAGTGCATGTCCGGACTGTGATAGGAAACGCAGAAAAAACATCTAGGGGCAGATATGGACAATAAAGAAAAATCATCTTTTGTTCACCGACCGAATATTCCCTTAAGAACACTACCTTTCGGCTTCACCCAGTCTGAGGTACACATCCGGCTGACCCGGCAGTAACAATCGCAGAGGTGCTCCCCTTATGCCCTAGCCGAATTAACGGGAACGTAGGGCATAAATACAAGAGCCAGGCAACCTAGCTTGGCCAAAACTTAAGTCATATCGACGCATATAATGGTGAAAAAGGTACATGCGGAAGTATAACACATGTGTTGGGCATGAGGCCCAGATAAATAATTTAAGCTTCTGTGAAAGAACCCCCAGGTATGAAGAGTGCGGCTAGCGCATCTGTAATGTACAAGCGAGGCACAAGGTGACCCTTGAAGGCCTAGAGAAATAATAAAAGAAAGAAAGGAAGGGAAACAAGACAGATGATGTATATGCAAAAAATGGACAAAGGGACGGGACTGACATAGAGTCCGGTGCTAGGTGTAGAATCTTCAGAGCCTGGCCGCATTCCATGGGTTCGGCTTGAGTCGACTAGTCGATGCATCCCGCAGTCGGTACGCTCCACTGGTCAGAACTTGGTCAATAATGAAAGGACCTTCCCATTTGGGCTCGAGCTTGTTCTTTTTCTTATCCGGCAGGCGTAGAACTAGTTCGCCAATGTTATAAGTTTTGGCCCGTACTTCTCTGCTTTGGTATCTGCGACCCTGTTGCTGATAAAATGCGAAACGGGCTTTGGCTATGTCGCGCTCCTCTTCCAGGGTGTCTAGACTGTCCTGCCGATCGAGCTCGGCTTCTCTTTCTTCGTACATGCGCACTCGAGGTGAGTCATGAATTATGTCACAGGGCAAGACTGCCTCTGCGCCGTACATCATAAAGAAGGGTGTATATCCGGTACTACGATTCGGTGTGGTCCGCAGCCCCCAGAGTACGGAGTCGAGCTCCTCTACCCAGTGCATGTTAGACTCTGTTAAGGAGCGTACTAATCTGGGTTTAATGCCGCTCATTATAAGACCGTTTGCTCACTCGACTTGACTGTTGGTTTGTGGGTGATAGACTGAAGCGTGATCGAGCTTGATGCCCATTTTGCTGCACCAGAGTTTTACCTCGTCGGTCGTGAAGTTCATGCCATTATTAGTGATGATGTTGTGAGGGATGCCATAACGGTGTACAACCCCGGATATGAAGTCTATCACCGGTCCAGATTCGGCTGTTTTAACAGGTTTGGCCTCTATCCATTTGGTGAATTTATCCACCATGACCAATAAGTATTTTTTCTTGTGGGTTCCCTCTTTAAGGGGTCCAACCATGTCAAGCCCCCAGACTGCAAAGGGCCATGTAATGGGGATTGTTTGGAGGGCGGTGGGTGGCATGTGGCTTTGATTTGCAAAGAGCTAGCAACCGGCGCAACGTTGGACCAAGTCTTGTGCATCTGCCCGGGCCATTGGCCAATAGAATCCTGTACGGAAGGCCTTGCTTACAAGAGCCCGGGCTGCGGCGTGATGACCACCGAGTCCGGCGTGAATTTCCGCCAAAAGATTCCGCCCTTCCACTTCGGAGATGCACCTTTGAAGGACTCCGGTAGTACTTTTTTTGTAAAATTCTCCCTCATGGACCCTGTAGACCTTGGATCGCTGTACTATGCAGCGTGCCTCATTTTAGTCCTCCGGAAGTTCCTGTCTAGTTAGGTAGGCGAGGAATGGTTCAGTCCACGGGGCAATAATGGCCATTATTTCGTGGGCTGAAGGTGTTATTTTGGTGACGGAGCCTCTGATTGTGTCACAGAGTTCGGTATCGGGTATTTTGGCCGGGTCCGGACTGTTGTTACCGGTGTCCCCTTCCCATACTATGGATGGTTTAAACAACCTTTCCAAAAATATGTTGGGGGGACTGCATCGCGTTTTGCTCCGATGCGGGCGAGGATATCCGCCGCCTGATTGTTTTCCCGAGCCACATGGTGAAATTTGAGCCCCTCGAACCGAGCTGACATTTTTAGGACGGCGTTTAAATAGGCCGCCATTTTTGGATCCTTGGCGTCAAAGTCTCCATTTATTTGGGATATTGCGAGGTTTGAATCCCCATGCACCTCCAAACGTTGAGTGCCCATGGAGACTGCCATCCGAAGACCATGCAACAGAGCTTCGTATTCGGCTGCATTGTTGGAGTCTATATACAATATTTGCAGCACGTACTGAACGGTATCTCCGGTTGGGGACGTCAGGACGCCGCCAGCCCCTAGATCAGCCAGCATTTTAGAACCGTCAAAGTGCATGATCCAATTGGAGTATGCGCTGTACTCTTTAGGGAGTTCGATCTCCGTCCATTCGGCGACGAAGTCGGCCAATACTTGCGACTTGATGGCTCGTCGAGGTTTGTATGTTATGTCGAGCGGGAGGAGCTCAATGGCCCATTTGGCAATCCGGTCTGTAGCATCGCGTTTGTTTATAATATCATTAAGTGGCACTTCCGAGGCTACTATAATCGAACACTCTTGAAAGTAGTGTCGCAGCTTCCGGGATGCCATGAATACCGCATAGGCTATATTTTGATAATGTGGGTACCGTGATTTGCATGGACTGAGGACAGTGGATACATAGTATACCGGCTTTTGAAGAGGGAATTTGTGTCCGTCTGCTTCTCGTTCGAAGACGAGCACTGCACTGACAACTTGATGAGTTGTCGCAATGTACAACAGCATTGGTTCGCCGATGTTTGGCACGGCCAGGATTGGGTTGGTTGCCAAAATGGCCTTTATTTTTTCCAGTCCGGTTGTGGCCGCGTCCGTCCACTCGAAGTGTTCGGTGCGCCCAAGGAGGCGATAAAGGGGTAAAGCCTTTTCTCCTAAGCGGGAGATAAAGCAGCTTAGAGCTGCCACGCATCCAGTTAACTTCTGGATTTGTTTGAGGTCTGTTGGGGTAGCCAACTGTGACAAAGCTCGGATTTTTGCCGGATTAGCTTCAATACCTCTACTGGAGACAATGAAACCCAGGAGCTTTCCGGCTGGTACGCTGAAAACACATTTTTCCGGGTTGAGCTTGATGTCGTATGTTCGGAGGTTGTCGAATGTGAGCCTCAAGTCGTCTATCAAAGAGTCGACATGTTTGGTTTTGACGACCACATCGTCTACGTGTGCCTCTACTGTTTTGCCGATTTGTTTCTCCAGACATGTCTGAATCATGCGTTGATATGTTGCGCCGGCGTTTTTGAGCCCAAAAGGCATTGTGTTAAAACAGAAGGGGCCGTATGGTGTGATGAATGCCGTTGCGGCTTGGTCAGACTCTGCCATCTCGATTTGGTGGTAACCGGAGTATGCGTCGAGGCAACACAATGACTCGTGTCCTGCGGTAGCATCAATGATTTGATCGATGTGTGGGAGGGGGAAGGGATCCTTTGGGCAAGCTTTATTGAGGTCTTTGAAATCGACACAAAGGCGCCAGGATTTGTCCTTCTTTGGTACCATCACCAGGTTTGCTAGCCAGTCCGGGTGTTTTATTTCTCTGATGAATCCGGCTTCCAATAACTTGGCTAGTTCCTATCCCATGGCCTGTCTCTTAGGTTCGGAGAAACGCCGAAGAGCTTGCTTGACCGGCTTGAATCCCTTTAGGATATTGAGGCTATGCTCGGCCAGCCTGCGTGGGATTCCTGGCATGTCTGAGGGATGCCAGGCGAATATGTCCTAGTTCTTGCGCAGGAACTCTCGTAGTGCAGCGTCCACAGCGGGGTTTAACTGTGCCCCGATGGAGGCTGTTTTTGTAGGGTCTGTTGGGTGGACTTGGAATTTGACTATTTCATCCGCTGGTTTAAAAGAGGTGGACTTGGATCTCTTGTCGAGTATCACGTCGTCCCTGTCCACTGTGGAGCGTAGCGTGGTTAATTCCTCGGCCGAGAGGGCTTCGGATAATGCCTAAGGGCTAGTGCGGCTGTTTTGTTTTTGGCGCGGAGTGTTGTGTCTGGATGACTGGCGAGAGTGATGATTCCGTTGGGCCCGGGCATTTTGAGCTTCATGTACCTGTAATGGGGTACGCCTTGGAAGATTGTGAACGCCTCCCGTCCTAAAAGAGCATGATAACCACTGCTGAACGGGGCCACTTGGAATGTAATTTCTTCGGACCTGTAATTATCCGGCGTGCCGAATACCACATCTAGTGTGATTTTCCCAGCGCAGCGTGCTTCCCGACTGGGGATGATTCCTCTAAAGGTTGTTCTACTTTACTCAATGCGGTTCCAGTCTATTTCCATCTTTTGAAGAGTTTCCTCATAGATGAGGTTTAATCCGATGCCGCCGTCCATGAGTACTTTGGTGAGTCGAAAGCCGTCCACGATTGGACCAAGGACCAGTGCGGCTGGTGCTCGGGCCGTTCGGAATTTACGTTCGTCACTGGCATTGAAGGTAATAGCCGTGTCACTCCATGGATTTATTGCTGCTACGTGGCAGATTTCGGCCATGCTGCGGAGTGTTCGCTTGCGCCGATTATTTGACACGAAGGTATGGAAGACCGTTAACACCATATTGTTATCCACGGGATGGTGCTTTGTGGTATTTGGGAGAAGAAGATCCTCACCACTTTTGGCCACCTGCCGGAGTATCCAACATGCTCTGAGGCTGTCCGTTGGTATTGTATCCGCTGTACTATGAATTTTGCAGGGTCCGTTGAGCCATCCGTCCAGTACGGTTCCATACCCTGTAGGGTTTTTTTGCTTTTTGGTGGTTGACCCGGGTGTATTGTGATAATGCACCCTTTTGTTTTGGACTGGGTTTGTATTCAGGGATGGATTATCCCAAAAGTTTATTTCGGTTCTCCGGGCACTTTCCATCGCACAATACTTTTGTACTATGGACGCCAAGTCAGCGAAGCGTGTTATCTCACGGCAATTTATGGCGTTAAGGATTCCCTTGTCCGTGCAATTATTGCAGAAAATAGGATTGTGTCTTCCTCGCGACAGTCCTTAACTTTGTTCATCGCAAGGAGGAATCTGGCCCAATAGTGATGTACTGTTTCCTGGGGCTCTTGCCTGATGTGGGAAAGATCCCTTATGTTTGGGTGGGTGGGTGGAATTGAATCCGAACCCTCACCTGATCTGGGATCTCGGGGCTGAGGAATTTCCAATTTTGGAAGTTCCGGTTCCGGGGTGTGACCCGATAATCTCGGCCCGCTGCCTGACTCTAAGTTCAGGGATCGGGTGTTGTCCTAGTATTCTTCTCTCAATGAAAGCACCAATGTCGGTGTCAAAACCGGCGGATCTCGGGTAGGGGGTCCTGTAAGTGCATCTAGTGCCCCTTAGTGATTTTGGTGTATTGAAGACTTATTAAGGGACTAATGCGTTTGTGAGTGTACACAGATCTATAAGTCTATGAGGAGTTTGATATTTACAGGAAAAGTCGACCCCTAAAAATGAATATCTTCGACTAAAGATTTTGGTATTTCTGAAGACTTTCATGAAGACTTTGAAAGTGAAGAAATTGGTGTGTCCGTGAAGACTTGATATTCATGCGAGGAATATGAAGCTTGAAGACTTTCGTTTTCATAGTTTTGTTTTTCTCTTTCTTGAGTCATAGGAAACACCGTATTGTTAAAGGGGGTCGAGGAAATACTAAGGAAAATTTTCCATGTGATTCTCAACTCAAAATCCTACACCTACCAATCCCTTCGAGTGAAGCCATTGGAAATCTCATACAGTTCAGTCAATTTCTTCAGTGACAGAGACGAAGTTCTTCTGGTCTCTGAGGAATTTGTCCTGACTGAGGAGTTAGGAATTCGCCAGTGCGGATTGCCTAGACAGTGAGGAACATGATAGCCCTGAGGATTTTGCTACTCAAAATTCCGACCGTTGCTGTGCTATGCGCCAGCTATCCCAAAATATCTATCCACCTAACGGTCATATCATTGAAGGGCATTTATGTCTTATCATGTCGGTCTGCTCCCTAGGCTATAAATAGCCGCCCCCTACAACCACTAGCTGGTTGGCTGCTCCGAGAGAAACTGACACTTGTCATTTGAGAGCAACCCATCCTCTGAGGACTTTGAGCGAAAATCATCAAGTGAGGAAAAACCAAAAAACCAAAACCCAAACACCTACAAACCCCAAGTTTTTGAGCATCACTGAAGAGATTGGTCCTGAGTGGATCCGACGCTTGTTACCTTTGAAGACTGTGCTTCTTCCAGACGGTTAGGCGTCATGGTCTAGAGCATCCAAGAGGAATTGTGGATCGCCGAGTGACTAAGTTTGTCAAGGTTTGGAAGTCGCCTGAAGACTTACCACGAGTGATTGGATGAGGTCTGTGTGACCTTAGTTCAAGGAGAATACGGTGAGGACCGGGTGTCCTGAGCTGCGTGTTCAGGACTGGGTGTCCGGGACTGTGTGTCCTCGAGTTTAAATACTCAGCCGCTCCAACCAGACGTACAACTGAGACAACAGTTGGAACTGGTCTACCAAATCATTGTCTTCACCAAGCTTACTGGTTCTATTTCCTCAACTCTTTCATTTCCTCATAATTGTGTTGTGTTTTTGTTCATATCTGTGTTTGAAGACTTTGACTGAAGACATTCTCAATTTCCTCAGTTTAATTTCTTCAGTCTGTTTGTCTTCATCATGTGTTATCATGTGATTACGTTTCTTGTACTCTATGCCTGTCTTCATTTCATCATGATGACTATGCTTGTATTATGTTATGTTTACTTTTGAGTACTTATTCCGCTGCTAGTAGTTCTTCGCTAAGGAATTTCCTCACCGGCAAATTCCTCAGTGAAGAATTTCATAAAAATCGCCTATTCACCCCCCTCTGTCGATATAATGCACTTTCAATTGGTATCAGAGCAAGGTACTCCCTTGTTCTGTGTGATTTTGGTTTAACCGCCTGGAGTTTTAGTTATGTCGACCGCAGGTATGATCAAGGTCTCTGTTGGGTGTCCTACCTTCGATGGGACGGACTACCCCTACTGGAAGAATAAGATGCGAATGCATCTTGAAGCAATTGATAAGGATCTCTGGTATGTTGTGGAAAATGGTGTTCCCTTAGTCACACCTTCTCTGAATGCTGCTGATGTGAAGAGATTCAAGCAACTCGACTCTCAAGCGAAGAATATCATATGTGGCCATTTGAGCAAAGGACAGTATGGCAGAGTGAGTGCTTTGGAGACAGCGAAGCTTATCTGGGACAGGTTGTCCAAAGTGAATGAAGGAGTCTCAACTCAGCGTGACTCTCGAGTTGATGTTCTTCGCAATCTCTTCAACCGCTTCAAACGACTCGACAATGAAAATGTTCAACAAACCTTCGATCGCCTCACTGACATCTCAAATGATCTTCAAGCACTTGGTGCCACGGACATCATCGATCATGAGGTGGTGAAGAAATTGTTGAGATCGCTTGATTCCTCATTTGACACTCTGGCATTGATGATACAAGAACGTGCTGATTACAAGTCACTTGATCCCGCTGATATTCTTGAGAGGCTAAATACTCATGAGTTCCAACTTGCTGAAAAGAGAGATCTCTATGGTTCAAGCTATGGCAGATCACGTGCACTAAAGGCCAAGGCAGTATCTAAGTCTGAAGATGAAGACTCTGATAGCAGCCTTGGTGATCCTGAAGAACTGAGCCATGATCTGGCTCTGCTCGTGAAGAAGTTCCAAAAGTTCTCAAGACATGGTCGCCTTGGAAGACCCTCAAGGAGCAATGATTCATCATCAAGTGACTACAAGAGGAGGCTCTGCCACAAATGCAAGAAGCCTGGACATTACATTCAAGACTGTCCTTAATGGGAAAAGGAATCAAAGAAGAAGAAATACAAGGATTATAGTCCTGATGATGCGAAGAAAAAGAAGAAATCCTCAAAATCCTCATCATCAAAATCCTCAAAGCCTTCATATCACAAGAAGAGCAGCTCCAAGAAGGCCAGGGCATTCATTGGCAAGGAAATGGACTCTGAAGCTGAATCTGAAGAAAATGAGGAAGAGGAGTCATCTGAGGAGTCCGAATCTAGAGTGGCGAGCCTAGCTCTCGCTACTGCATTCGTCAGCAAGTCTATCTTCAACATTGAAGAAAACAACCTCACCAACAAAGCTGATGAAGGGGATGATGACTACGCTCCCACCTACTGCTTCATGGCAAAGGGTGCCAAGGTACTCAAATATACCTCATCTGAATCAAGTGAGAATGAATCTGATGAAAATCTTAAGCCCGGCTATTCTAAACTTGCTAAGATTGCTGTAAAACAACAAAGGGCTTTATAAAAGATTCAAAACATGCTAGACAAAAGTGATGATATGTTGGGTGAAGAAATGGATCGCACTAAAGCCCTGACTGAAAATCTTCAGAGATTTCAGACTAGGTTTGACAATCTTCAAAGTCATCATAACACTCTCTTATCCGATCATGAGAAGCTTTCTTATGAATTTCTTCAAAGAAAGCAAGACCTTGAGAAGCTAAGAGTGAGTTATGAAGATCTTCAGAAGGAGCGCGATTCATTACTTGCTCAACAAATCAACGCTTCTCAGGAAGAATTTGTTCCTCCATGCTTGAAGTGCATTGAACGTGAATCTGCTAATTCTTCACCTGAATGTTCAAATGCTGCTAATGTTTCAAACTCTTCACATGCCTCTGCTATCACTAATACCTCATCTGAGGACATTGCTAGTATCACTAACGATGCAGGGCTGAAGGAATTGTACACGACAGACATGTACAAAAGCCTCAAAGGGCATCAGGCTCTTTGTGATGTGCTTAAAAAGCAGATCCTCAACAGGAACCCTAGGAAAGAGGGTATCACCTTTGAGAGGAAACTCAATGCTAATGGTACATATTGGAAGCCTGAGCAGTACCCCAAAACTACATGGGTTGCTGCAAAGGGACCTCCAGTTGATCCATCTAACTTATCTGGATTTGCATGTGAATCTCCTCATTCTGATGATGAGTCAATTGACTCCAACTATAAGCTATTCAAAGATCAGAATGGTGAAGTATTTGCTAGATATGTTGGCACTAACTGCAGGAACGGCTCCCCTATGAAGAAAATCTGGGTTCCCAAAAGATGCCTTGAAAATCTTCAGGTGAATGTCATCATGATGCCACCTGTGAAGAATAGGAACCCCAGATCAAATTCTTCATATGGACCAAATTCCTCATATGGATCAAAGTCCTCATATGAACATCATCGTGCTAACCCGTCTGTTTCGCAGGAAAGATATAAGGATTATGGATATGTGCATTATTCTTCAAATCATTATGTCCATAAGTCCTCGAAGAATTTCTCTGCATACTCTTATGCTTACTCTAACCCCTCTTATGTGAGATGGAATGGACTAGCTTCTATGCCATCCTTTTCGTATGGAGCTCGCAGAATGATGAACTCTTTGCCACCCCTTCAGATGTGGGTGGTGAAGAAAAAGAACTAATCTCTTCTGCAGGGTCAGGTCTCTAGACGCACGTAATCGTCTAAAGAATTTGCTGGAGACCTGAGCATGCCTGATAGGACGCAGGCTAATCATGAAGAAATGAACTTTCATTTCTCACATCCTCATACTGCTTTATCAGTCCTTTTACTTGATGAAATTGATCTGATGAATTGATGTCATATTCTTCACTGATGAAGTATATGAGTTTGTAAGCCGCACTAGTCCTCGATAGTGGATGTACAAACCACATGACTGGTGACAAGAATCTATTGATGGATGCTTCGTTATCTTCGTCGCATCTGAAGCATATCATCTTTGCTGACAAAGGCAAAAGTCAGGTATTGGGTCTAGGTAAGGTTGCGATTACAAAGGATCAACACATGGACAAAGTCATGCTTGTTGACTCCTTAGGATACAACCTTATGTCTGTCTCAATGCTTTGTGATCTTGATATGGTTGTTATCTTTGGCAAGTACCGTTGTGTTGTGGTTATGGAAGCTGACAATTCCAAAGTCTTCGAAGGCTTTAGGAGAGGAGACCCGTATATTGTTGATTTCTCTACAGGACCACAACCAGCCGTGTGCTTACTTGCTAAAGCTTCAGAGGGCTGGCTCTGGCATCGGCGACTTGGTCATGCAGGCATGAGGAATTTGCACATGCTTGTGAAGAAGAAGCATGGCATTGGCATCGAGAATGTCAAATTCCTCAATGATCACCTATGCAGAGCCTGTGAAGCTGGGAAGATGACGAAGGCCAAGCATCCAGCAAAGGCTATCATGACCACCACTCGCCCGTTTGAATTGCTTCACATGGATCTCTTTGGTCCTAATCATTATTCTGCTATTTCAAATGAAGCATCTCAATATGGCTTTGTTATTGTTGATGATTATTCTCGCTATACGTGGGTACACCTTGTTACTTACAAACATGAAGTGCAGGAAGTCTTCAAACGATTTTCCTCGAGGGCTTCAACCAACTTTGGTGTGAAGATCAAGCACATCAGAAGTGACAATGGCACTAAGTTCAAGAATTCTGGTCTCGATGACTATCTTGATGAACTTGGTATTACTCATGAGTTATATGCTCCCTACACTCCACAGCAGAATGGCGTCGTGGAGCGCAAGAACAGGACTCTTGCTGAGATGGCTCGCACTATGCTTGATGAATACAAAACGCCTCGTCGTTTTTGGACTGAGGCAATTGATACTGCGTGCCACATCATCAACAGAGTATATCTTCACAAATTCTTCAAAAAGACTGCCTATGAACTCCTCACTGATAAGAAACCCAATGTAAGTTATTTCAAAGTCTTCGGTGCTAAATGTTGGATTAGAGATCCTCATCACAACTCAAAATTTGCACCGAAAGCACATAAAGGTTTTATGCTTGGTTACGGAAAGGACTCACACACCTAGAGAGTCTTCAACAACGTTCTTCACAAAGTTGTTGAAACTGTAGATGTGCGGTTCGATAAAACTAATGGCTCGCAAAGAGAGCGCCTACCTACTGTGATAGATGAACCAGCACCTGAGGAAACTATCAAGTTCAAGGCTACTGAGGATGTCATTCCTACTGAAGAATCTGCTGAAGAATTCATTCCAGAACATGAAGAATGTCGAGCTAATGGTGCTGAAGAAAACGCTAATCAAACTCTTCAACGACAACCAGCTCATCCTCGCATTGCAAAAGAAGTGCAAGTTGAAAAGATCATCAATGACATCAAAGCGCCAGGTCCTCTCACACGCTCAAAAGATTCACATTTGTCTAACTTTTGTGGGTAGTATGCTTTTGTCTCTATTACAGAGCCCACTAAGATAGATGAAGCATTTCTGGAGCCTGAGTGGATTCAGGCCATGCAAGAAGAATTACATCAGTTCGAGCTCAACAATGTCTGGGAACTGGTCAAACGTCCAGATCCTCGCAAGCACGATATCATCGGCACAAAGGGGATATATGCAACAAGCAAGATGAAAATGGCCTTGTGGTGAGGAATAAGGCACGGCTTGTAGCTCAAGGCTACACACAGGTTGAAGGAATTGATTTCGATGAAACTTTTGCACCTGTTGCTAGACTTGAGGCTATTCACATATTACTTGCTTATGCTAACCATCATGATATCACTTTATATCAAATGGATGTGAAAAGTGCATTCCTCAATGGTAAGCTTGAGGAAGAAGTATATGTTGCTCTACCCCCAGGTTTTGAAGATCCAAAGAATCCTGACAAAGTCTTCAGACTCAACAAGGCCCTCTATGGCCTCAAGCAGGCCCCACGGGCTTGGTATGATACCTTGAAGGAACTCCTCATGAAGAAAGGCTTCAAACCCGGTTCACTCGACCCTACTCTTTTCACTAAATCTTATGATGGTAAGTTGTTTGTGTGCCAAATATATGTTGATGATATTATCTTTGGCTGTACTGACCAACGTTATAGTGATGAATTTGCCTATATGATGAGTGAAGAATATCAAATGTCTAGGATGGGGGAGTTGAAATTCTTCTTAGGTCTTCAAATTCGTCAACAACACAATGGCATATTCATATCTCAGGAGAAATACCTTAAGGATGTACTGAGGAAATTCGGCATGCAAGATTGCAAAGGTGTCAAAATTCCTATGCCCACAAATGGCCATCTGTGCATTGATGAAAATGGTATTGACTTCGATCATAAGGTATACCGCTCCATGATAGGTTCCTTATTGTACTTATGTGCATCTAGGCCAGATATAATGCTTAGTGTTTGCATGTGTGCCCGATTTCAAGCTACACCGAAGAAATCACACCATAAGGCTGTGAAGCATATTCTTTGATATCTAGCTCACACACCAACACTTGGATTATGGTACCCCAAGGGCTCGGCTTTTGATCTTGTTGGATATTCTAACTCTGACTATGCTGGTGATCGTGTGGATCGCAAGTCAACATCTGGTACATGTCATTTCCTCGGACGACCTTTGGTCTGTTGGTCCTCGAAGAAACAGAACTGTGTATCACTATCTACTGTTGAAGCTGAGTACATTGCCGCTGGTTCTTGCTGTGCCCAATTGCTATGGATGAAGCAAACTCTCAAGGACTACGGCGTCAACATGAAGAATGTGCCTCTCTTCTATGACAATGAGAGTGCCATCAAGATTGCTCACAACCCAGTTCAGCACTCGAAGACAAAGCACATTTAGATTCGTCATCATTTTCTCCGTGATCATGTGTTGAAGGGCGACATTTCTATTGAGCATGTGAAGACTGAAGAACAGCTAGCCGATATCTTCACAAAGCCCTTGGATGAGAAGAGATTTAGCAAGTTGCGGTGTGAGCTAAATATCCTAGAATCTTCGAATGTTCTTTGAAAAGGACACTCATCCTAACATTTATGCAAAATTCATGACTTAGATGTGCAACACATGAAGAAACGTTTTTCTTCAATCAATGAAGAATAACACTCTTAGTGTGAAGAAATTAATGAAGAATTTGATTCTCAGAACCCTACGATAATTGTACGTGGTGTCTGAAATCATCATTCTTATACGGTGGGTCACGCCACCACCGAAAGTTGAAATTCCTCAAATTATTCATATTCTTCAACTTCGCATAGTCTTCACTGGTTCCGTCGTTTTTCTTCATTGGCTATATATATATATATATATATATATATATATATATATATATATATATATATATATATATATATATATATATATATATATATATATATATATATATATATGAGTTTATGTCCTCTACAGCATTCACTTATTGCTATTTCTTCAAGTTGGTTTTCTGCTAAGTGAATGTGATCGGACCCTTCCTTGTATGCTATACTCAACCCAATCTGTTCACAAATTCTTCATGTGCGTTCTATTTGAAACTCGTTCAAAATCTTCACTGTGTCCTTGTCAGCTGAAGAAATTGCGAACGGAACTTTAAAACCTATCTTATCTAAATTTTCGGCTTTGTCGCTCAAACCGTTCCGCATCCCACGATACACTTATCCACTCACCAACGATCTAACACGATCTCCACCTCTCACTACATTGGTGACACATGTCATGTGAATGAGAAGGGTCAGGGGCACGTTCATCCAATTTCTTCGGGCGAGCAGTTTTTCACCGTGGCTATAAATACCACTCCTTCCCTTCCTCACTTCTTTTACTCCGCTCAACCTCTCTCTCCAGCTCGAGCTTCTCAAACCCTAGCACCGCCGCTACTTCATCGATGTCGGTGAGGAAGAGCTTCACTGCCTCGACCTCATCGCCGATGTACTCACGCCGACCGCGGACATCTTCACTCCGCCGCCGCCGTAGTCGTCTTCCTCCGCCAAGTTAGGGCGTGGAAGATCTGCACAGACGAACGTCACATCTCCTCACTCCAGTTCGTCGTGTTCTTCATCCAGGGTAATTAAAAGTTACTTTTACTGCCCTCATTGATTCGAATGATTATCTACAAAATCTTCAAAAGTGTTTTTCTTCATATATTCACACACTGAACACCTCACAAGTCATCTGTTCTTGATTCGTTTCTCTAAGTATCATTTTTCTTCAAGATTCCTCAATTGTGTGGATCTTCGATCTATACAACTCTAGAACCTAAGACAAAGAACGCTTAGTGACAATCTTCAAGACTCATCTGGTCAAATTCCTCAAACTTGTTCTTTTTGAAAAACCTTCTGAGAACGCATATGACCTCTCCAAATTCCTCGCAACTATACTCTGTTCACAGGTACACATGTCAGCTGCTGAATCACTAGGTTCTCATCAACTTAACTCATTTGCAGCGTTCCTTGAAGAGAAGTTGCATACTTCTTCAGAGAATTCAATTGTTTAAATTCCTCAACTGAAGAAAATGGCTGATGGTAAAAGGCCACAGAAGGGAGGAAAGAGGCCTGAGGTAAATACAGCATTTGAAATCCGTGATGACATATATGCTGGGTACTGCACACCTACCGAGGAAATCAAGAATGAGCGCAAAGTGCGCAAACAGAGGATAGAGAGGGAGTACAGATATGTCACTCCTAAGTACATGAAGAAATTCGCACTCAATCCTCCATGCCCAAGAGCTCCATTGGCACCTGGCCAAATAGCAGATCCCACCAGCCTCAAACGCGGTGAGGACTATCCTGATGAATGGGCCAAGCGCCAAACCAAGTTGGCTAAGCAAGCCAGATAAGAAGTGAGGAAATTAAATGAAGACTCTACCGCTACTGCTGCCTCTGTTGAGGCCTCTGCTGTCAAGCCAAAGAAGGCTATGTCTAAGAAGCCTGCACGCAGGCCAAGTTCCTCAGCAATGCCCTCACGGCCAGAATTATCAAAGCCCTCACGGCCAATTCCTCATGCTGCTCTTGTTCCTCCAAAGTCCTCAACTCCTCCGCCAAAGCATTCAGCTGTTCCGACCAAATCCTCAGCACCTGTGCATCTCGCCTCGTGCCAAAGGACTGCCGGCATCTCCATTGCCTCAGGTGTCTCAGCTAGTTCCTCAGCTGCACCAAGTTCCTCAGCTGCACCAAGTTCCTCAGCTGGCCCCTCACTGCTGAAGACAAAGGCCACTGCTGGACGAGGTCCTCGTCCAAGTCCTCAAAAGAAGCAAGTCGCTTTCCAAGTGTCGTCTGATGAAGACGAAGCTGATGATGATGAACTTGCAAAAATCATCAGAGACAGGCAAGTCAGGGCCGCTAGAGCCAAGGGATCAGAGGTGCCACTGTTTTTGGATCCCAAGCTGATCCTTGACTACATTGATGATTGGCACAAGGACCCCAACACTCCTTTGCCTCACTTCAAGCTGACTCCTGGCCAGAGTCACATGCTGACCCACTTCATTCAAGAAGAAAAGTGGAAATTTGAGAAGGCCAGGCAGATCAAGAAAGCGCAGTACAAGAAAGAGCGCTATCTGAAGAAAAACATTGTCTCTATGACAACTGAAGAACTTGTCACTATTCAGACTGAGATTAAGAAACTCAGTGATGACTTCAGCGCATATCACTCTGATTGGCTTGGAGCCAAGGTTCGTTTTGTGAAACTTGCAAATAACTTCACTTCCAATGTTGTAGCCCCAACGCAACAGGAAATTCCTCAGGCTGAAGCATCTGCTCAGCCTACTGAAGAAAATGTCAGCACCGCTGATGACAATCAGGCTGCTGAAGTTAATGTGAGTTCTAGGGCTGATGACTGCATTCCAGCCGCTGAAGAAATTGCCAGGGCACCCACTAGTGGTGTGCCTGAAGAAACTGAAGAACTCAGGGCAACTGCATCAGTTGTGCCTGAAGAAAATCAACCAGATTCCTCAGTTGCTCCTGCACCAACTTCAACTCCAATCCTTCCATGTGCATCAGATGTGAAGAAGACCAAGGCTGCAGAGCGTGCTGCAGTGAAGAAAAGGAAAGCATCAGCTGCTTCAGATTCTTCAGCTCCAAAGAAAATGAAGCCTATGACAAGTTCGTTTGCAAATCCGATTGATGCTATTCCCATCTCAACCAGGCCATCAAAGGACCTTGTTCCTTTTGATGAAGAATATGTGATACCTAGTGGATCTGATGAAGAAACTCCTTCTGTTGCATCGTCTGAACCGTTGGATGAAGAAATTGAAGTGGATGCGATCCCTTCAACACCTATCATCTCCTCGCCTATGCCTCAGTTCATAGCTGAAGAGGCTGGCGTTGAAGAAATGGAAGATAAAGATGTGGACATTGGCTGCTCCACACCCGTAATCAGTGATGAATTCTAGGAAAGTCAGCATCCAAACTCTCCAATGTTCACCCCTCTACAGCAAATTCCTCAGTCCCCCAAACAAACTGTTCACATGGGCTCTGAAGAAACTCATCCCACTACATCTGTCCATGAGGAAATTTCAGCCACTAGCGCTGAAGAAACTGCTGCTGCTGAACAACCAATGACGCAGACTGCCACTGAGGAGGAACCAGAAATTCCTCAGTCTGAAGAACCTGCGATTGAGATTCCTGAGGTCGTGATGCAACTCACTGACACTCCTCTGCTGAAGCCAAAGAATCCTTTCTCACGCAAGCAAAAGTTCAAGACTGATGATTTCTTCAGCGAGCATGTATTCTTCGAAGATTACAACCCATATGACTCTGCTCGCATTAGGAAGAGGCGTTTCTGGACTGCCAGTCAAGCAAATTCTATTCCTCAGTGATGTTCAACAAGGAGAAAATCTTCTACCATGAGCATATTCCTCACGTGGATATGGAATCTCTGCCGTGCTTCGCACCAGTCGTTAGTGTTCTTCACGACGCTGGACTGCTCAACTTTTGCTCTGACATCTGCGATTGGAATGAAGAACTGATTCTTCAATTCTATGCAACGCTGCACATCACCGGAGATGCTGAAGATGTGAATTCATGGGTGCTGGACTGGATGTCTGAAAACACTCACTACACTGCACCAGCCTCTGAATTGCTTCGTGCTCTACCACTCAGTCCTCCCCTTGAAGAAGCTCGCTGCATCTACAGTGAACCTGAGCTCACACATCATTACATGCAGGTGCTGATGAAACCTTTGAAGCCAGGTCAAGCACCAAGAACCAAATTCCTCGTGAAGGAATTGTTGTACGTGCCTAGAACTATCTATCGTATTCTTACGAGGACAATCAGTCCCATCAAAGGCCACGACTCATCTGATGAGGAAATTGTTGGCATCATGAAGAATCTGGTATTCAACATCGTTCATGGCATTCCTGTCAATTATCACGATTTCTTCATGAGGACTATGGCAAATGTTGCACTGTCACCGTTTGGGTTGAAGCCTTATGCACCTTGGATTATGAGATTCCTCAGGACAAGGTCTTCACTTAACTACAAAGCTGATTTCCAGAATCACCTCAGCTACTTGCCCCCAATTGAAGTCCTCAAGCAGACATATTCCTCAGTTGATGGAAAGGGCAAGGCACCAGCTGTAATAGATGAAGGCATTCATCCATTGGATGATCAGTTTCGCAAAGCTGCATCTTATTCCACCAATGATGACTCTGCCACACATGACCCTGCCAATGCCCCTAAGTCCACTCCTCAAGCCACTGATCCGCGCATGATGACTGACCGTGAACTTCTGCTTAGTCTTCACCAGAAGGTGGATCGAAATCACAAATGGGTTAAGCGTCATTTTGGTTCACTTCTTCACAACATGACTGCCACACACAATGCAGTGAAGAAAAACCACTACTACCTCCATCAAGTCTTCGGTCGCACCTGGGCAATCCTGTCACATCTGTATGGTGAAGATCTAAAGAACATGGGTCTCAAAGAAGATTTTGACTGGTCTGCACCTCCACCGAAGAAATTCAAGAAGGTCCGGGTTCCTTCTCTGGTGGCCAGCTCATTTTCTTCATTGCACGACACTGATGAACATGAAGATTTGGATGACACTGCGGCAGGCCCTACATCAACAAACGACCCCAACAACGTTGGTGCTCCTTCATCAACATGATTATCTTCAGGGGCGTTAGTCCTCATTTTCGATCCTTTTGGTCATTTGATGACAAAGGGGGAGAAATATGAGTTAGTCTTCAAGCGGGTCTACTATATGGGCGTTTTTATTTATTTTTGCTAAGTTACAACTCTCGTTCTTCTAAAACTTTATTGAATCGAGTTGTAATCTTAAACCCGATGGTGCTCTGATACTTTTGATGCACTGTGCTCTGATACTTTTGATGCACTATTCTGCATGCTTATTCCTCGTTAATATTATTGCACGCATGCTGAATTTCATCAGGCACCATATTTCATCATGCATTTCAAATTCTTCATATTATATGTTAAATGCGTGTATGAATTACAAGTTATAGGGGGAGATCTCCATGATTCAACTCTTCAAGTGTGCATTGCTTCAAAGGCAAATTCCTCACTATGCACATCTTCAGGGGGAGTTCTTCTATATCTTGCAATCAAATTCCTCAATATTAGTAGTTACACTTCATATGTTTATCCCTGTTGAAAACTTAACCTATATTGTCATCAATCACCAAAAAGGGGGAGATTGTAAGTGCATCTAGTGCCCCTTAATGATTTTGGTGTATTGAAGACTTATAGGTTAAGGGACTAATGCGTTTGTGAGTGTACACAGATCTATAAGTCTATGAGGAGTTTGATATTTACAGGAAAAGTCGACCCCTAAAAATGAATATCTTCGAATGAAGATTTTGGTATTTCTAAAGACTTTCATGAAGACTTTGAAAGTGAAGAAATTGGTGTGTCCGTGAAGACTTGATATTCATGCGAGGAATATGAAGCTTGAAGACTTTCGTTTTCATAGTTTTGTTTTTCTCTTTCTTGAGTCATAGGAAACACCGTACTGTTAAAGGGGGTCGAGGAAATACTAAGGAAAAATTTCCATGTGATTCTCAACTCAAAATCCTACACCTACCAATCCCTTCGAGTGAAGCCATTGGAAATCTCATACAGTTCGGTCAATTTCTTCAGTGACAGAGACGAAGTTCTTCTGGTCTCTAAGGAATTTGTCCTGACTGAGGAGTTAGGAATTCGCCAGTGCGGATTGCCTACACAGTGAGGAACATGATAGCCCTGAGGATTTTGCTACTCAAAATTCCGACCGTTGCTGTGCTATGCGCCAGCTATCCCAAAATATCTATCCACCTAACGGTCATATCATTGAAGGGCATTTATGTCTTATCATGTCGGTCTGCTCCCTAGGCTATAAATAGCCGCCCCCTACAACCACTAGCTGGTTGGCTGCTCCGAGAGAAACTGACACTTGTCATTTGAGAGCAACCCATCCTCTGAGGACTTTGAGCGAAAATCATCAAGTGAGGAAAAACCAAAAACCCAAAACCCAAACACCTACAAACCCCAAGTTTTTGAGCATCACTGAAGAGATTGATCCTGAGTGGATCCAACGCTTGTTACCTTTGAAGACTGTGCTTCTTCCAGACGGTTAGGCGTCATGGTCTAGAGCATCCAAGAGGAATTGTGGATCGCCGAGTGACCAAGTTTGTGAAGGTTTGGAAGTCGCCTGAAGACTTACCACGAGTGATTAGACGAGGTCTGTGTGACCTTAGTTCAAGGAGAATACGGTGAGGACCGGGTGTCCTGAGCTGCGTGTTCAGGACTGGGTGTCCGGGACTATGTGTCCTCGAGTTTAAATACTCAGCCGCTCCAACCAGACGTACAACTGAGACAGTAGTTGGAACTGGTCTACCAAATCATTGTCTTCACCAAGCTTACTGGTTCTATTTCCTCAACTCTTTCATTTCCTCATAACTATGTTGTGTTTTTGTTCATATCTGTGTTTGAACACTTTGACTGAAGACTTTCTCAATTTCCTCAGTTTAATTTCTTCAGTCTGTTTGTCTTCATCCTGTGTTATCATGTGATTACGTTTCCTCTACTCTGTGCCTGTCTTCATTTCATCATGATGACTATGCTTGTATTCTGTTATGTTTACTTTTGAGTACTTATTCCGCTGCTAGTAGTTCTTCGCTAAGGAATTTCCTCACCGGCAAATTCCGCAGTGAAGAATTTCATAAAAATCGCCTATTCACCCCCCTCTAGTCGATATAACGCACTTTCAGGTCCTGAACTGTGCGTCTAGGCGGATGGTAACAGGAGGCAGGGGACACGAAGTTTTACCCAGGTTCGGGCCCTCTTGATGGAGGTAAAACCCTATGTCCTGCTTGATTAATATTGATGATATGGGTAGTACAAGAGTAGATCTACCACGAGATCAGAGAGGCTAAACCCTAGAAGCTAGCCTATGGTATGATTGTCTGTTGTCCTACAGACTAAAACCCTCCGGTTTATATAGACACCGGAGAGGGCTAGGGTTACACAAGGTCGGTTACAAAGGAGGAGATATGCATATCCGTATTGCCTAGCTTGCCTTCCAAGCCAAGTAGAGTCCCATCCGGACACGAGACGAAGTCTTCAATCTTGTATCTTCATAGTCTAACAATCCGGCCAAAGAATATAGTCCGGCTGTCCGGAGACCCCCTAATCTAGGACTCCCTTAGTAGCCCCTAAACCAGGCTTCAATGACGATGAGTCCAGCGTGCAATATTGTCTTTGGCATTGCAAGGCGGATTCCTCCTTCGAATACATCACGGAAGAATTTGAACACAAGGATAGTGTCCGACCCTGCAAAATAAGTTCCACATACCACCGTAGAGAGAATAATATTTCCACAAATCTAATTTGCTGAATTGTTTTGGCAACACGACCTTATGCCATGGCCCGGTGATTATTTGAACCGTTTCCTTTAACTAGCCCCGCACATAACGTGAGGCAGTTTTTTGACACGTCTTGTCAAAGCAGAGATCGTGTCCCCTTATCACGGGATTCTCATCAATATGGGCGTGGGTAACCCAACCACGCCATCGATTTCGGCGCTTGGGGGATAATCGAGTTTTACCAGGCTAGTGGGGGCGCATAGTTTCAGTCGCCCATATAAGGGGATAAAGATTCACCTTTTCATCCACGCCTTCTTCCTCCTTTGCTCATCCACTTTCGCCTCGAGCTCCAGCGCCCAAGTCCGCATTTCCCACCTCGACCTTCTCCAACCATGTCCAGAGCGAGAGGCAGGTGGATGGTCTCCTCCATCATGGAGGGACACATCAAGAAGCTGAGGAGAGCCGAATACCTGCCCGACAACATCGCGCACCGGCTCCCAGATGAGGGGCAGCTCATCCCCACCCCCAGGCCCCATGAGAGGGTAGTGTTCCTTACCCACTTCCTCCGCGGACTGGGATTCCCTCTCCACCCATTCGTCTGGGGGCTCATGTTCTACTACGGCCCGGATTTCCACGATCTGGCCCCGAACTTCATCCTCAACATCTCGGCGTTTATCGTCGTTTGCGAGGCCTTCCTCCGCATCAAGCCCCACTTCGGCTTATGGCTGAAGACCTTCAACGTCAAGCCGAAGGTAGTGAGCGGCCGCCAGGCGGAGTGCGGAGGCACCATGGTGGGCAAGATGCCCAACGTCACATGGCTCGAGGGCTCCTTCGTGGAGACCATAAAGGGGTGGCAATCGGGGTGGTTCTACATCATCGAGCCGCGTGACCCTAAATGGGCAGCGGCCCCCGAGTTCCGATCTGGCTTCCCCACGCGGCTCACCTCCTGGCAAGAGAAGGGCCTGTCCTGGGGTAGTTCGGGAGAGCTGCCCGGACTCCAAACATGTATTCAAAACATGGTGAACAAGAAGCTCAAACTCGTCAATGTAGTCCAGGTCATGCTCATCCGCTGGATCCTTCTGTGCCAACAACGGGCTTTCAACTTGTGGGAGTTCGACCCAGCCCAGCACCGAACTCTGAACAGGCTCTTCGACACAAATCTCGAAGAAGCCTGGAAGGAGCTATTCAAGAGTGCCGAGGTTCCCCCTCCCACTACCAAGGACCGCGGATTCTGCGCAAAGCGCCAAGCCAGCGTGGTAAGCTGTTTTACCTCTCACAGGATACTTGTTTTTCATAGTTTGACTCCATGCGGGATCTAAGCTCCCGTACCTTTGACAGGACTGGCAGGAGACGGCCGGACAGATAGACTGTCCGGCTCCTTTGCCCGAAGGCCCAGCAGACGCTCTCCTGGCGAAAATGCTGACTCCGGCTCCTTACACGGTGCCGGAGAAGACCAAGAAGGCCAAGGGAACCCGAAAGAGTTCCCGACGCCAGGCGTCATCGGACTCATCGTCCGATGACTCCGCGGCACACTCCTCCCTCGAAGATGAGGAGGAAGAAGAAGATGCTCCCCCTCCAGGCAGGGGAGACAAGAAAAGGAAGGCCGCCGCAACTGGGGGTGCCAAAGGGTCCAAGAAGGGAAGGACTCTCCTTCCGGACAGTTACACCACCGCCGCCGAAGGTGAAGACGAGTGGTTGCCCAGGGCCAAGCCCCTAGGGAGGTCGTAAGTATTCGGATACTAGAGTAACTCATAGCATTCCTTTGTCGCACAGCTTTCCCTAACACCGAATATGATTATGCAGGCCACCACGAGCCCGTATCGATGTATCGTTGGACGGCCCCTGGGCTCGTTGGATATGGATAGCGATCCACTTCCGACCGCCACCTCCCCTTGCCCTGCGGACGATGCTGAGGTACTGTCTCAAGAGGCACCGGGTCGAGGGGAGACAGTCCCGGAGGCGCCTCAAGGCGACCTTCCGGACTCCAGGAGCAGGGGGACAAGGCCCCTGAGGTCTCCGAGTTCGGCCCTCAGCCGAACACCGCGCTGGAACCTCCAGTGGTTCCGGACTCGAGCAGGCGGCCTCCTTCCAAGAGGGGCGAGACGCCTGTGCAGGTGACCTCTGTCCATCCAGAGGCGCCGGACAATCTGCTGGGAGTGCTTCGCAACGCTTCCATCGACGAGGAGCACCGTACTATTATGAGTGCGGTGGTCCAGAAGGTTCAGTCCGCTAAGAGTGGATTGACTGAAGCCTGTGCCAGCCTTCTAACAGGCTTTGAGGTAAGTGTTTAAAATATAGGAAAAATATTACCGCATAGACAGTAGCCCCTGATGCTCTGTTCGGTGTTCATAAGGAAAAGCCGAACATAGGATCAAACAACATCGCAGGAGTCTAATATAAGTATGTCAATATGCATGTGCAGGCTTCACTGCTGGCATCTGCCGCACTGACTGTGGAGGTCGCCGCACTGAAGCAGGACCTTAAAGTGTCCAAGGACTATCTTGGCCTTGCCAAGAGGCAGCTCGAGGAGAACAAAGGTAAGTCATCGACAGTGGGAGTCCCGAACTATGGGAGCTCTGTAGCATTTCTGATATTATATGTGGATGACATACTGTTGATCGGAAATGATAGTGAATTTCTGAATAGCATAAGAGGATACTTGAATAAGAATTTTTCAATGAAAGACCTCGGTGAAGCTGCTTATATATTGGGAATCAAGATCTATAGAGATAGATCAAGACGCTTAATTGGACTTTCACAAAGCACATACCTTGATAAAGTTTTGAAGAAGTTCAAAATGGATCAAGCAAAGAAAGGGTTCTTTCCTGTGTTACAAGGTGTGAAGTTGAGTCAGACTCAATGCTCGACCACTGCAGAAGATAGAGAGAAAATGAAAGTCATTCCCTATGCCTCAGCCATAGGTTCTATCATGTATGCAATGCTGTGTACCAGACCTTATGTGTTTCTTGCTATTAGTTTAGCACGGAGGTACCAAAGTAATCTGATCCAGCATCGAACGGACGACACCTCCGCATTTAACACACGTGCAGCCCGGTGACGTCTCCCGCGCCTTGATCTAGCAAGGAGGAGGGAGAGGCTAGGGAAGACAACTCCAGCAGCAGCACAACAGCGTGGTGGTGGTGGAGCAGCGTGGTTCTCCGGCAGGGCTTGCCAAGCACTAAGAAAGACGAAAAGGTGGAGAAGTAGGGTTGGGCCGAGAGAGAGAGAGAGACTTTCATGTATGGCAGCCCCAAAACCCCCACTAAATATAGGAGGAGGGGAGGGGGTTGCGCCCCCTCTAGGGTTCCCACCCTAGGGGGAGGCAATCCTAGATGGGATGGAGGGGGCGGCCAAGAGGGGGAGAGAGGGGGGTTGCGCCCTAGGGTGGGCCCTAGGCCCATCTGCGCCTAGGGTTTCCCCTTCTCTCCCCTTTTGTTGCGCCTTGGGCCTTGGCGGGAGGCGCACTAGCCCACTCAAGGGATAGTCCCTTCCCACTCTTGGCCCATGCAAGCCTCTAGGGACGGTGGCCCTTCCCGGTGGACCCCCGGAACCCTTCTGGCGATCCCGGTACATTACCGGTGATGCCAAGAACACTTCCGGTGTCCAAATCCTCACTTCCTATATATCATTCTTTACCTCCAGACCATTCCAGAACTCCTCATGACGTCCGGGATCTCATCTAGGACTCTGAATAACATTCGGTAACCACGTACATACTTTCCCTATAGCCCTAGCGTCATCGAACCTTAAGTGTGTAGACCCTACGGGTTCGGGAGGCATGTAGATATGACCGAGACATCTCTCTGGTCAATAACCAACAACCGGATCTGGATACCCATGTTGGCTCCCACATGTTCCACGATGATCTCATCGGATGAACCATGATGTCAGGGATTCAATCAATCCCGTATACAATTCCCTTTGTCCATCGGAATGTTACTTGCCTGAGATTCGATCGTCAGTATCTCTATACCTTGTTCAATCTCGTTGCCGGCAAGTCTCTTTACTCATTCTGTAACGCATGATCCCATGGCTAACTCCTTAGTCACATTGAGCTTGTTATGATGATGCATTACCGAGTGGGCCCAGAGATACCTCTCCGTCATACGGAGTGACAAATCCCAGTCTCGATTCGTGCCAACCCAATAGATACTTTCGGAGATACCTGTAGTGCACCTTTATAGCCACCCAGTTACGTTGTGACGTTTGGTATACCCAAAGCATTCCTACGGTATCCCGGAGTTGCACAATCCCATGGTCTAAGGAAATGATACTTGACATTAGAAAAGCTTTAGCAAACGAACTACACGATCTTGTGCTACGCTTAGGATTGGGTCTTGTCCATCACATCATTCTCCTAATGATGTGATCTCGTTATCAATGACATCCAATGTGCATGGTCAAGAAACCATGACCATCTATTGATCAACAAGCTAGTCAACTAGAGGCTTACTAGGGACATATTACGATCTATGTATTCACACATGTATTACCGTTTCTGGTTAATACAATTATAGCATGAGCAATAGACAATTATCATGAACACGGAAATATAATAATAAGCACTTTATTATTGCCTCTAGGGCATATTTCCAACAGTCTCTCATTTGCACTAGAGTCAATAATCTAGTTACATTGTGATGAATCGAACACCCATAGAGTTCTGGTGTTGATCATGTTTTGCTCGCGGAAGAGGTTTAGTCAACGGACCTGTGACATTCAGATCCGTATGCACTTTACAAATATCTATGTCTCCATCCTGAATATATTCACGAATGGAGTTGAAGCGACGCTTGATATGCCTGGGCTTCTTGTGAAACTTGGGCTCCTTGGCAAGGGCAATAGCTCCAGTGTTGTCACATAAGAGAGTCATCGGGCCCGATGCATTGGGAATAACTCCTAGGTCAGTGATGAACTCCTTCATCCAGACTGGTTCCTGTGCTGCCTCCGAGGCTGCTATGTACTCCGCTTCACATGTAGATCCCACCATGATGCTTTGCTTGCAACTGCACCAGCTGACTGCCCCACCATTCAAAATGTACACGTATCCAGTTTGTGACTTGGTGTCATCCAGATCTGTGTCGAAGCTAGCATCGACGTAACCCTTTACGACGAGCTCTTCGTCACCTCCATAAACGAGAAACATGTCCTTAGTCCTTTTCAGGTACTTTAGGATATTCTTGACCGTTGTCTAGTGTTCCATACCGGGATTACTTTGGTACCTCCCTACCAAACTTACGGCAAGGTTCACATCAGGTCTGGTACACAACATGGCATACATAATAGACCCTATGGATGAGGCATAGGGGATGACACTCATCTTTTCTCTATCTTCTGCCAAGGTCGGGCATTGAGACGTGCTCAATTTCACACCTTGCAATACAGGCAAGAACCCCTTCTTGCACTAATTCATATTGAGCTTCTTCAATATCTTGTCAAGGTACATGCTTTGCGAAAGACCAATGAGGCGTCTCGATCTATCTCTATAGATCTTGATGCCTAATATGCAAGCAGCTTCTCCAAGGTCCTTCATTGAAAAACACTTATTCAAGTAGGCCTTTATGCTTTCCAAAAGTTCTATATAATTTTCCATCAATAGTATGTCATCCACATATAATATGAGAAATTCTACAGAGCTCCCACTCACTTTCTTGTAAACACAAGCTTCTCCGTAAGTCTGCATAAACCCAAACGCTTTGATCGTCTCATCAAAGCGAATGTTCCAACTCCGAGATGCTTGCACCAGCCCATAGATTGAGCGCTGGAGCTTGCATACCTTCTCAGCATTCTTAGGATCGACAAAACCTTCCGGCTACATCATATACAATTCTTCCTTAAGGAAACCATTAAGGAAAGCCGTTTTGACGTCCATTTTCCATATCTCATAATCATAGAATGCGGCAATTGCTAACATGATTCGGGCGGACTTCAGCTTCGCTATGGGTGATAAGGTCTCATCATAGTCAACCCCTTGAACTTGTAGATAACCCTTAGCGACAAGCCGAGCCTTATAGATGGTCACATTACCATCCGCGTCAGTCTTCTTCTTAAAGATCCATATATTCTCTATGGCTTGCCGATCATCGGGCAAGTTTGTCAAAGTCCATACTTCATTTTCATACATGGATCCTATCTCGGATTTCATGGCTTCAAGCCATTTGTTGGACCGGGCCCGCCATCGCTTCTTCATAGTTAAGGTTCACCGTTGTCTAACAACATGATTTCCAGGACAGGGTTGTCGTACCACTCTGGTGCGGAACATGTCCTTGTGGACCTACGAAGTTTAGTAGCTTGATCCAAAGTTTCATGATCAGCATCATTAACTTCCTCTCTAGTCGGTGCAGGCACCACAGAAACATCTTCCTAAGCTGTGCTACTCGCCGGTTCAAGAGGCAGTACCTCATCAAGTTCTACTTTCCTCCCACTTACTTCTTTTGAGAGAAACTCTTTCTCTAGAAAGGATCCATTCTTGGCAACAAAGATCTTGCCTTTAGATCTGAGGTAGAAGGTATACCCGATAGTTTCCTTAGGGTATCCTATGAAGATGCATTTTTCCGACTTGGGTTCGAGCTTTTCAGGTTGATGTTTCTTGACATAAGCATCGCATCCCCAAACTTTCAGAAATGGTAGCTTAGGTTTCTTTCCAAACCATAACTCATACAGTGTCGTTTCAATGGATTTTGACGGAGCCCTATTTAAAGTGAATGCGGCAGTTTCTAAAGAATAACCCCAAAATGATAGCGGTAGATTGGTAAGAGACATCATAGATCGCACCATATCCAATAGAGTGAGATTACGACATTCGGACACACCATTACGCTGAGGTGTTCCAGGCGTGAGTTGTGAAACAAGTCCACATTTTCTTAAGTGCGTGCCAAACTCGTGACTCAAATATTCCCCTCCACGATCTGATCATAAGAACTTTATTTTTCCACCATGTTGATTCTCTACTTCACTCCGAAATTCCTTGAACTTTTCAAAGGTCTCAGACTTGTGTTTCATTAAGTAGACATACCCATATCTACTTAAAGTGATCAGTGAGGGTGAGAACATAACGATAGCCACCGCGAGCCTCAACGCTCATTGGACCGCACACATCAATATGTATGATTTCCAATAAGTTGGTTGCTCACTCCATTGTTCCGGAGAACGGAGTCTTGGTCATCTTGCCCATGAGGCATGGTTCGCACGTGTCAAATGATTCATAATCAAGAGACTCCAAAAGTCCATCTGCATGGAGTTTCTTCATGCGTTTGACACTAATGTGACCAAGGCGGCAGTGCCACAAGTATGTGGGACTATCATTTTCAACCTTACATCTTTTGGCATTCATACTATGAATATGTGTAACATCACGTTCGAGATTAAAGAAAAATAAACCATTGACTAGCAGGGCATGACCATAAAACATATCTCTCATATAAATGGAACAACCATTATTCTCGGATTTAAATGAGTAGCCATCTCGCATTAAACGAGATCCAGATACAATGTCCATGCTCAAAGCTGGTACTAAATAACAATGATTGAGGTTTAAAACTAATCCCGTAGATAGATGTAGAGGGAGTGTGCTGACGGCGATCACATCGACCTTGGAACCATTCCCGACGCGCATCGTCACCTCGTCCTTCACCAGTCTCCGTTTATTCCGCAGCTCCTGTTTTGAGTTACAAATATGAGCAACCGCATCGGTATCAAATAGCCAGGAGCTACTACGAGTGCTGGTAAGCTACACATCAATAACATGTATATCACATATACCTTTGGCGTTGTCGGTCTTCTTATCCGCTAAGTACTTGGGGCAGTTCCGCTTCTAGTGACCATTTCCCTTGCAATAAAAGCACTGAGTCTCAGGCTTGGGTCCATTCTTTGGCTTCGTCCTAGCAACTGATTTACCGGGCGCGGCAACTCCCTTGTCGTCCTTCTTGAAGTTCTTCTTACCCTTGCCTTTCTTGAAACTAGTGGTTTTATTCACCATCAACACTTGATGTTCCTTTTTGATTTCCACCTCCGCTGATTTCAGCATTGAATATAACTCATGAATGGACTTCTCCATCCCTTGCATATTGTAGTTCATTACAAAGCTCTTGTATCTAGGTGGAAGCGACTGGAGGATCCTGTCAATGACTGAGTCATCTAGAAGATTAACTCCTAGCTAAGACAAGCGGTTGTGCAACCCAGACATATTGAGTATATGCTCGCTGACAGAACTGTTTTCCTCCATCTTACAACTATAGAACTTGTTGGAGACTTCATATCTCTCGACCTGGGCATGAGCTTGGAAAACCATTTTCAGCTCTTGGAACATCTCATATGCTCTGTGCTGCTCAAAACGCTTTTGGAGCCCCGGTTCTAAGTTGTAAAGCATGCCGCACCGAACCAGGGAGTAATCATCACTACGCGACTGCCAGGTGTTCATAATGTCTTGAGTTGCTGGGAAAATGGGTGCGTCACCTAGCGGTGCATCAAGGACATATCCTCAAGTTACGGACCTAATCCGTATAGTTGCTACCATCGTTTTTCAGCTTGGTTTTCTCTAGGAACACATTGAAGTTGAGGGCAACATTAGCATGGGCCATTTGATCTACAAGACATATTGTAAAGACATTTTAGACTAAGTTCGTGATAATTAAGTTCATCTAACCAAATTATTTAATGAACTCACACTCAGATAGACATCCCTCTAGTCATCGAAGTGATACGTGATCCGAATCGACTAGGCCGTGTCCGATCATCACATGAGACGGACTAGTCATCAATGGTGAACATCTCCATGTTGATTGTATCTACTATACGACTCATGTTCGACCTTTCGGTCTCTCATGTTCCAAGGCCATGTATGTACTTGCTAGGCTCATAAAGTCAACCTAAGTGTTTTGTATGTGTAAATCTGGCTTACACCCGTTGTATGCGAACGTTAGAATCTATCACACCCGATCATCACGTGGTGTTTTGAAACAACGAACCTTCGCAACGGTGCATAGTTAGGGGGGACACTTTTCTTGAAATTTTAGTGAGGGATCATCTTATTTATGCTACTGTCATTCTAAGAAAATAAGATTCAAACATGACAAACATCACATGCAAATCATAAAGTGACATGATATGGCCAATATCATCTTGCGCCTTTGATCTCCATCTTCGAGGTGCGGCATGATCACCATCGTCACCCGGCATGACACCATGATCTCCATCATCGCGTCTTCATGAAGTTGTCTTGCCAACTATCACTTCTACTACTATGGCTAACGGTTAGCAATGAAGTAAAGTAATTACATGGTGTTTACATTGACTCGCAGGTCATACAATAAATTAAGACAACTCCTATGGCTCCTGCCGGTTGTCATACTCAGCGACATGCAAGTCATGATTCCTGTTACAAGAACATGATCAATCTCATACATCACATATATCATTCATCACATCCTTTTGGCCATATCACATCACATAGCATACCCTGCAAAACAAGTTAGACGTCCTCTAATTGTTGTTGCATGTTTTACGTGGCTGCTATGGGTTTCTAGCAAGAACATTTCTTACCTACGCAAAAGCCACAACAGTGATATGCCAATTGCTATTTACCCTTCATAAGGACCCTTTTCATCGAATCCGATCTGACTAAAGTGGGAGAGACAGACACCTGCTAGCCACCTTATGCATCAAGTGCATGTCAGTCGGTGGAACTAGTCTCACGTAAGCATATGTGTAAGGTCGGTCCAGGCCGCTTCATCCCACAATGCCGCCGAATCAAGATAAGACTAGTAATGGTAAGCAAATTGAAAAAATCATCGTCCACAACTACTTTGTGTTCTACTCGTGCATAGAATCTACACATAGACCTAGCTCATGATGCCACTATTGGGGATCATAGCAATAATTCAAAAAAATTCCTATGTGTCACCAAGATCAATCTAGGAGATGGTATCAACGAGAGAGAGGGAGTGCATCTTCACACCCTTGAAGATTGCTAAGCGGAATCGTTACAAGGAACACGGATGATGGAGTCGTACTCGCGGCGATTCAAATCGCGGAAGATCCGATCCAGCACCGAACGGACGGCGCCTCCGCGTTCAACACACGTGCAGCCCGATGAAGTCTCTCGCGCCTTGATCCAGCAAGGAAGAGAGAGAGATTGGGGAAGACAACTCCAGCAACAGCACGACGGCGTGGTGGTGGTGGAGCAGCGTGGTTCTCTAGCAGGGCTTGGCCAAGCACTACGAAAGACGACGAGCTGGAGAGGTAGGGCTGTACCGAGAGAGAGAGAGAGAGAGAGAGAGAGAGAGAGACTTTCGTGTATGGCAGCCCCAAACCCCCCCCCCACTATATATAGGAGGAGGGGAGGGGGTTGTGCCCCCTCTAGTGTTCCCACCCTAGGGGGGAAGCCCTAGATGGGATGGAGGGGGGTGACCAAGAGGGGGAGAGGGGGAGGCGCCCTAGGGTGGGCCTTAGGCCCATCTGCGCCTAGGGTTTCCCCCTCTCTCCCCTTTTGCTGCGCCTTGGGCCTTGGTGGGAGGCGCACTAGCTCACTCAGGGGCTGGCCTCTTCCCACTCTTGGCCCATGCAAGCCTCCGAGGCCGATGGCCCCTCCCGGTGAACCCCCGGAACCCTTCCGGTGGTCCCGGTACATTACCGGTGATGCCCGGAACACTTCCGGTGTCCAAATCCTCATTTCCTATATATAATTCTTTAACTCTGGACCATTCCGGAACTCCTTGTGACGTCCGGGATCTTATCCAGGACTCCGAACAACATTCGGTAACCACGTACATACTTTCCCTATAGCCCTAGCGTCATCGAACCTTAAGTGTGTAGACCCTACGGGTTCGGGAGGCATGTAGACATGACCGAGACATCTCTCTGGTCAATAACCAACAGCGGGATCTGGATACCCATGTTGGCTCCCACATGTTCCACGATGATCTCATCAGATGAACCACGATATCGGGGATTCAATCAATCCCATATACAATTCCCTTTGTCCATCGGTATGCTACTTGCCTGAGATTCGATCGTCAGTATCTCTATACCTCGTTCAATCTCGTTGCCGGCAAGTCTCTTTACTCGTTCCGTAACACATGATCCCGTGGCTAACTCCTTAGTCACATTGAGCTTGTTCTGATGATGCATTACCGAGTGAGCCCAGAGATACCTCTCTGTCATACGGAGTGACAAATCCCAGTCTTGATTCGTGCCAGCCCAACAGATACGTTCAGAGATACTTGTAGTGCACCTTTATAGCCACCCAGTTACGTTGTGACGTTTGGTATACTCAAAGCATTACTACAGTATTCGCGAGTTGCACAATCTCATGGTCTAAGGAAATGATACTTGACATTAGAAAAGCTTTAGCAAACGAACTACGTGATCTTGTGCTACGCTTAGGATTGGGTCTTGTCCATCACATCATTCTCCTAATTATCTGATCCCGTTATCAATGACATCCAATGTCCATGGTCATGAAACCATGACCATCTATTGATCAACGAGCTAGTCAACTAGAGGCTTACTAGGGACATATTACGATCTATGTATTCACACATGTATTACAGTTTCCGATTAATAAAATTATAGCATGAACAATAGACAATTATCATGAACATGGAAATATAATAATAACCACTTTATTATTGCCTCTAGGGCATATTTCCAACAAAAGGGAACAACATATGTTGTTGTGCGGTTTAACCGATACAGATCTTCGTAGAATATGTAGGAACCAATATGAGCATCTAGGTTCTGCTATTGGTTATTGACTGAAGATGTGTCTCGGTCATGTCTACATAGTTCTCGAACCCGTAGGGTCCACATGCTTAACGTTCAATGACGACATGTATTATGAGTTATGTGATTTGATGTACCGAAAGTTGTTCGGAGTCCCGGATGAGATCACGGACATGATGAGGAGTCTCGAAATGGTCGAGACATAAAGATTCATATATTGGAAGGCTACATTCGGACACCGAAATGGTTCAGGTCGTTTCGGATAAGTTTCGAAGTACCGGGGGGACCCCACCCCTACCCCCCGGAAGTTATTGGACCTCATGGGCCTAATGGTGGAGTAGAGGAGGTAGACCAAGGTGTGGCATGTGCCCCCTAGCCCAAATCGAATTGGACTAGGGCTAGGGGGTCGCCCCCCTTTCCTTCTCTTCCTCCTCTCCTTCCTTCTTCTCCTACTAGGACTAGGAAAGGGGGAAACCTACTCCTTCTAGGAGTAGGATTCCCCCCTTGGGCGCGCCCCTTGTGGCGGCCCCTCCTCCTCCTTCCCTCCTTTATATACGGGGAATGGGGCCACCCCATAGACACACAAGTTGATCTTTAGTCGTGTGCGGTGCCCCCCTCCACAGTTTTACACCTCGGTCATATTGTCGTAGTGCTTAGGTGAAGCCCTGCGTCGGTAAGTTCATCATCACCGTCAACACGCCGTCGTGCTGACAGAATTCACCCTCGGCCTCAGCTGGATCAAGAGTACGAGGGGCGTCACCGAGCTGAACGTGTGCAGATCATGGAGGTGTCGTGCATTCGGTACTTAATCGGTTGGATCACGAAGATGTTCAACTACATCAACCGTGTTACTAAACGCTTCCGATTTCGGTCTACGAGGGTACGTAGACACACTCTCCCCTCTCGTTGCTATGCATCTCCTAGATAGATCTTGCATGATCGTAGGAATTTTTTTGAAATACTGCATTCCCCAACAAATATGTTGCCCACGATCTCCTCTACGCATTAAATACGGGTGTCACCCAACGATAGTGTGTCCTGTTGACTCCAACCGTTACTACTTAGTTATGGCTTAAAATGGTGGGTCGTTAAAGGCCTTACTGAAGGAAATATGCCATAGAGGCAATAATAAAGTTATTATTTCTTTCCTTATTTCAAGATAAATGTTTATTATTCATGGTAGAATTGTATTAACCGGAAACATGATACATGTGTGAATACATAGACAAACATAGTGTCACTAGTATGCCTCTACTTGACTAGCTCGTTGATCAAAGATGGCTATGTTTCCTAACCATAGACATGAGTTGTCATTTGATAAATGAGATCACGTCATTAGAAGAATGAGAATGATGTGATTGACTTGACCCATTCCATTAGCTTAGCACTTGATCGTTTTAGTTTACTGCTATTGCTTTCTTCATGACTTATACATGTTCCTATGACTATGAGATTATGCAACTCCCGATTACCGGAGGAACACTTTGTGTGCTACCAAACGTCACAACGTAACTGGGTGATTATAAAGGTGCTCTGCAGGTGTCTCCGATGGTGTTCATGGAGTTGGCATAGATCAAGAATAGGATTTGTCACTCTGATTGTCGGAGAGGTATCTCTGGGCCCTCTCGATAATGCACATCACTATAAGCCTTGCAAGCAATGTGACTAATGAGTTAGTCGCGGGATGTTTCATTACGGAATGAGTAAAGAGACTTGCCGATAATGAGATTGAACTAGGTATTGAGATACCGACATCGAATCTCGGGCAAGTAACATACCGATGACAAAGGGAACAACGTATGTTGTTATGCGGTTTGACCGATAAAGATCTTTGTAGAATATGTAGGAACCAATATGAGCATCCAGGTTCTGCTATTGGTTATTGGCCGGAGACATGTCTCGGTCATGTCTACATAGTTCTCGAACATGTAGGGTCCGCACGCTTAAAGTTCTGTGACGATCGGTATTATGAGTTTTTATGTTTTGTGTACCGAAGGTAGTTCGGAGTCCCGGATATGATCATGGACATGACGAGGAGTCTCGAAATGGTCGAGACGTAAAGATCAATATATTGGATGACTATGTTCGAACACCGGAAGTGTTTCAGGAGGTTTCGGACATTTACCGGAGTACCGGGGGGTTACCGGAACCCCCCGGGGAGTATATTGGGCCTAATGGGCCTTAGTGGGAGAATAGGAGGGGCGGCCAGGGGCAGCCGCGCGCCCCCTCCCCCTCTAGTCTGAATTGGACAAGGAGGGGGTGGCGCCCCCCTTTCCTTCTCTTCCTTTCTCCCTTCCTTCTCCTCTCCTACTCCAACTAGGAAAAGAGGGAGTCCTACTCCTGGTGGGAGTAGGACTCCCCCCTTGGTGCGCCCTCCTCCTTGACCTGCAGCCTCCCCCCTAGATCCTTTATATACGGGGGCAGGGGCACCCCATAGAAACAACAATTGATCTGTTGACCTCTTAGCCGTGTGCGGTGCCCCCCTTCACCATAATCCACCTCGGTTATATCGTAGCAGTGCTTAGGCGAAGCCCTGCGTCGATAGCTTCATCAACATCGGCACCACGTCGTCGTGCTGACGAAACTCTTCCCCGAGCTCTACTGGATCGTGAGTTCGCGTGACGTCACTGAGCTGAACATGTGCAGAACACAAAGGTGTCGTACGTTCGGTGTTGAGGATCGGTCGATCATGAAGACGTACGACTACATCAACCGCGTTGTGCTAACACTCCCGCTTTCGGTCTATGAGGGTACATAGACACACTCTCCCCTATCATTGTTATGCATCACCATGACCCTGTGTGTGTGCGTAGGAATTTTTTTGAAATTACTACGTTCCCCAACAGTGGCATCCGAGCCAGGTTTATGCGTAGATGTTATATGCACGAGTAGAACACAAGTGAGTTGTGGGCTATACAAGTCATATTGCTTACCAGCATGTCATACTTTGGTTCGGCGGTATTGTTGGATGAAGCGGCCCGGACCGACATTACGCGTACGCTTACGCGAGACTAGTTCTACCGACGTGCTTTGCACACAGGTGGCTGGCGGGTGTCAGTTTCTCCAACTTTAGTTGAACTGAGTGTGGCTATGCTCGGTCCTTGAGAAGGTTAAAACAACACTAACTTGACGAACTATCGTTGTGGTTTTGATGCGTAGGTAAGAACGGTTCTTGCTCAGCCCATAGCAGCCACGTAAAACTTGCAACAACAAAGTAGAGGACGTCTAACTTGTTTTTGCAGGGCATGTTGTGATGTGATATGGTCAAGACATGATGCTATATTTATTGTATGAGATGATCATGTTCTGTAATAGAGTTATCGGCAACTGGCAGGAGCCATATGGTTGTCGCTTTATTGTATGCAATGCAATCGCCCTGTAATTGCTTTACTTTATCACTAAGCGGTAGCGATAGTCATAGAAGCAATAGATTGCGAGATGACAACGATGCTGCGATGGAGATCAAGGTGTCGCGCCGGTGACGATGGTGATCATGACGGTGCTTTGAAGATGGAGATCAAAGGCACAAGATGATGATGGCCATATCATATCACTTATATTGATTGCATGTGATGTTTATCCTTTATGCATCTTATTCTGCTTTATTTGATGGTAGCATTATAAGATGATCTCTCACTATATTTCAAGGTAAAAGTGTTCTCCCTGAGTATGTGTAAGTGCATCTAGTGCCACCCCTAGTTGGTTTTGGAGTATTGACGACAAACCTGGTTGAGGGACTAATGTGTTTGTGAGAATTGCAGGATAACACAGGTAGAAGTCCCTCATTGATTCAGTTTTCCTACCAGAGATGACCCCTAAAAATGCATGAAGACATTGAAGTCAAAGGTGGTATGTGAAGACATTACATTGAAGTCAAAGGTGGTATGTGAAGACATTCACATTGAAGACTATGACAAGAGAAGACATCGCGTGAAGACTATGGAGCGCGAAGACTTAGCAGTTTTGTCGTTCTTTTTCTTCTTTGTTGAGTCATAGGAACCACCATACTGTTAAGTGGGGTCTAAGAGAACCAGTCAGAATGACTGAAGTGATGCTTAACCAAAATCCTATGTCTTCGAGTGAAGACTATGAGAGCAAATCTTATTCAGAGTTGGATAAGTCAGCTTTGCTTGTAGCCCAAGTAAAGTTGCCGTGTGTGTTTGAAATCTGACCGTTGGAACACGTGTCAGTTCCTGAGTGACCCAGGGTCATTTCGGACAAATCAGGTCGGGTTGCCTAGTGGCTATAAATAGCCCACCCCCTACAACCATAAACGGTTGGCTGCTCAGAGTTAGTGCATGGCTTTTGTCGTTTTAGAGCAACCCACCTCGAAGCCTTTGAGAGAGAATTCCTTGTGAGGATAAAGCCCTAAACACCCAGAGCCAAAGAGTGTTAGGCATCACTTAAGTCTTCCTGTGTGTGTGATCTGAAGACTTATTACACTTGAGGACTGTGAATCCTCCAGACGGTTAGGCGTCGCGTTCTGAGCATCCAAGAGTCATTGTGGATCGCCGGTGAACGAAGTCTGTGAAGGTTTGGAAGTCTACCTTGAAGACTTACCAGAGTGATTGGGCGAGGACTGGGTGTCCTTAGCTCAAGGGGAATAAGGCGAAGACACGGTCTTCTGAGTTGAATCTCAGCCTCCCTAACCAGACATACAGTTGTCACAGCAACTGGAACTGGTCCAACAAATCATTGTATTCAACGAGTCACTGCTTTCATCCTTCCCGTTCCTTTACTTACTGTTGGCCCTGGTGAAGTCATTATATGATTGCATTATCTTTTGTCTTCACTGAGTGACCGCTTGTTCTGATTGGCTCCACACTATCTTCCTACCTGATCTATACTGCCTAGCTGCTATTGGTCGTTGTGCTTTCACTTCATTGAATACTTGACTATGGCTTGTGGAAAGCGCATGAAGAAACTCCATACTGATGGACTTATGGAATCACTTGATTATGAATCACTTGGTACTTGTGAACCATGCCTCATGGGCAAGATGACTAAAACGCCGTTCTCCGGAACAATGGAGCGAGCAACGGATTTGTTGGAAATCATACATACTGATGTATGTGGTCCAATGAATATTGAGGCTCGCGGTGGGTATCATTATTTTCTCGCCTTCACAGATGATTTGAGCAGATATGGGTATATCTACTTAATGAAACATAAGTCTAAAACATTTGAAAAGTTCAAAGAATTTTAGAGTGAAGTGGAAAATCATCGTAATAAGAAAATAAAGTTTCTACGATCTGATCGTGGAGGAGAATATTTGAGTTACGAGTTTGGTATACATTTGAAACAATGCAAACAACAACCAGTGCTCAATGTTCTTACTGGAGAACAACCACAGGAAAATCCTGCTGAACAAGAGGAACTTGAGGAAATGGAGAAGGAAGAACAGCCACAAGGAGAAGAACAATGCATGAGTATTTCTTTGCAAGCAATGCAAGCAGATAGTGTCAACACCATGTCCATTATGATATCTGTTGGGGGCAAACAAGCCGGAGCACTGATTGACTCTGTAAGTAACTCCACCTTCATGAATCTCCACTTTGCACTTCAAACCTCTTGCACCATCCTTAAAGATACCACTAGAGCAGTCACTGTAGCTGGTGGTGGGAAATTATGGTCTGGTTCTTTTATACCAACCACAACTTTTACTGCTAGCAACACTGAATTTCAACAACAATTCAGAATTCTTGATTTGCCAGGTCATGATGTAGTACTGGGTTCAGACTGGATGGCACAACACAGTCCTGTGTCCTTTTCTTATGACCCCAGATAGATCACTGTGCAACATCAAGGCAAAGCCCCTGTAACAATCCCAGCTTGTGACACTCTCTCTGCCACTGATGAAATAGATGCTCTGGAACTCAACCGACAGCTGCTCAGTGGAGCACTTGCTTTTGTACTACAGTTAGCTGAAGATAGCACTGTCCAATCCAGCAAGCAGCATGCAACACCTCCTGCAATTCAGGAAATTATACTGCATGTCCAGAAGTTTTCCAGGAACCCACTGGACTACCTCCTGTCAGAGAACTGGATCATGAAATTCCTCTCAAACCTAACACTACACCACCTAACTCCAGGTCCTACAGAGTGCCACATATGTAGAGGAATGAGATGGAAAAACAAGTACATCAACTACTTCAGTCCAAAATCATAAGAGAGAGCCAGAGTCATTACTCCTCACCGGCCATATTAGTCATGAAGAAAGATGGCTCATGGAGACTCTGCATTGATTATAGGAAACTCAATGCAGCCATAATCAAAAATAAATTTCTATTCCTGTGATAGAAGACTTATCGGATGAACTACATGGAGCTAAAATCTTCTCCAAATTAGACCTGAGGTCTGGTTACCATCAGACAAGAATGAGTGAAAAAGATATACACAAGAATGCCTTAAGAACTTACTTTGGTCACTATGAATTCTTAGTCATGCCCTTTGGACTGACCAATGCTCCAGGCACGTTTCAAGCTCTGATGAATAAAATATTTGGACCTTACTTGAGGAAATTCATCTTAGTATTCTTTGATGACATTTTAATATTCAGCAAATCCTTGAAGGAGCACAAAGAGCACCTGAAAATAGTAATGGAGCTACTGCAGCAACACAAGCTATCAGCTAACCTCTCCAAGTGTGTGTTTGCTGTATCTAAAGTATCTTACTTGGGCCACACCATTTCTGGCTCTGGAGTGTCCACTGATCAATCAAAAAATTTAGCTATTGCTGACTGGCCAGTGCCCACAACTCCAACTCAACTCAGAGGTTTCCTTGGCCTATGTGGTTATTATAGGAGGTTCGTTAAGAACTTTGAAGCAATTGCCATGCCATTACATGATATCCTCAAAAAGGACAGTTTCTGCTGGAATTCTCCCCAATACTCCGCTTTCCAGCAACTCAAACAAGCCCTCATCTCTGCACCAATTCTGTCCCTGCCAGATTTTTCTGCACCCTTTGTCCTTGAAACTGATGCTTCTGCACTGGATTAGGAGCAGTTATGATGCAACAGGGCAGGCCTATTGCTTACTATAGCTCATCACTTTGCCCTAGAAATGCAGCCTTGTCAACTTATGAAAATGAAGCTTTAGCAATCATTGGAGCTTTGAAAAGATGGAGACATTACTTCTTGGGAAATGATCTTGTCATTAGAACAGATCACAAAAGTTTGCAATTTATGACCGATTAGAAAATATATGCAAGTATTCAGCACAAACTCATGTTGAAACTTCTGGAATTCAACTTTCAGCTAGAATACAAGAAGGGAAAATAAAATGTGGTAGTTGATGCTCTGTCCAGGGAACACTCTTGCATGGAAATCTCCCTTGCAACTCCCAAATGGATTTCTGAAGTAGAACAATCCTACAAAGATGTTCACTGTCAAAAACTAATGGAACAACTCCTTCTCACACCTACACATATTGTTCACAAAAATGCTCTCCAAGATGGCATTATTAGGCACAATGGGAAAATTTATGTTGGAAATGACACTGCTCTCAGGAACAAACTTATGCAAACACTCCACTGTTGTGTTGTTGGTGGTCACTCAGGCATGAAGGCATCCTATCAAAGACTGAAACAAGTCTTCTACTGGCCTGGCATGAAAAGAGACATGGACAAATTTGTGCAATTATGCCCGGTATGTCAGAAAAACAAGGGGGAAAACTGCCCCTATCCTGGTTTCTTGGATCCTCTCCACCTACCTGACATGGTATGGTCTCACATCAGTATGAACTTTGTTGAAGGACTCCCCAAGTCTCAAGGATATGATGTTATCTTTGTTGTAGTGGACAGGCTCTCCAAATTTGCTCACTTCATTCCCCTAGCTCACCCCTTCACTGCACAAACAGTGGCCAAAGCTTTCATAGACAATGTGTTGAAGTTACATGGCCCTCCCCTGGCAATTGTGTCTGAGATGGATAAAATCTTCACTAGCAAGCTATGGCAAGACATATTTTCTGCTATGGGAATTGAGCTACGTTACAGTTCTGCTTACCATCCACAATCCGACGCTCAAATAGAACGGGTGAATCAATGCATTGAGAATTACTTGAGGTGCATGATCTCAACTAAACCCAAGAAATGGGCACTCCACCTCTCAATGGCAAAATATTGGTAGAACACTTCCTTCCACTCTTCTCTGAAGAAAACTCCGTTTCAAGTGTTATACGGCTATCCACCTCCTGACTTACAAATTCCACAGTCAAGGTCTAGCTCTCCCAGTGAAGTGGTTGAATTTGTTACAGACCGCAACTCAATGTGGCAATACCTCAAAGCCAATTTGGCCAGTGCACAAGCTCGCATGAAAAAAATATGCTGATAAAAAACAAGTCGAACATACGCTGTCTGAAGGAGATATGGTATATCTGAAGATGCAGCCATATCGACTGAATGCTTTCGGCATCCGCTCTCATATCAAGCTCCAAAGCAAGTTCTATGGACCTTTTCGTGTAATTATTGCTCGTGTGGGAAGGTGGCATACAAACTCCTCCTACCGGACAATGCCAGCATTCACCCAGTCTTTCACGTCAGCCAGTTGAAGAAGCATCTGGGTCCAACAGTGGTTCCTTGCACTCATCTTCCCTTGGTCAGTCCGGATGGCCGTATCAAGACTGAACCCAGCCTGGTGCTTGAAACACGACAGATCCCTCGAAACAATCTGCCGGTGGTTCAGTGGCTCGTGCAATGGGAAAATCTTCCTCCTGATGACGCTTCGTGGGAGGATGCTAACTTCATCAAGAGAACATTTCCATCCTTGTTCAAGAAAACAGTGGACGGATGGTTCACTCGTTGATACTCCTTGGGGACAAGTTCGCTTTCAGGAGGAAGTATTGTCAGGCATGTTCTCGATTCAGTTAACGAACAGCCATGATGACAAGCAGCGTGAAGATCTGACGACTCGCTTCGCTCGCATGAACCGTTACTTTAGTGACTGTAGCATTTCACTCCGTGCTGTTACTGTTGCTTTCCGTCTGTTGCGAGCTGAGCTTTATAAGCCAGCGTGCTCCGTCTGTAATAGCTAGCCATTCTATTCCTATGATGAATTCTAAGATACTTTATAGCTGATACAAACATATATTTCGAATATACTCTTCGTTCTCCCAAACCCTAGCTTCGATTCTCATCAATTCCGATCCAGATCCTTAGATGGTTTGTGACAATATGGCAGTATGTCGATCCATTTCAATTTCCTTTGTATACATACTTCAGAAGTGCTTAAAACACATGACAGGTTGAAAGTGGTTGGTAATATACGGATGACACAGCATCCAAGTCGTCTCTATCAGAAAATTCAGTCGCCGAATTCGTCAGTCCACTTGCGGCCTACCGAATTTTATAAAGAAGGAAAAAAAAAACACTTGCAGCCTACGTTGCCGCACGAGCGCACGGCATGGTACGACGCCGTGTCCGTGGAGCAAATTGGTGCGGGCACTGCAGCCAGGATGCGCCCCACTTTGGAGACGCAATTATTGAGGAAGGAATTCATGGCGCCGAGGTGGAGCCGGACCGGGCGGTGGGCCGCGCCTCCCCTCCCCTCGAGTCCCGACGCACTAGGCCCGCCCAGACGGGACGCTAATTAAACCGTCACGCAGCACCTTCGCACACGGCGCCGCGCCCATAAATTAACGCACCTGAGGCAGGCCCGCCGCTCAGCCGCACAGCCGGCCGACGACGCGTCGGAACGTGCGTCGACGCCGTGGAAAAAGAAGGCGCCGCTGGAGAGGCGGCAGGGGGAGGAAAAAAGAAGCCCGCGACGGCGACCCGCCGAAAAAGAAAAGGCGGGCCGACGGGGACCGGGCGCGTCTTCTACGTGCCGCCTCTGCGAATCGGTCGTCGGGTGGTGCGCGGTCCCCTGGCGCGCGAGCGGCGCCGCGCCAGGTGGAGGCGGGGGGCGTGGACGGGGATTGCCCGGCGACGCCGGCACGTATCCGTCTGTCTGCCTGTCTGCTTGCCTGCCTTTTCTTTTCTCGCTTTTGGGATGGTGGTGGTGGTGTGCTGTGGTGGTAGACGGCGGGCGGTGCGGTGCGGAGCGCGCGGCGCGGAGTGGAGGTGGAGGTGGAGCCGCGGGGCGGGATAGGGACAAGGTCGATGGGACGTCGCGCGCTGCCGGGTCCAAGTCGTGCGCCCCGCTCCCCACTTGGTCTCCCCACCCGCTGCTGCCGCGTAGTAAGCGGTAGTAAGCGTGAACGCGGCCTGGCGGGCGTGCCGGTCTCGCCGTATTTTCGTTCGGGGTTTGACGGGGACGGCTGAGCAGTTGAGCTGAGACTTGAGGGTCATCCTGGCGCGTAGGAGTGCAGTACTTCCTCCGTGTTAAATTTGTATCGTTTTCGTAAGTACTTTCTTCGTTCCTAAATATATGACGTTTTGATAGTTCAGGTAAAAACTAAAAAAATTTGACGAAAATAAGTAAAAGAATTGTATCGGTTCATAGGTAAAAAGTTAACGTGACATATTTAATGTGGAATGAAAGAGCAACTACGTACTCCCTCCATCTCATCGTAATATAATATGTTTTTCAAGCTAGCATAACTTATAAAAACATTTTATATTATGGGAGGGAGAAAAGTGTATCTTAATTTCATGTGATTATCTTGAGAGCTATATGAGCTCAATTGACCAGGCCAAGCGATACACCACAGAGGAAATTTTAAAGGGCAAGATACCGATCGAGGTTTCTAAGCCTAGGACAGTTAAGCTCCCCAAGCCGACCCTGCCATGGCCGCTACCCCCAGCTGGTTTTGTAGCCCTCTCAGTGGATGGATCTTTTCTCTCTGATGATGGAACGGCTGCAATGGGAATGATTCTCAGAAAGCGGGATGGGAGCGTGATCTTTGCTGCATACAGATTTTTGCTTAATTGTAATGATGCTCTTGAGGCGGAGATCCACGGTCTCATGCAGGGCATGGCTCTTGCTTTGCAATATTCAAACTTGCCAATTATTGTGCAGTCTGATTCTTTCGAGGCCTTAGCATGCTTACAGGGTGATGGCCTAGCTCGTTCAACGTATGGTCATCCGGTTGCGGAAATCCAAGCATTGATAGGAAGCCGGGAGTTTGTTCCTGAGAAACTTAGTAGGGAACAAAATAGGGTAGCAGATCGATTGACGACATATAGTCGTACTGAGTGTAGCACTGTTGTATGGCTACACAGAGGACCCCCATGTATAGAAGAACTCTTGCCTCTTGACTGTAACCCTATCATTTTGGAATAAATCCCCCCCCCCCTCCCGCCAAAAAAATTATACTCCATCAGTAAAGAAATGTAAGAGTGTTTAGATCACTAGTAATCTAAACACTCTTAAATTTCTTTATAGAGGGAGTATATACTAGTAGATTATAGTAGTAATAGGGGGAGGGGTGTTCCTGTGCCACCCGCCGACGCTAGTCTGTCACGTCTCCTGTGGCCTAGGGCCATGGAGGCACGGTGGATCTCGGCCCTTGCCGGCGAGGGGGCTCTGTTTTTAGATACTTTTTTAAGTTTTGATAGGATTTGTGTCCTGCTCAGAGAGGTGAAGCGGCGGCGGTTCTCTGAAGAAGAAATAAGATTCTCCTCACGACGGTGCTTCTAGCGTCGTCGGAGGGCGTGTGGAGCTTTATTTCTAGTGGATCTCACGGGATTCGGTCCACGTTTGTCTTCGGTGGATCCAAGTGGATCTGGTCTTCGTTCGTCTGTGTTTGCGTTTGTGTGTCTATAAGGTTGATCCTTTTAATCAATGCTTCTCTTCATTGACGGCGGTTGTTATTTTGATGTGTTGATCCGTAGGGCCTGAGCATGACGACTATCCGGCTATCTTGTACAACAAGGTTTGTCCGTCTTGTTAGAAATATACCCTAGAGGCAATAATAAATGTATCATTATATTTTCATGTTCATTATTAAGTTTATGTTTCTATGCTACAATGGTATTGGTTCATGAATATGAGATTCAGAGGAAAACTCAAATACATGTATGAAAATATAAACACCAAGTGATCCATATTCTAGCCTCTAAGTCTAGCTTATATATTGATTGATGATCTTGTTTTCCTGATCATGAGCATTGTTAGTGTAACAAGGATGCTATCAATATATGATGACACCGTTGTTAGGTGAACAATGGAGTTGGATAGACCAAAATTATGAATTACTGAGAGATGCCATCGTTGTTATGTTATCAGTACTTCATATAACTTGTTCATGTTTGCATTGTTCCTTAGCCCATGAGAATACTGCATACCAACATGCCAGATGGATACTTTGGGGTTTACCACATGTCACTCTGTAATTGGATGTGGATACACGTGACTTACGGGTATTCCAAAAACGTATGTCCCGGTAGGGATAGTTCAAGACTGGGATTTGTTCCTCTCATGATAGAGAGACACTCTTTGGGCCCACTCAGTATTACCGTATCATTATCGTCTGGCCAGACACTTGTGATTATGATCACGGGATACCGGAACATGAACACGAGTAAACAGAACGAAGGAGTAACGAGCATAACCAGTATAATGGTCAAGGAGTTGATCACAGGGATACAGATGATCTCTCCTCGGGTTTCATAAACCTATCACGAAGCAAAGGAATGGTATTCGTAAGCAAAGGTTCACTGGATGGAGAACTTTGTGAATATGCAGGAGTTAATAAGGGTGTCCAATTCCCGCTGTTAACTATTGAGCGAAAGGGGTTCTAGGTCATGTACGCTTATTTCTGAACCTATAGGGTCACACGCTTGACGGGTTCTAGTCATAGTTAGTAGAGAAATGAGAAATGGGTTAAAAGAGCACCGAAAGAGTTTCGGATGGTTCTAGAATGGTTCTGGGGATTCTGAAAAGGTATAACATGATTTCGGAAAGCCCGAATATACATATGGGAAGTTCTCAGGGTCATCGGAATGGGTTGCTGAGACATCCTAAAAATTCGGGATTTTATTCATGTAAAAAAATGTGAAGGGCCATCATGAGATGACGACCCCTAGTCAGCCCACGGGGGGCGCCACAGGGCAAGGCAGACCCTGGTCCGAATTGGTATAGGAAGGGAAACCTTCCATCTTCCACGGAGTGGAAGGGGAGAAGGATTCTCCCTCTTGGCGCGCCCCCTCCTCCTCTCCCACCTATATATATGTGGGGAGGTCACCTTCTTGAGATAATTAAAATTGAAGGGCCTCTCTCCCGCATAGCTCCATGCTCTCCCGGTCTAATTGGCCTAAGTGTTTCGGTTCCTAATTAGACGGGCTCTAATCTCGGTCTAATTGGTGTAAGTGAATTAGACTCCTGATTAGACAAAAAGTGTCACTAGGTTTTCTCTCTCTAGTTTTCTCGCAGTTCTTCTTCCTTGTTGTCGAAGCTCTGTCGGACTACTATCGCAGAACGCATGGATACCTCAGAGGGGTCATCTACTTCGACTCTCGTCTCGGAGAACTCTTCTCGCGGCTGGGAGGTGTAACCTAGCTGCAGGAATCGACGGGATCGTTAAGCTGCATCGACTCGTCACGCTTCTGCTACTCTGCACCGTCGGTGAGTTTGATCGTTACCGTCATCTTCATAGAGATTTTGGGTGTGATCATGTAGCATAAAATTTTGTTCCGTAGCATGTTCCCCTATGAGGCTCTAGTGAGGGAGGGGCGATAAAGATGACGTGCCTTCGGTTCACTTCAGTGCTTGTAGTCGTCGCTAGATGGTTTATCAATCTGGATGTAATTTTTACTTCTAATGTTCTTTGTACTACCTTGACAGTTAATGAATAGATCAAAAGTTTTTATAGCAAAAAAAAGAAGATTTAGCAGTAACTCTAGTGTCATGCTACACGTTTGTTAGTTGATAATGCATAAAGATTGATTGCCTTTCCGTGGAGCCCCGAATAGATGGTTGATCTCTCTCACGTGAGCAATACTAGTGTTTGCAACATAGGTAGTGTTGTGCTCAGCTATCTGCAACAAAAGCATTCCTCCCTTCTGAAACACATCATGTGTTGTTAAAACAAAATCTCTGTTGGAATCACCCCAAACAAAAAAGCCTTTTGTAGCAAGAGCCTTGTCGTGGTTAACATGAACTTCTTCTTCTTCTTCTTTAACACAACTTCTGTTGAAAAACAGAGCTCACCCTGAACAATAGCCTTGTTGCAATCACCCTTGAACTATTTTTTTCCTTCTGAAACATGACTCTGTTGCAATAAATAATCTAGCACAAATCCACCATGACTAGAGAGTCCACCTGTGTGAATTGGGGTGGTCGCCGACACCGAGGTGTGCAACCATCGAGAGGTCCGTCCAGCTGCCACTGCGAGGTACCATGTCGTAAGCCGTATCTTGGTTGGACTTGGGCATCGTTGAGCTTATTCTTTTATTGATAAAGTATGTAACTGTGATTTCAAATGAATAAATAGATGGATTTTATTTAGAAAAAAGAAGATTCAGTTGTGTCTCATCATACTGAATTTTCTTCAGATGATGCTACCCGATTGTGGACACATGTTGCAAGCGCTCGTTTTCAATGAAAGCGGTGGGAGATTTTGAACCACATCTTTCTCAAACTAGAAGTTAAAATATGTACAAAAAGAATAATACTTTTTTACAAGTGTCACATATTTCTAACTTTCTATTGGCTCTATTGGCGGCCATGACCAACTCCTCCTTAAACTTGTATTTGCATCACTCCATAGGCTTAGCAAACAATTCACCGGAGCCACTCATTGCTGGTTGAAGGGCTAACAAAGACCCATGAGTGTAATATATACATAATAGGAAGGATAAGCTTTAATATAGAGATCCGAATTGTTATGCTCTGGAATAAAGGAGAATATTGCATGGCTGCACACTCTAGAAAATTAAGTCATTCCTCACTATCCAAAGGCTCCAAGAACACCCTTAATCCCCATTTAGTTCGAGCTTTGAAGTCATCGAGGATTTTAGTAGTTGGTTGTGATCTTCATCAATTTTCATCTTTTCAAAGAGGCAAGCATTGCCCTTCTTTCGTATCATCCACCAGGTGTGCATAACAAGAGCATTCCAAGTTTCGTTGATGTCCTTCTGGAATCATGAAGCGAGCCAAGCCACCAAATATCAACATCGCCCGTTTACTTAACTTGAAGCCAAACCCCCCTCTCAAAGTTGCGCAAAACCACCAAAAGTGGCGTCATTTCTGGAGCAATATGGCAGAGTTTGCGAGTAGGGATGTCATGGAACCTTTGGCCTTGGCCAAATTATCAAAAGTTAGGCATTTGGCTTGAATCATCAGCCAAGCATGAAACTAAGCGAAGATAATATTGTATATGTTGATGTATTTTTCTATGGACATAGTTCAAACTTAAAGAAGTTTGATTAGAACAAAGCTAGAGCTTGAACTAATTTGGAATAGAGGAGGCATGTAAAAAATATAGTACCCAAAAAGAGCTCTGGAGAGAGAATCCGACGGTGGGGGTATGGTATAATCAACTTTGAAGCATGCATGGATTGGTAACGATAGTTTGAATATGAAAGTAAAAGGTTGCATGCAATTTGTGAGAGGTGGCAGTATTTATATGCAGCATACGGCTGGACAACTTGGAGTTACATAGAGGGGCCAGCTTGATCAGGAAAGGATGGTAGACCCAAAAAGCCAAGTGAACCTAATCAGTTATTCCAATGTATATCAAGATGCAGAGGTGCTCATCTATTAAAAAAACATGAAGACTCGGGTATGTATGAGTGGATCACACCTGCGAACGGTTTACATCTCCCGATGGTTTCGACACTCGTGCCTGCTGATTTTTTGAATCAGCTACCAATGAGCCTCCACAAAGACTTGGCGCACTTAGCCGACCAATAAAACCAACGAATGGTCTAGATCTCCACATGGTCCAACACTCGCGCCTAGTGATTTTTCACCGTGTTACACGCGTCACCCGCTCGACCTACCATAATCGGGCAGCTGCTCGCAGGTGGGCACAACTTTCCCTAGCCCTCAACGAGACTGAACCAAGTCTCACCTCAAGGCGATCACCCCGTCGATGTTTATGGGTCCGACCCAAATAGTTTCTTCTCTACTTCACTCGTTTGTTTAAATCTTCGAGAATAATCTTAATACATATATTTGAAAATTTTAATTTACTTACTTTTTAAAAATGTCCACCGTGAACTTGATTTCTTAACACAGTGTAATTATTTTAGCGTAAATATAAATTTTGTTTTCGAAAAAATGTATGTGATATTTTTTAATTATACAATGAAAAGAACTGTTGCATGGTTTTAAAAAAAATGTTTCCTACCATTCCTAAAATGTATGTGACGTTTTAAAAACAATGTTCATGCATTCCTAAAATATGTTTATGAAATTTTAGAAAACGTTGATACAATCTAAAAATTGTTCACATAGTTTAAAATGGTTTTTATAATTCAAAAAATGTTCAAAGTGTATTTAAAAATTTATAACATGTATTTGGAAAAAATTTCAACGTGTAAAAAAATAGGTCCACAAGTATATGAGAAACGTAGACATGTGTTGAACAAAAAGAAAACAAAAAAAGGAAACGAAAAGGAAAAAAGGAAAATCAACGGACATTGGTGAAGAATCGTAGAAAAGTTGTAAAACCAGAAAATCAACAAAACGAACTGAAACCAGAAAAGAAGCAACTGGGAGAAAACCGAAAAAGAAACCGTAGAAAAAAAAGAAGAGAAAATCATGCAACTAGGTCGGCAGATAAGAAACTCCTTGAAGCCACGCTATCTTATGACATAGGCGCGACATAGGGCGCCAAGGGCTCCACTATGTCTCGCTTATAGCAAGACCAAGGGAACCCTCGCGTGAGAACAGCACGACATGGGCCGGCCCAGGTCCTCTGGAGGCCACAACCTCGTTATATTTCTTTTTCTTTTACTACTTCTGTTTACACTTCCAAAAATTCAAAACATATACATAATGTTTTCAAGAATGTTAATCATGCAATTTAAAATGTTAAATGTGTATATTTTTTACCATGTAAAAGAAAAACAAATACAAAAAATATACAATGTGTCTGAAAAAATTTTGATCAAACATTTTATAAAAAATAATCAAGCATTTAAAAAATAATAGAAAACTATTTGAAAAATGTAATCCAGCATTTGAAAATGTTAAATATGTATAAGTTTTTTGCCCATTTTATTTAAAAATGTAATCTTGTACTTGAAAAAATGTTAATCAAGCATATGAAAACGTTAAATGTGTATGAGTATTTTTACCATTGCATTAAAAGTGTTGATCTTGAGTTTGAAAAAATGTTAATCAAGCATTTGAAAAAAAATGTTAAATGGTTATAGAAAATATGCCGATCATGTATTAAAAAAACATAAGCTTGTATTTTAAAAATGTTGTTCAAGCATTTGAATTTTTTTGTAACATGTGTATAAAAAATGTTGACCATGTAATAAAAAAATGTTGAACTTGTATTTCAAAAGTATTAAACCTATATTTGAAAATTTTGTTAGATGTGCAAAAAATATAAAACGTGTAAGAAAAATAGTAGAAATTAAATATATAAGTTTTCAAAAAAAGTTACATGTGTGCTTAAAAATGTTAATCATGCATATAAAAAAATATTCCTGATCTATAGAAAACATGTCGAATGTGTACTAAAAACAAAGAAAAAACGAAAAGGAGACAAAGAAACAAGCCAAAAATGAAGAATCCCGAGAAAGAAAGAGAAACACAGAAGAAAGGAAAGAAAAAACCCAGAGAAAATAGGAAAAAAACCAAAAAACCCAAGGAAAACAGAAAAAACTAAAGAAGCCCAGAAAAATAAAGAAAACCGGTAGCAACCATGAAAAATGAAGAAAATGATGAGAAAATAAAGGGGAAAACAGTGAAAAGGATATAAAAATGAAGAAACCTATGAAAACAAAAAAAAGAAAACGGACAAAACACAAAGAAACTGAAAAACCGAAAAAAACAAAGAAACATTCACAGTAAAAAAACAGCGAAGGCACGACCGAAACGTTCTAACGAACGAGCAAAGTATTTGCGTAACAAAAAATACAATAAACATGCCAGCCTAATCTGACGCACGATAGCATCATCAGGCGAAAGTAGCTTCCATCGCGCTTAAAGCGGTATATAATTGTCGCGAGGCGCGTCTATGTTTGGTTACAGCGACTCCGAAGGTGGCATCTCGTGCAGAGCCAACGTAAATGGGCTAGGTCAAGATCGGGACACGAGGACACACATGTGTTCAACACATATGCAGAGTTTTAGTAAACCTATTAAAAAAAGTGCACACTTTTATTTTTTCAATTGGTTTTCTCACATTTTTTTTGTTTCTTCTCTAGTTATTTTTCTCTTGGCGGTTAGTTTTTTTTATTTTTTGTCTTTCACTTTTTTAAGTGCTCATTCTATCTTGAAAATGTTATACCAGTGTAAGAATAATGTTAAATGTGTATAAAAAACTGGACATAAAAAACATTTCAAAAATTTGTGAATTATTTAATAAAAAACAATTATAAAAGATATTCCTGACTTATACAAAAATGTGCAATGTGTATGAAAAAATAGATATTAAAACATATGTTTGATTTTTTTTGAAAATATATATTGAACGTGTATAAAAAAATATCATGTTGCATAAAAAAGATGTACAATGTATATGAAAAAAGAAGACATCAAAATATATACTTTGAGGAAATTGATAATCATGTATTTCAAAAATGTTAAACGTGTATAAAAGTTGTTCTTCATGTAAACAAAAAATGAACTATGTGTTTATAAAAAAAAGTAGACATCAAACATATATTTTACGAAAAAATATTAATCATGTGTTCGAAATTTTAAACGAGTATAATAAAGTTTTAAAAGACAAAAATAAGTCACGTGTTAAAAAAATCAAACAAACTGTTGAAAAAACAAAGAAACAAAAAAAGGAAAAGGAAATTGAAGGAAAACCAAGGAAACCGAAGAAAAGGTGTAGAAACACAAAAAATAGAAAACCAAAATAACAATGAGGTAAAAAATGGAGAAAGACAGAAACAAAACCCCAACGAAAACCAGACTTGAAACCAAGCGAGCGACGCGCAAGCTTGAAAGCAATTGCTGGTCGGCCCATTTGCATTCGGCGCCTACGGGGCGTTCCTCCGGAAAATCCTATGTGACGCACGTTGAGTCAAACTGTCGAATCTTCGCAAATGTTTCCCCGACGCAATCTGGCCCAGCCCATTAATAGTTGCAGCGATCCCGGTTTTGAGAACCTTCTGAAGGTTCCAGATGGGTTTTTTTTTTCCGGTCTTAAAACCTTCTGGGAAGTTCGTGAAACTGTTTTTAGTTTCGATTTTTGTTTTCTTTTTATTTTATTTTATTCTTTCCGGTTTTTGGTTTACTTTTCTCTCCTTTTCCTGTTTTTTTTTCCTTTTTTTCAATTTTATTTTCTTTTTTTTCCAATTGTTTGTTTATATGTTCGTGTTTTTCAAAAATTATTTGCAAATGTCAAAAAATGTTCGTGTTACAAAAAACTTTCATGTTTTCAAATTTGATAGGCAGTTTAACAAAATGTTTACATTTGAAAAAAATGTTCTTGTTTTCAAGTTATTGTTTGTAATTTCATAAAATGTTCGCAATTTTTGAAAAATGATTATATGTTTAAAAAATGTTTGTGTTTCTTTCAAATGTTTAATAATCTAAAAAATGTATGTGCTTTCAAATATTTTTCGTAAATCCAAAAAATGTTGAGGATTTTTCAAAAATTGTTTGGAATGTTTTGGTTCTAGATTTCACAACATTGAGAAAAATGTTCCTGTTTTCAAAAACTGTTCAGAAATGTTTAAAAAGTTCATGTTAATATTTTTCTGGAGTCTCAAAAAAAAGTTCTAGTATAAAAAGTTGTTCACAAATTTCAAAAAATGCTCAAAATGTTTCCTTTTAAAATTATCACAACTTTCAAAAAAAGTTACAGTTTTTAAAAATTGTTCATACTATTTTGAAAAGGTTCATGTTTCCATTTTTTCAGGATTTTCAAATAATTTTCCTGTTTTAAAAATATTTTCGAAATTTAAAGAAATGTAAATGTTTTCAATTTTTGTTCGGGAGTTTTATATTTTCAACTTTTCAATAAAAATCCGGAATTACAAAAATGTCTCCGTTTCAAAAAATAATTCATGATTTTCGAAAATGTGGCAGTTTTGTAAAAATTTCTTTCGGTATTCAAAAGTAATTGTGTTTCACAAAACATTCAGGTTTATTTTTGAAACATGCATTTGAAATTTCAGAAAAATCTGATCTGCGCTCGGTGGTGCGAGCATTAAAACTTACTAGCTCTACTGGTAGTATCGCATTGACGCTTGGACAAGATCCTCGGTTCGATCCCCGCTCGGCCCAGTCGTACATCCCTGTGCGTGCGAGCGACAACCTGCTGCCATAGAGAGCGGCAGGTAGGAGATCCCGTTGCCCCCGCCCAACCCCCAACAAACGCTAAACTAACTGGGTCGATCCGTATACGCTTGAAAGTTTCTAATTTGTGCAGTATCTCCTCGGCTTGCCTAAGAACTTCTGGACTGTTTGTGAAGCTTCTTGAAGCTTTTGATTAATTTTTTCTTTTTCGATTCTTTTTTTATTTTTTCTCCTTTTTTTCATTTGTAATTTAGATGATTTGTTTTTAAATGCAAAAATTTCCCAATTTCATGGATATTTTTCAAATCTTCTTTTTCTGAATTCATGACCTTTTTTTCAATTCACAGTCATTTCTTCAAATTTGTCTTCTTTTTTCCAAATTCACGAACATTTATTATATTCTTGAATTGTTCACATCAATAAACTATTTTCGATTTTGTGATTCTTTGAATTCATGAACTTATTTCAAATTCATGAACATTTCCCGAGTTTATAAATCATTTTCAAGGTCGCGAACTTTTTTTTGAATTCGTGAACTTTTTAAAATTCATGAACTTTTTTTGAATTAATGTACTTTTTTTAATTCACGAGCTTTCTTTATGAACTTAGGCACGTAATTTTTTTACTTCACAAAAGCCGGGAAGTCAATTTTTCTCCTAAAACAAGTATAATTGTTTTTCTTGAACCAATAGTTACTGTTTTTACCTTTTTCTGAAAGCTATTTTTTATGGAACATCGTCACACTTTATTCATCAACGAGGTTCAAACGAATTGTTACAGAGTTGTGTGGCTCAATTAACCACAGATATCTACCAAAATGCTAAACTGCCCGCTTCAAAATTTCTTCTCCTAGACTCATAAATAAACTGGCAGGCTTCAAAATATATTCTCCGAGCATTCAACTCACGGATCACCATTACATGTCTCCCTCCTGTATTTTTAGCTATGTCCTTCATCACCGTTAAGCTGTGAGACAAAACAAGAATACACCTAATCAACAGATCATCAACAAGAGCCTGAGCTTCCCACGCTAGTGCCTCCAAAGATGGAACATCAGCAATGCCAACAAACGTGATAGAAGATTATCCCAAATTTTTTCCTTGTTGAGCACGATATACCGCTGCCACCGCAGCACGATGACATAACCTCCTACTGCTCCATCAACGTTAATTTTTGCAAAACATGTAAGAGGCATCCATGCTAGGTTTGAGAAAATTCTGACATGATATGCAAGTTGGGTCATGTCCAACCATTTATTGACCATTTTTCACGGAGAAAATTCTAGAAAATGCAAGAATTATCGAAAACTCGAACAACTTGATATGATGCCTTTAATTGGCAGTAGAAGCCAATGGACAAAAATTAGGGCCAATTCAAAGATGTCGGGAAACAACATGCTCTCAGACAGAGCCTTCTGACCTATGTTTGGACATCCTTCAAATAACCCGAACACCCTCCGTTGAACATGGTCTAAATTTGGACATTCTTCGAATGGTTCCAACTTTTGCAAGCAGGCGGGCACGCCCATATTATGCATCCATGTCAGGTTTGACGATTTCCGACCCCGTACGCAAGTTGCGACATGTTCGGCCATTTATCAGCCTTTTCTACCAAGAAAACTCCAAAAAATGGCAAAAAAATCGAAACCAAAACAACTTGGCATCCTCGAATTGGGCATACAAGACCATGAAAAAATTGGGACCATTTTAAGGATGCCGAGAAACAACGTGCTCTCGGATGAAGCCTTGTGGCCTACCTGTACACCCTCCGTTGTCCGTTGAACATGATCTAGTTTTAGACATTCTTGAAATGACATGAACTTTTGCAAGCAGGTGGGCGTGCCCATGCATGGTAGGCATTCATGCCAGGTTTGAACGATTTCCGACACTATATGCAAACTGCGACAATTATTGGCCTTTTTGACCGAGAAACTCTAGAAAATTCAAAATTGCCGAAAAACAAAACAACTTGGCATGGTGTCCTTAATTGGTCATATAAGTTCATGGAAAAAATAAGGGTCATTTGACGATTGCTGGAAAAAATTGCGGTCGTTTGACTGCCGTTCGTGGTTCTAGTCCCACCTCGTTTGGTTAAACGAAAGTAGGTAGGAAGCTTGGCTATATAATAGGGCAGTCTGGCTACACGTATGCCGTTTTATAAAATTCAAAAAAGAAAATCATAGATAGAAGAAAAGTTTGCAAGTTTTAGAAAAGTATATCGATTTAAAAAAAGTACACAAATGTGACAAAAAAGTTCAAGAAATTGAAAAAAGTTCATCGATTTGAAAAAAAGTTCATAAACTTTGCCAAAAAAATCACGAATTTGAAAAAGTTCGTTAATTTAAAAAAAGTTCACGAATTTGAAAAAAAAGTTAATGAATTTTATAAAAGTTTGCGAAATGGAAAAACATTCATTCACTTGAAAAAAGGTTTGCGGATTCAAAAAATAAGTTCACAGAATTGAGAAAAGTTCATGCATTTAAGAGTATGTTTGGTTTGAGCCCCATCTAGGCCCACCAATTTTTTGGCATGACCAAATTAAGGGCACCAAAATTTTGGCAAGTTTTTGTTGTTTGGATCGTAGCCATTCTATCCTCCAATATTTTTGCCAAAATAAACTTTTGTTTGTTTGTGACCAAGTGATATGATGATTTATATACCAATTGTAGGAAATATTTAAACACATCGGCTGTATACTCCTAAAAAACACATCGGTTGTACATACTAGAATCTATGGTCTTGGCAAAAAAAAGGGTTAGATGTAGTCAACTTGAAAAAAATAGGCAAAAATAAGGACAAAGGGTTGTTGTAGTTGGGGGAGCTAATCATGTGCAGCACCCCTGAATCACTAATCCGGTGCACGCATGTGCTAATTAGCTGCTAATCCCGTGCAGCAATACACGCACATGCATCAACCCAGGACCCATAAAGAAACAGAGAAGCAACAACGCCACCTATATTCCCCTCAAGAAAAGAAAAGGCCAAATATTTGGTGAAGCTTATGGGCGCCTTTTTTTGTGTGTGGATAGGAAGCTCGTATTACTCAATCACGGAGTTCTTACACTCATCAACCACCAACTCAAGGATCCAAGTCATAATCTTAGGAGGACCCGAACTGATCCAAGTCATAATCTTAGGAGGACCCGAACCGATCCAAGTCATAGTTCTACTTTCTAGTCTAGCAAAAGTAGCAAGACTATCACTAACTTTATTTTGATTACGAATAACATGAGTAATACAAGTTTCTCGAAGACTTCTCAAATGCTTAATTTCCTACCAGTGAAGCATAGACCGATCTATCGATCTCTCGCTTCTAAATCATTGCGACCGCCGTAAGCGAGTTCATCTCGATGGCTATAGGAAGATCTCTTCTTTGGATAGCAAGGAAAATCCCTTTCATACATGCACAGAGCTCCGCCTCCAAAGCATCCCGACAAGCGAACAATTGCCTGCAGGCTGAAACAATAACAAAACCAGCCTCATCACGCAAGATCATACCCGCGCCGGCTGATCCATTTTGTTCAAAAGAGCCATCAGTGTTCAACTTAACCCATACATGCACAGGTGGTCTCCACGCCATAGTACTGTCCATAATAGCAGTACGTACTGTAGTTGCTTCATATGATATGAATGATTTCCCTCTGCAAGGATTTGCATGCGTATTCAGCTTAGTCCCAATCAGCGAGTCAAGGTAACTCTGGAGAAACCTGCAAGAAGCATCAACAGGAGGCGCTGATTCCTGGTGCACTACTTCATTACGTACATACCAGCATTTCCCAAACGTCATTAGTAGCATACAGTGCTCTGGATCGTACAAAGGGGCAAGGAGCTGCAACCACTCCTTCCCTGTATGAAAGATTGTATCAATGGCTGGTAACCTCCACACTTTTGCCATAGACTTGTATAACTGACGAGCCAGCGACACTTCAACATTGGATGGAAATTATCTTCAGTTTCCACGGCACAAATTGGACACGGGCTTGACACTTCCAAAACTATTTTGTGCTTACTGTGCCAAGTTGGCAGAGAATTAGATGCCAAGCGTCATGCAAAATTCCTCGCCGTGGGAGGTACTCCCGCTGACCATATACATTTCCACGGTGATCTACTACCCGATGGATTGCTACTGGATGAAACTGCACTGGCCCTATGTGCTTCTTCAAATGCCAGATCATAAGCGCTTTTGACTGAGAAAAGACCAAACCGATCGTGACCCCAAGCTAACACGTCCTCCTCCAGTCGAGGAGACGCGCGGATCATCAGGATTTCAGTCACATATGCAGGAACAAAGTACTTTGACACGAGTTGAAGGTTCCAGGAACCATTGTCGTTCAAAAATTCAGTCACAAAACAGATACGACGTCCCTTGTTGAGAGATTGGGTTGTAAGAAAAGGGGCGGGGGATCCAGTTGTCTCTCCAAACCCGAATGCTTCGACCATTACCTACTCTCCACAACAGGCCCTTTTTTAGTAGGTCTAAACCATGGCTGATCGCGTGCCAGGAGGAAGAGGCATTCCCAGTAAAAACAACACCTTCTAGTTTCCCATCTGGGTAGTATCTAGCTTTTAGAACCTGGGCACACAAGCTATCGGGATTAGCTATCAAACATCATGCCTGACGTGCTAACAATGCTTGATTAAACATCTGAAAGTCACGAAAACCGACCCCTCCTCTATCTTTAGGCTGAAGAAGGTGATCCCAACCTTTCCAATGCACTTTCCTTTTTTCCTTCCGAGAAGCCCCAATAAAAGTTCCTGACCATTCTCGTCAAATCATCACAGAGTGAGTACGGTAGTTTGAAGACCCCCATGACATAAGTTGGGAGAGCTTGGGCCACAGACTTTATAAGGACCTCTCTACCTGGTTGGGCTAAATGCCCATCACCCCATTGAATCAGCCTCTTAGTCAAGCTTTTCTGCAAATTCTAAAAGTGGCCCTTTGAGATGCGCCCATCAGGTGTAGGAAGACTCAAATATCTCTCTTCAAAAACTGTATTTGTCACATTCAGCACAACCCGCACTTGGTCCTGTATCACAGCTGGACAGCAGGGACCAAAAAACATGGAACACTTGTTGTAATTCAGGCTTTGCCTAGTGGCACCACCATATAGGTCCAAATCTTTTTTAAGTTCCAAAGCCTGAACCTGAGATGCTTTGAAGAATAAAAGAGTATCGTCCCCAAAAAGAAGGTGTGAAATACCCGGAGCTCTCCTACAAACCTTAACCGAAGTAATTGCTCCAGTAGCAACCCTATGCCTTAAAATAGCCGACAAGCCATCCGCCACGAACAAGAACATAAACGATGATAAAGGGTCACCTTGCCGAAGCCCATGCGTCGATGCAAATGAATCCAAGAGGGTCCCATTTAACTTGACAGAGTACCTCACCGATGTGACACACGCCATAATCCAGTCCACCCATCGGTTTGAGAATCCCAACTTTTGCATCACTTGCTTCAAGAAAACTCAATCCACTCTATCATAAGCTTTTGATAGGTCTAGCTTGTAAGCACAAAAACTCTTAGCAGGGTCTTTTTCTTGCTTGATATAATGGATACATTCAAAGGCCACCTGTGCATTATCAGTGATCAACCTCCCAGGAATAAAAACACTCTGCTCAGGTGAAATAAGATCATCCAGCAATGGACGAAGCCTATTCACTAGGCACTTTGAGATCACCTTATAAACAACATTGCATAAAATTATTGGCCTGTAATCCGACATTCTGACAGGGTTAGAAATTTTAGGAATAAAAACAATGGACGTTAAGTTAACACCTTCCGGCATAATACCCGTACAAAAAAAATTCCTTGACCGCTGCCAGCACACCATCTTTCAAAACACTCCAATTATGCTGGAAAAACCGGGCCGGAAAGCCATCCGGTCCCAGGGCCTTTAATGGGCCAATATGAAACAAGGAGAGGCGCCGGGCAAGGCGGGTGAGCCAATTTTTTGATATGGCCAACGTTGGTAGTGATCCTAACACGCCCTAAGAAAATATTCACGAATTTAAGCATATGAAACAGAAAAGAGAAAAAAGAAGACGAAATAAAAAATAATAATAAATGAATAAACCTGAAGAAAAAAAAGGCCAAAACAAAGGAAAACCAGACTGAGAAGTTGCACAACAAGAAGAATCTGGTGTGGCTGGTGTATGTCCATACAGTTCGTACGTGTCACATACGAAGGTGGGTATACCTATGGTTAAATGATCATAATGCCCTTATACGGTTTGTGTGGGGGTGTATCGAAGCAAGCCTCTCGTTTCAGACTACACGCTCATGTTGGTATTTCTTCTCTTTCCACTAGTCATGTGTGGAACTAAATTTAGTGCACATGTCATGCAAGTTAAATAGATCTTCAAGATTTTCATAACTTTATTACTTGGTCGAGCCTCATAAAATATAACAAAACCAACATGAACATCAAAGGACAACATAGGGAGTCCTCATACATTACTTGCCGCTCGCTTCGGTCCACACCAAGGCCCCATGGGCGGGCTCGTCATCTCGGTGAGCCTTATTTCTACATGGAATGTGGCCGCCTGTCCTGCACCGCTAAACTCTAGCATCGCCGGTATAAAAAATAAATAGAAAGGCTCAGGTTTCGCTTGATGCAAAAACGAAAAAAATGATTGGCCCAACTACCCATTTCCCATTGGGCGCTTTTCTTTTTGAGAAAAAGCGTTGCTACTTTATTCATTGTTCATAGCTCCGTCTGCGGAGATCTCCGAGCTAACACACTCCGGAGCCACATGGAACCAAGTCTTACATTACGATTTACAACAACCTTCCCTAGCAAGGATATGCGCTATCCTGTTTGCGGAACAACGTATCCATACCACCCTAGATTCTTGAAACTGGCCTAGTAGTTCCTTGATCTCTGAAGAACTTGTCCGTTCGCCGATAAGTCCCGATGTTGGTTGGTGATTTTTCCCACAGTAGCCTGCAGTCTATCTCCACCACCACCTTTTGGGCGTTCACTTCCTGCGCTAGAAGTATACCTCGACGACAAGCGAATAGCCCCGAAGTCTCTGGATCTGCAATAGCTGGGGGAAAATGGCACGCTCCTGCCACAAACATGACATGGTAGTCCCTAAGAACAAATCCACCACCTCTAGTTATGCCCTGCTTTGCCATTGCTCATTGCTCTATCTGTGTTGACTATCGTCCAGCCCTCCTCCGATTTCCTCCAGGGTTCCATGGCTCAGTGCACAGGTTGGCTCATAGGATCCTCTCTGATTGTGTTCCACTCCTTGCCAAGGTGGAAAACTCTCTCGGCGATCCCCATCACACCCGGATCCTCAATTCTTTTGCTCTCCCTCGCACTGTTGCGCGCCAGCCACAATTCATACCACACCCTCATTACAATCTGCCTCTCCTCATGGGCCGCTGCCACAAACCAGTCAAGCACCCATGACCGCATGCAGTCCAGCGTATGAATGTGTTTTGGAAGCTACGGTAATGGTGCCCCGACCTCTTGACTTAGCACCCCCCTGAATTGAACCGAATGGGGGCGACGCCACATCCTGTGGACAACAGTCTCCATTGGGCGCTTAAGGGGCCAGTTACATGCTATTTTGTAGACTGGCGCCAATGCCCAAATCAGTCGATCGCATAATGGGCAGCCCATTTTATGCACCAAGAAGATCGTGTAGTTTTTGTTTTAATTTCCGGTTTTCCTAGAGCAAGTATCTCGCCATTTTTTCTTTTGTTTTATCTCCACTTCTTGTTTTATTAGTTAAATGCGTGAACCTTTTCAAATTCACCAACTTTTTCCAAATTGGTGAACGTATTGAGTTTTTCAAATTTTATTCAGATTTAAGAACTTTTCAAATTTTTGTAACTTTTTTGAAATGTTGTGAATTTATTTCAATTTTTATGTTTTTCATATATATATATATATTATCATTTTTCGATTTTGTTGAAATTTTATAAAATTCGTAGCAAAAAATACAAAAATACGAACTATTTTCAAATTTATGACCGTGTTTTGAACATTTCAAATTTTGTAAGCTTTTTCAAATAATATAACTTTTTTTCCCTAATTTATGATATTTTTATTTTCTGATGGTGAACGGTCAACCGGTTTTTGATTTTTTTTAAAAATTGCCTAGTTTTTCGAATTCGTGGTTTTCTGAATTTATTTTATTGCATGAATTATGTCAGTGCAGTAAGAATAGCATTTTCTTGAGGGGTTGCAGTAAGAATAGAAAATAAAAAAACTGACGAGCGAGCCAGAGAGTGGAGAAGGAACTGGGCTGTGGCCCACGACCTAGCCTAGCGAGTGCCCCCCGCCCCTTTCGGTGCCTGGAGGGCCGAACAGGAGGTCTTGACGATCGCACTTATTGCTTGCTGCAAGCAGAGTGCCCTTACTGGATGCCTTTTGGCGTTCAATAGTCGAGCTTTCGCACAAGGCATCATTAAGTTGGCCGGACCAACAACTATTTATTACTGTATATGTTTTTTTTTAGGTTTCTAGTCTAATATATTAAAATGTGGACTATTCTGACCTGTGAGAAGATTTCTTTATTTTTTTAATATATTACAAAAACTTTATAAATACGTATTGTACATTTTTACAATATGCAATGAATAGTTTTATGGTACAAAGTGAACATCTTTTGAAAATTCTGAAAAAACATTGGAATTTTATTATCCCAATTTTTCAAAAATCAAACAAATTTAGGAATTTCCAAAAAAATATATTTAAAATTCACAAAATTTTTATAAAAAATGTAGAAACTAATTATTTATGATTCATAAAAGCATGATTTTTTTGGAAACATGAACAAGTTCTACAAAAAACAAAAGGAATGAAAAACACAGAACAAAAAACCAAAATAGAAAAATCTACACAGAAGAATGAAACAAATAATGCAAAGAAAGAACCCGAACTGGGCCAATCCACTTGGCATGCCCTAGTGGGCATCATGGCGACTATTTGTCGCCTGCAGATGTCAAATAGGATTCACCCTGCGAGTAATATGGCTCGCATTCCCAACCCCCGCGACCCCCGCGATCGTTAGCATGGTGGGCCGGTTTATTAGGGCGCCTCGCTTGTTCACCGACCCATTTAAGCACATATTGAGGCTGCCAATGTTACAAGAGATCCTATTCAGCAATTCTGCGGCGCTTCTGAACAACGCGTTACTTTGGCCAAGTCTACTATCTTCTTTGGAAAAGGGTGTCCCAATGATCGAGGGAATAAAACTAAAATTTTATTGTATGTTCCGGATGAGTCGCTATGCAAAAGATATTTAGGCTTACCCACTAATGTTGGAAAGTCAAAGAACGCTTAAATACATCAAGGATAGGCTTTGGTGTAAGGTGAAGGGTTGGATAGAGAGATGCATGGCAAGTGCGGGGAAGGAGGTGCTTATGAAATATGTGGCACAAGCGGTGCGTCCATATGCTCCAAATTGCTCTTTGTTCCGACGAGGCTAGCTATGTCAACAGAAAGATACTATGATTCACAAGTTTTTAGGGGAAGTAAAGATGGAAAGAGGAAGGTGGCATGGGTTTAATGGGATGATCTAGCTATGCCGAAATATTTGGACGGTCTTAACTTCAGGGACACTCAGCTCTTTAATCTAGCTATGATAACTAAGCAGGCATGGCGATTAGTCCAAGATGAAACTTCATGAAGTGCAAGAATACTCAAGGCAGTATACTATCCTATGCGAGATGTGCTAAGTGTCAAGCTGGGATCTCACCCATCTCACGTTAGGTAGACTTTAATTGAAGGGATCTCAGTGTTGAAGCAGGGCTTGATCGGGCGCATAGGGAATGGGCTCTCGACGAGAATTTGGGATGATAATTGGCTTACACGTGACAATATGTCGAGGGCTCTCCATCCTCGGTTTGATGACACCTCCATGATGGTGGCATAATTAATAGATACAAGTGCTTGAATCTACACTCGTTTATAAACGCATGAGGAGGCCTAATCCGGATGTGATCCTTAACATCCCATTGAGGATGTGTAATCCTCATTGATGCATGGGCCTGACATTGTGAGAGAATTGGTGTGTGTTTGGTCAGGTTAGCATACCATCTTCTTGTTGAAACCAAGAGGAGAAGGGAGGATTGGTTGAAAAATAGAACTACTCCAGTCACACGGTAATGCTACTCGGAGGGATTAGACCGGTCTTTGGAAACTGAGTGTTCCAGAAAAGATCAAAAACTTTGCTTGGAGACTTTCCCAAAATTCTATTCCAACAGAAGATGTGTGTTTTCAAAAGGGATAAGGCAGATATGGATATTTGTCCCATTTGAAAAGGAGTATAAGATAATCGACGACACACTTTGATTGATTGTAATATGTCAGAGTGTGTTGGGTCATTGTTGGATGAGGACCCGGTAGAAGTTTTGATTTCTTACTGATATGGAAGGATCTTGTTGATGCGCATGAAGGACTCCATGGAAGAGGTGTAATTTATTAAAGTCCTAGTGACTCTATGGTCTATTTGGTGGGTTAGACGTCCGTCTATCTAGAGTAGATGTTCTAGTCTCCTCTAGCTACCCTAAGTTTCAGTCAGAACTATCTTGGAGACCTTGCTCTTATTATGGAAAGGAAAACATATTGCACTATTGCTTGACATCCTAGGAGAAGGAGGTGATTTCTCTGGAGGAATTTTTTCCAGAAGATCCATGTTGATGCAACGATCTTCGGGAATGAGACAAAGGGGTCTTTAGCAACATTCTACGACGACCATGATGACATATGTGTTGGGACATCGATGCTCGTTATGCAGGGCATGGTCGAACCTGAAGTCTTGGCTCGTGGAGCATGAGATCAGAGAAGGAAATATCGAAGCTCATAATTTAGCGAAAGCTGCCCTGTCATTAGAGTTGGCGCCATATGTGGCTACTAGACCCCCCTAATATTGCATGTATCCTAAATCTTGTTTCGATTTAATAAAAATCGTGATAGCCCAAAAGAACCGCTCATTCGACGATTCTAAAAAAGCATGCTCATTTCTGTTTATATTTTTCCTAGGGTTTTCCCTTATTTTTTTCCATGAAATTGAAAATTGTCTATGAATTTGTAAAAAAACTAGCAAATTCAAAAAAATTCATTAATTTGGCAAAAAGTCATGAACAAAAAAATTCAAGAATTTTCAAAAGTTCACTAATATGAAAAATTTCTTGAATTCAAAAATAGTTTAAAATTTAGTTTTTTATATTTTGATATTGTTCACAAATTATAAAAAATTCATTAATTCTTATAATGTTCGAAAACATGATATTTTTCAACATTCCAAATGATTTTATTAATTTTTTTACAAAAATTAAAACGCAAACACTATTTTGAATATGTGAACAAAATTTGAAAAGAAGAACATTTTTCAAATTTCCGAACAAGTTTTGAGAACTCGGCTTTTTTTGAATGTGTGAATGTTTTTTAAAAACAAAATATTTTTGAAAATCCAAACAATTTTTGAGAATGCGATTCTTTTAATAGGTGAACAAATCTTGAAAATGGGAACATTTTTTTGAAAGAAAAACACAATTTTTGTAATTCTACAAACATTTTTAAAAACATGGATTTTTTAATATGTGACAAAGTTCGAAAACAAGAACAATTTTAAAATTTTGTGATTTTTTTGAACACAAAAGAAGGAAAAAGGAGAAAGAAACAGAAAAATCAAAAGGAAAAAGGAAAAAGGAAAAAGGAAAAAGAAGAAAAGAAAACATAACATGAAAAAAAAGAAAAAAAAACAGAAAACCAGGGAAGTAAAAAAGTGTTCAAGAACCTTCTAGAATGTTCCAAAAACAAGTCTTCGTACTCATTTCGCTCCGGTTCTAATGGGCTAGCCAAACTTCCTAATGTATTGGGCGATCAAAGCCTTAATGCTCGCAATGGGCAATGCACATGATTTGTACCTCGTCAACGTTTATGGTGCCGATTCGCAAACTAGTGCCTGCCTACATACCAGCTGTCCTAGGCCGGCCAACAACATGGTTGCTCGTTTGGTCAGTCGCCTTGAGCATTCGCCATGCTTGTTGACCCTTGACTTACAAAAAGGTTCATGACAATTTTAAAAAACACAAAATTGAAAAACAATTGTTCACCATTTTGGAAAAAGTTCATGGATTTTAAAAAAAATTGTGCATTTAAAAAATGTCCACAAACTTGAAAAAAATAAAAAGGAAGAAAAAAGAAAATAAAAATAAAAATAAAAATAAAAAGCATACCAATCTGACCTGGAAAAAAACTAGAGGATAACCGTTGGGAAAATCCCTACATGGGTTGGCACATATGGGAACTACACCTACGAGATGTGTGAGGGTGTTCCCTCAAGAAAAAGAAGATGTGCGAGGGTGCCCCTAAGAAAAGATGTGCGAGGGTGTTGTCGGTTAAGGAGTTAACTCCCTCGGATACTTTGGAGAAAAATTCAGTAGAGAAAAATGTTAGCTCCCGGCTAAACAACAGCCGCTAGTTTCTGATAGATTTGAAAAGGTTGTTCATCAATTTAAAATTAGTTCATGATTTTACAGAATAGTTTTGAAGCTAATAAAATTGCGTATTAAAAAATTCATGATTTTTTGAAAATATGAAATTAGAAAAAAATATGAGTTCTAAAAGTTTATAAAATTTAAAAATGTTCACGGACCTTAACAAAACTTCACAAGTGTTAAAAGTGTCCATGGATTAAAAGACATTGATGGTTTTGAAAAAATATGAATTTGAAAAATATATAATTTTAAAAATGTTCAAGAATTATAAAAATCTTCATGGGATTTGAAAAATGTAAAATATACATGAATTTAGAAATAAACATAAAATGGAGAAGAAAATGAAAAAGAAAAGGGAAATAAACAATACAAAATTAAAAACCGTATGAGAACAACATAAAAACTTGATGCATGGGTTGGCCCGTGGGCAAGGGCAAGGGTATGCGTGCACCGATGAGGAATCAACCCTTCCCAATTGCATCTAGATTCATGTAGAAAAAACACTCATTTTCTCATGTTTTGTTATACAAAAACATTGCCAACCGATATACATGTGGTTGGTTAGAGGGATATGGCCAGCTCATAGCAAGCGGGTGTTACTTCTGCCTCCCCGGTGACTCACCCCTACGATGACTATTCGAGGGAGCTTCTCTGCGGTGAGCATGGCAGTGGCGGGTGCTATGGTTTGGTCATGGATCGTGGAAAGGAAGGGAGGGCAAGGAAAATGATTGGAATGAAGGAGAATTTAGAAGGAAGAGAAGGATAGTTACTTTGACCCAATGTAATAACAAACAGGAGGAGTTTTATTACGAGAAACCGCATGCGCTCGTAAGAAATTGGAGGCGATTTCAAAATATCAACTGCCTCACAATTCCCTATAGGAAATTTCATAATATTAACTGCCTTCGAAAAATTTGATAAAAATATAACCGCCTTCAATGGGGTATTGCAGGCGGCTTAAATGCTTTGAACCAAAACCACTTATTAGGGACGTCTCTAATGCCCATTTTTGTACCAGTGATTGCCTTTTCGGTTAGATTTTTTCATAAGTCTGGTCGGCCATGAGGAATCTCCAAGTGTTATTTTTGCATTTCTACAATATAGTTATCAACCCTTTGAAGGAAAAGTTCACTCTTAAAGAAATTAGTCCTGAGGCCGCACATCTATTCAATATAGAGCAACAATGTGGAGACACACAAATAATGGATTCGTCGGCATACATGAGTATGTCCGCCCACTATCAATAAAGATGGTGATCTAGCCCTTCAAGAAGGCCATGATTTTGTTCCTATAACACAACCTTATACAAGCATTTCATAACCAAATTAAAACAGGATGGTGGCATGGGTCACCCTGTCTCACAACTTTATGGTTCTAGAAACATGGACACTTTTCATTGTTAAGTTTTACATAAGCAATGCCGTTTAATGTAATCTATCAAGTAAAGTTGCACTACTAGTCATTGAATACCCCTATCATTTTGGCAATTCAAAAGGAAATAAAAATTCCAGTTTGTGTTGCCACATGCTTTCTTAAAGTATAATTCGAGGATAAAACCTACTTGATTATTTCTATGAGTGTGATGCATCACCTCACGCGAGAAAACAATATATTAATGATATTTCTAGACTTAAATATAGACATGATGGGAACGTAGCATGCAATCTCAAACAAATTCCTACGCTCACGCAAGATCTATCTAGGAGATGTATAACAACGAGAGGGGGAGAGTGTGTCCACGTACCCTCATAGACCGAAAGCGGAAGCGTTTGACAATGCGGTTGATATAGTCGAACTTCTTCTCGTTTCGACCGATCAAGCACTGAACGTAGGGCACCTCCAAGTTTTGCACACGTTCAGCTCGATGACGTCCCTCGAACTCTTGATCCAGAAAAGTGTCGAGGGAGAGTTCCATCAACACGATGGCGTGGTGACGATGATGGTGAAGTGATGCGCGCAGGGCTTCGCCTAAGCACTACGTGAATATGACCGGAAGCGTAAACTATGGAGGGGGCACCGCACACGGCTAACAATGTTTGTTGTGTGTTCTAGCGGTGCCCCCCCCCTCATATATATAGGTTGGAGGGGAGGAGAGGCAGCCAAGGGGACGCCCCAAGTAGGAGGAATCCTACTTGGGGTCCTCCCAATTCGGCCTCCCCCCTTTCCTATTCCTATTCAGAGTAGGAAGGCAAGCGGGGGAAGGGGGAATCCTATTCCCTTTTTCCTTTCCTCCTTCCCCTTTTCTACTCCAATTTGGCCAGCCCATATGGGGGGGGGGCGCACCAGCCCCTCAGGGGCTGATCTGTCCCTCTCTTGGCCCATTAGGCTCATATAGTTTGTCGGGGGTTGCCCGAAACCCCTTCCGGCGACCCGATATGTACCCGGTACTCCTAGAACACTTCCGGTGTCCAAATACTATTGTCCTATATATGAATATTTACCTCTCGACCATTTCGAGACTCCTCGTCATGTCTGTGATATCATCCGGGACTCCGAACAACATTGGGTCACCAAATCACATAACTCATATAATACAAATCGTCATCGAACGTTAAGCGTGCGGACCCTACGGGTTCGAGAACTATGTAGACATGACCAAGACACCTCTCTGGTCAATAACCAATAGTGAAACCTGGATGCTCATATTGGCTCCCGCATATTCTACGAAGATCTTTATCGGTCAAATCGTTATGACAACATATGTTATTCCCTTTGTCATCGGTATGTTACTTGCCCGAGATTAGATCGTCGGTATCTCCATACCTAGTTCAATCTCGTTACCGGCAAGTCTCTTTACTCATTCCGTAATGCATCATCCCGCAACTAACTCATTAGTAACATTGCTTGCAAGGCTTATTATGATGTAAATTACCGAGAGGGCCCAGAGATACCTCTCCGATACTCGGAGTGACAAATCCTAATCTCGATCTATGCCAACCCAACAAACACCTTCGGAGATACCTGTAGAGCATCTTTGTAATCACCCAGTTACATTGTGACGTTTGATAGCACACAAGGTATTCCTCCGGTATCCAGGAGTTGCATAATCTCATAGTCGAAGGAATATGTATTTGACATGAAGAAAGAAATAGCAATAAAACTGAACGGTCAACATGCTAAGCTAACGGATGGGTCTTGTCCATCACATCATTCTACTAATGATGTGAGCCCACTCATCAAATGACAACACATGTCTATGGCTAGGAAACTTAACCATCTTTGATTAACGAGCTAGTCTAGTAGAGGCTTACTAGAGACACAGTGTTTTGTCTATGTATCCACACATGTATCAAGTTTCCGGTCAATACAATTTTAGCATGAATAATAAACATTTATCATGATATAAGGAAATATAAAATAACAACTTTATTATTCCCTCTAGGGCATATTTCCTCCAGTCTCCCACTTGCACTAGAGTCAATAATCTAGTTCACATCGCCATGTGTTTTAACACCAATAGCTCACATCTTTATGTGATTAACACCCATAGTTCATATCGCCGTGTGACCAACACCCAAAGGGTTTACTAGAGTCAATAATCTAGTTCACATCGCTATGTGATTAACACCCAAAGAGTACTAAGGTGTGATCATGTTTTGCTTGTGAGAGAAGTTTAGTCAACGGGTCTGCCACATTCAGATCCGTATGTATTTTTACAAATTTCTATGTCTAGAATGCTCTGCATGGAGCTACTCTAGCTAATTTCTCCCACTTTCAATATGTATCCAGATCAAGACTAAGAGTCATCTAGATCAGTGTCAAAGCTTACATCGACATAACTCTTTATGACAAACTCTTTATCACCTCCATAATCAAGAAATATTTCCTTATTCCTCTTTAGGTACCTAAGGATAATTTTGACCGCTGTCCAGTGATCTACTCCTAGATCACTATTGTGCCCCCTTGCCAAACTCATGGCAAGGCACACAACAGGTCTAGTACACAACATGACATACTTTATAGAACCTATGACTGAGGCATAGGGAATGACTTTCATTCTCTCTATATTCTGTTGTGATCGGGTTTTGAGTCTTACTCAACTTCACACCTTGTAACATAGGCAAGAACCCTTTCTTTGACTGGTCCATTTTGAACTGCTTCAAAAACTTTATCAAGGTATGTGCTTTGTGAAAGTCCTATTAAGTGTCTTGATCTATCTCTATAGATCTTGATGCCTAATATATAAGCAGCTTCACCGAGGTCTTTATTTGAAAAAACTCTTTTCAAACACTCCTTTATGCTTTTCAGAAAATTCTACATCATTTTCGGTCAACAATATGTCATTCACATATACTTATCAGAAAGGTTGTAGTGCTCCCACCCACTTTCTTGTAAATACAGGCTTCACCATAAGTCTGTATAAAACCATATGCTTTGATCACCTCATCAAAGCGTATATTCCAACTCCGAGATGCTTGCACCAGTCCATAGATGGATCGCTGGAGTTTGCACACTTTGTTAGCACCTTTAGGATCGACAGAACCTTCTGGTTGCAGCATATACAACTCTTCTTTAAGAAATCCATTAAGGAATGCAGTTTTGACATCCGTTTGCCAGATTTCATATAATGTGGCAATTGCTAACATGATTCAGACAGACTTAAGCACCGCTACGAGTGAGAAAATCTCATCGTAGTCAACACCTTGAACTTGTCGAAAACCTTTTGCGATAAGTCAAGCTTTGTAGATAGTAACACTACCATCTGCTTCTGTCTTCCTCTTAAAGATCCATTTATTCTCATTGGCTTACCGATCATTGGGCAAGTCCACCAAAGTCCACACTTTGTTCTCATACATGGATCCTATCTCAGATTTCATGGCCTCAAGCCATTTATTGGAATATGGGCTCATCATCACTTCCTCATAGTTCGTAGGTTCGTCATGGTCTAGTAACATGACTTCCAGAACAGGATTACCGTACCACTCTGTTGCGGAACGTGCTCTAGTTGACCTACGAGGTTCGGTAGTAACTTGATCTAAAGTTTCATGATCATTATCATTAGCTTCCTCTCTAGTTGCTGTAGGCACCACGGGAACTGATTTCTGTGGTGAGCTACTTTCCAATTCGAGATAACGTACAATTACCTCATCAAGTTCTACTTTCCTCCCACTCACTTCTTTCGAGAGAAACTCCTTCTCTAGAAAGGATCCATTCTTAGCAACAAAAATCTTGCCTTCGGATCTGTGATAGAAGGTGTACCCAAAATTTTCTTTTGGGTATCCTATGAAGAGGCACTTCTCCGATTTGGGTTCGAGCTTATCAGTTTGAAACTTTTTCACATAAGCATCGCAACCCCAAACTTTAAGAAACGACAACTTTGGTTTCTTGCCAAACCATAGTTCATACGGTGTCGTCTCAATGGATTTAGACGGCGCCCTATTTAACATGAATGCAACTGTCTCTATTGCATAACCCCAAAACGATAGTGGTAAATCGGTAAGAGACATCATAGATCGCACCATATCTAATAAAGTACTGTCACGATGTTCAGACACACCATTACGCTGTGCTGTTCCAGGTGGCGTGAGTTGTGAAACTATTCCACATTGTTTTAAATGAAGGCCAAACTTGTAACTCAAATATTTGCCTCCGCGATCATATCGTAGAAACTTTATTTTATTGTTACAATGATTCTCCACTTCACTCTGAAATTCTTTGAACTTTTCAAATTTTTTAGACTGGTGTTTCATTAAGTAGATATACCCATATCTGCTCAAATCATTTGTGAAGGTCAGAAAACAACGATACCCGCTGCAAGCCTCAACACTCATCGGACCGCATACATCAGTATGTATTATTTCCAGTAAGTCAGTGGCTCGCTCCATTGTTACGGAGAACAGAGTTTTAGTCATCTTGCCCATGAGGCATGGTTCGCAAGCATCAAATGATTCATAATCAAGTAATTTCAAAAGTCCATCTGCATGGAGTTCCTTCATGCGCTTTACACCAATATGACCTGTTGGGGATATGACTATTGGGTATGAACCGCCCAGGAGGAGCCGGGTCATACCACTGGTGGTTTACCAATGAAGATGGTGAATCATATGAGCCTATTAACGGTCCAAGGCCCAGAAGAGACTTAAGGCCCGGGAGGATGAACCGCCATGTATATATGACTTGTATTGTAAGGCATGTGTAGTTAGTCACCAAGCCGGACACGTTGTGTATGAGCCGGCTGGGACTTTGTGAACCACCGGGCGTCAACCTATGTATATAAAGGGACGACACGGTGGTGGCTTAGGGCAAGAAACAAGAGATCGAGAACTAGGTCAAGCGGATTCGCTCCCTGGTAATCAAAACCCTAGCAATACAATCCCAAACTAGAGTAGGCCTTTACCTTAAGGGGCCAAACTAGTATAAACTCTCTGTGTCCTTTGTCTTGTTTAACCCCTTTAAGCTAACCTAGCTGCGATGGCCCTGCGATTAAGTCCCTCTGCTAGGACATTTGCCGTGACAATTCCATGATAGTTGGCGCCCACTGTGGGGCCAGCGCGCGGTGGTTTCGAGTTCTTGAAGGGCAACTTCAAAGGGATCAAGGGATACGTTGTGGGTCGGATGACCAAGAGTCATCGCAGCAAGCTCTACATTGACAATGCAGGCTGGGGCCCCGAGTTCGGCTCAATCGAGTATGGGTACCGGGTCCCCTTCGGCGGAATCCATGTCTTCATCAGCAAGATTGGTGAACCGGGCCCTGAGCCGGACATCTGCACCGACGTCATCGAGACGGCTCAGCGTGCATGACCTGCCCAAGTTCAACCCGCCGGGAAGCATGCCTTTGTTGGTTTCATCCATGGGGCGGAAGTTGAAGAAGGATCCGTGTCTAGCGGTGAGACGACCATCTACTTTGATGGTGAGTTGTCCACAGGCGAGACTAATTCATTGTATCAACTGCAAGATGGCCGGCTTGGGGGTTGTTCCAATGGTGACAGTATTTCGGACCCCTACGAGCCGCCGAATAGGGTTGTGATCTTCATGGCCGGTACACAACCAACGCTTGGTTCAACAACCACCGCGGCCATGACCACCAGCTCAATGGCTGCGGCAGCGGCTGGTGTTGGTAGTTCTGCACGCCCGCCGGCTCAAATTCTCACAGAGTTATTGGAGGCTCTGGCAACTCTGATGGGGGTAGAGGTAACCACGGATAACCAGGAACAGCACAAGGTGGATCTGGCAAAATTGGGAGAGGAGATAGCTCAAGCCAAGGAAGAGCTGGCGGCTGAGAACACTAGGATGGCTGCAGAGCGGGTTGTTTTGGATGCCCAAGCACAGCGGATCCAAGCAGATTCCTTCCGGCTTACGCAGAACGCTTCAAATGAGGTTATGAGGAGGAGGCACCGGAGTCATCTACCCCCGGTTTATGAGCCGAGGAACCTCTTCAACGTGCCTGGAGCAGGGACCAGTGACCTGTCGGTGGTAAACCGGGTGGTCGAAGCACCTGGGACCGGAGCGCCGGTTCAGCCACGGGCAATGGACCTGCCACGTTTGAGTAATACTCCGCCTTAGCATGTTCCGACACCTCCAGGTCATTATTCTAACCCGTTGGACAATATGATTGCTGCGGCAACACGATTGGCGGCTCTACCGGTTGAAGGCGAGTCTCCAACAGTGATAGAGACACGGAGGGCCAGAGAACTTCTTCAGACAGCAGTGGCTCAACAGGCGGCTTATTCTTACAGTCACGAGCAGATTCACTCAACCCCTCGTCCAAGCCAGAGTTACAGTAGGCACATTGACTCACCGGCGGTTTCAAGCAGTGAACAACGCCGTAACCAGCCTCGTGGACATGACCCGGCACGCGGTGATGCCAATGCTCGGACTCTGGTGGATCAGGGCAGAGAGCATCGGGAGGCCGAGCTGGCGGCTCATCAACACTCCCCGGCTTATCCATTAGCTTCGGTGGAGGCAGGCATGATCTCTAGAACCTTGGGTGTCCCATGTTTAGTGTCGGCTCTGGTAACGAGCGTTTACCCAAAGATTTCAAGGGTCCTCGCAAGGTGCCTAATTACACAGCAGATCAACCCCCTGAAGCTTGGATTGAAAATTATGAGATGGCCATGGAGATGCTGGATGTTAGCGATGCCGCGTGTGCTAAGTATTTCACCATGATGTTGGACGGGCCGGCTCGCACTTGGTTGAAAGGGCTGCCCGCCAACTCCATTGGGTCATGGGCAGAGTTGAAGGCCCGTTTTATCCAAAATTTCAAAGACACATGAAAGCAACCTATGTCAATCCTGAATTTGGATTCTTGTGTCCAAGGTGAGGGCGAGTCAACAACCACTGGGTATGCCAGATGTCAATTATTATACACTCGTCAGACAGCATCAACATTGACTCAATGGTTTTAATGTTGGAGAAAAATTGTCGTTTCCTCCCCCTCAAGCAGAAGCTTGGACACCTTAAGCGCCACTGCAATGACATGGAGGAGCTCATGGTGGCTCTTGTCAAGTATGCTGACTCTGATAGTACCAAAGACCCTGAATCTGATGAAGAGAAGGCTGATAAGGGGAAGAAGAGCGGTAATACAAAGGGGCAGCGGTATAATACGGCAAGCCAAGGTGGTAATGGTAAATGAGGGAGTCCTGGATTAGGGGGTCTCCGGACAGCCGGATTATATCCTTTGGCCGGACTGTTGGACTACGAAGATACAAGATTGAAGACTTCGTCCCGTGTCTGGATGGGACTCTACTTGGCGTGGAAGGCAAGCTAGGCAGTACGGATATGTATATCTCCTCCTTTGTAACTGACCTTGTGTAACCCTAGCCCCCTCTGGTGTCTATATAAGCCAGAGGGTTTTTAGTCCGTAGGACAACATACAATCATACCATAGGCTAGCTTCTAGGGTTTAGCCTCTCCTATCTCCTGGTAGATCAACTCTTGTAATACTCATATCATCAAGAATAAATCAAGCAGGACGTAGGGTTTTACCTCCATCAAGAGGGCCCGAACCTGGGTAAAACATCGTGTCCCCTGCCTCCTGTTACCATCCGCCTTAGACGCACAGTTCGGGACCCCCTACCCGAGATCCGCCAGTTTTGACACCGACATTGGTGCTTTCATTGAGAGTTCCTCTGTGACGTCGCTGTAAGGAAGGATGCCTCATCTCGTTGTTAAAAACAACATTACCGCCGGGGGAGCTCTGGCTGTCGGCGAAACTCTCCGGCTAGGTAGTTTCGTCATGACCGCCTGTTCGGCCGCTGCACCAACGATGACTTGTCGGGGTCATCAAAAACAGCCTCCACGTCGGCTTGGAATTCACCGAGCAGATGGATCCAATGGAGCTCTCTTCCCTAAATGAACTCTTGGATCGCATCGCCGCCTTGGGACTCGCTAAGGACTATGATCGGATTAGGCTTAAACCCGATCGAAGGGAGATTAACTCTCTACCTGTCACCCATCATGTTGCGGTGGTGGAGGAACAATGCGGTGATTCTTCCTCTATCTTGAGGACTAACTATGTCCGAATTCCTGAGCTCTCCGAGCCGGATACCCGTTTACGGGAGGACATCACCCAAACGCTGAACCTAGAGTCAGGCAGCGGGCCAGACTCATCGGGCAACATACCGGAATCCAAACTTCCAAGATCGGAAACCCCTCGGCCCCTGGGTCTCAGATCGGGTAGGGGTCCGGACTCAAATCCACCCACCCACCCAGACATAAACGATCTTTCCCACATCAGGCAAGAGCCCCATGAAATAGTACATCATTATTGGGCCAGATTCCTCCTTGTGATGAACAAGGTTAAGGACTTCCACGAGGAAGACACAGTCTCACTTTTCTGCAATAACTGCACGGACAAGGGAATCCTTAATGCCATAAGTCGCCATGACATATCACGCTTCGCCGACTTGGCGTCCATAGTACGAAAGTACTGTGTGATGGAAAGTGCCTGGAAAACCGAAACAAAATTTTGGGAAATCCGGCTCCAAATATGCACCCAGTCTGAGGTAAAAGGGTGCACTATCATAAGACACCCGGGTTCATTACAAAGAAGCAAAAACCCTCTACAGGGCACGGAACCGTATTGGAGGGATGGCTTACCGGACCCTGCAAAATTCATAGCACAGCGGATACAATACCAACACACAGCCTTATAGCATGTTGGATACTCCGGCAGGTGGCCAAAAGTGGTGAGGATCTTCTTATCCCAAATGCCACAGAGCACCATCCCGTGGATAACAATACGGTATTAACAGTCTTTGAGACCTTCGCGTCAAATAATAGGTGCAAGCGAACACTCCGCAGCATTGCCGAAATCTGCAACATAGCAGCAATAAATCCATGGAGTGACACGGCTATTACCTTCAATGCAAGTGACGAACCTAAATTCCGAACAGCCCGAGCACCAGCCGCACTGGTCCTCAGGCCAATCATGGACGGTTTTCGACTCACCAAAGTACTCATGGACGGCGACAACGGATTAAACCTCATCTATGAGGAAACTCTTCAAAAAATGGAAATAGACTGGAAGCGCATTCTGCAAAGTAGCACAACCTTCAGAGGAATCATACCCAGTCGGGAAGCACGATGCGCTGGGAAAATCACACTAGATGTGGTATTCGGTACGCCAGAGAAGTATAGGTCCGAAGAAATTACATTTCAAGTGGCCCCGTTCAGCAGTGGATACCACGCCCTTTTAGGACGTGAGGTGTTCACGATCTTCCAAGCCGTACCCCATTATGGGTACATGAAGCTCAAAATGCCCGGGACCAACGGAATCACCACTCTCGCCAGTGATCCGGACACAGCACTCTGCACCGAAAACAAAACAGTCACACTGGCCCTCGAGGCATTATCCAAAGCCCTCTCGGCCAAGGAATTAACCACGCTACGCTCCACAGTGGACAGGGACAGCGTGATACTCGACAAGAGATCCAAGTACACCTCTTTTAAACCAGCGGATGAAATAGTCAAATTCCAAGTCCACCCAACGGACCCTACAAAAACAGCCTCCATCGGGGCACAGTTAAACCCCGCCGTGGACGCCGCACTACGAGAGTTCCTCGTGAGAATTGGGACATATTCACCTGGCATCCCTCAGACATGCCAGGAATTCCACGCAGGCTGGCCGAGCATAGCCTCAATATCCTAAAGGGATTCAAGCCGGTCAAGCAGGCTCTTCGGCGTTTCTCCGAACCTAAGAGACATGCCATGGGAGAGGAACTAGCCAAGTTATTGGAGGCCGGATTCATCAGAGAAATAAAACACCCGGACTGGCTAGCAAACCTGGTGATGGTACCAAAGAAGGATAAATCTTGGCGCCTTTGTGTCGATTTCAAGGACCTCAATAAAGCTTGCCCAAAGGATCCCTTCCCCCTCCCCCGCATTGATCAAATTATTGATGCTACTACAGGACACGAGTCATTGTGTTTCCTCGACGCATACTCCGGTTACCACCAAATCAAGATGGCGGAGTCTGACCAAGCCGCAACGACATTCATCATACCATACGGTCCCTTCTGTTTCAACACAATGCCTTTTGGGCTCAAAACACCGGTGCAACATATCAGCGCATGATTCAGACATGTCTGGAGAAACAAATCGGCAAAACAGTAGAGGCATACGTAGATGATGTGGTCGTCAAAACCAAACACGTCGACTCTTTGATAGACGACTTGAGGCTCACATTCGACAACCTCCGAACATACGACATCAAGCTCAATCCGGAAAAATGCATTTTCGGTGTACCAGCTGGAAAGCTCCTGGGTTTCATTGTCTCCAGTAGAGGTATTGAAGCTAATCCGGCCAAAATCCAAGCTTTGTCACAGTTGGCTATCCCAATAGACCTCAAGCAAATCCAGAAGTTAGCTAGATGTGTGGCGGCTCTAAGCCGCTTTATCTCCCGCTTAGGAGAAAAGGCATTACCCCTTTATCGCCTCCTTCGGCGCACCGAACACTTCGAGTGGACGGACGCTGCCACAACCGGATTGGAAGAAATAAAAGCCATACTGGCAACCAACCCAATCCTGGCCGCGCCAAACATCGACGAACCAATGCTACTATACATTGCGGCAACTCATCAAGTTGTAAGCGCAATGCTCGTCGTAGAACAAGAAGCGGACGGACATAAATTCCCTCTTCAAAAGCCGGTATATTATGTATCCACTGTCCTCACTCCATGCAAATCACGGTACCCACATTATCAAAAGATAGCCTATGCGGTATTCATGGCATCCCAGAAACTGCGACACTACTTTCAAGAGTGTTCGATTATAGTAGCCTCGGAGGTGCCACTCAATGATGTTATAAACAACCGCGACGCCACAGACCGGATTGCCAAATGGGCCATTGAGCTCATCCCGTTCGAAATAACATACAAACCTCGGCGAGCCATTAAATCGCAAGTATATGCCGACTTTGTCGCCGAATGGACGGAAGCCGAACTCCCTAAAGAGTACGGCGCATACTCCAATTGGATTATGCACTTCGACGGCTCCTAAATGCTGGCTGGACTGGGGGCTGGCGTCGTCCTGACGTCCCCAACCGGAGATATAGTTCAATACGTACTGCAGATACTATATACAGACTCCAATAATGCAGCCGAATACGAAGCCCTGTTACATGGTCTTCGGATGGCAGTTTCCATGGGCATTCAGCGCCTGGAGGTGCGTGGGGATCCGAACCTCGCAATATCCCAAATAAATGGAGACTTTGATGCCAAGGATCCGAAGATGGCGGCCTATCGTAACGCCGTCCTAAAGATGTCATCTCGGTTCGAGGGGCTCGAATTTCACTATGTGGCTCGGGAAAACAATCAAGCGGCGGGTATCCTCGCCCGCATCGGCGCAAAACGCGATGCGGTCCCCCAACATCTTTTTAGAGAGGTTGTTTAAGCCATCCGTGGTATGGGAGGGGGACACCAGCAATATTAGTCCGGACCCGGCCACAACACTCGATACCGAACACTCTGACGTAATCGGAGGCTCTGCCACCGAAACAACACCTCCAGCCCATGTAATAATGGCTATCATAGCCTCGTGGACAGAACCATTCCTGGCCTACCTAACTAGGCAGGAACTTCCGGAGGACCAAAATGAGGCACACTGCATAGTGCAGCGATCTAAGGCCTACAGGGTCCATGAGGGAGAACTATATAAAAAAGCACTATCAGAGTCCTTCAAAGGTGCATCTCCGAAGAGGAAGGGCGGAACCTTTTGGCAGAAATTCACGCCGGACTCGGCGGCCACCATGCCGCAGCCCGGGCTCTTGTAAGCAAGGCCTTCCGTACAGGATTCTATTGGCCGACGGCCCGGGCAGACGCACAGGACTTGGTCTAACGTTGCGCCGGTTGCCAGCTTTTTGCAAATCAAAGCCACATGCCACCCACCGCCCTCCAAACAATCCCCATTACATGGCCCTTTGTGGTCTGGGGGCTTGACATGGTTGGACCCCTTAAAGGGGGAACCCACAAGAAAAAATACTTACTGGTCATGGTGGATAAATTCACCAAATGGATAGAAGCCAAACCTGTTAAAACAGCCAAATCCGGACCGGTGATAGACTTCATATCCGGGGTCGTACACCGTTATGGCGTCCCCCACAACATCATCACTGACAACGGCACGAACTTCACGGCCGATGAGGTAAAACTCTAGTGCAGCAAAATGGGCATCAAGCTCGAGTATGCTTCAGTCTATCACCCACAAACCAATGGCCAAGTTGAGCGAGCAAATGGTCTTATAATGAGCGGCATTAAACCCAGATTAGTGCGGTCCTTAATGGAGTCTAACACGCACTGGGTAGAGGAGCTCGACTCCGTACTCTGGGGGCCGCGGACCACGCCGAATCGTAGTACCGGATATACACCCTTTTTTATGGTGTACGGCGCAGAGGCAGTCTTGCCCTGTGACATAATTCATGACTCACCTCGAGTGCGCATGTATGAAGAAAGAGAAGCCGAGCTCGATAGGCAGGACAGTCTGGACACCCTGGAGGAGGAGCGCGACATGGCAAAAACCCGTTCCGCATTTTATCAGCAATAGGCTCGCAAATACCAAAGCAGAGAAGTACGTGCCAAAACTTATAATGTTGGCGAACTAGTTCTACGCCTGCCGGATAAGAAAAAAAACAAGCTCGAGCCCAAATGGGAAGGTCCCTCCATTATTGACCAAGTTCTGACCGGTGGAGCGTACCGTCTGCGGGATGCATTGAATAATTGACTCGAGCCAAACCCATGGAATGCGGCCAGGCTCCGAAGATTCTACGCCTAGCGCTGGACTCTATGTTCGTCTCCTTCCTCTGTCCATTTTTGCATATACATCATCTGTCTTGTTTTTCTTTCTTTCTTTTATTCTTTCTCTAGGCCTTCAAGGGCCAACTTGTGCCTCGCTTGCACATTATAGATGCGCTAGCCGCACTCATCATACATGGGGGCTTCTTTCACAGAAGCTTAATTATTTATCTGGGCCTCATGCCCCGCACATGTGTTATACTTATGCATGTACCTTTTTTTGCCATTATATGCATCGATATGACTTAAGTTTTGGCCAAGCTGGGTTGCCTGGCTCTTGTATTTATGCCCTACGTTCCCGTTAATTCGGCTAGGGCATAAGGGGAGCACCTCTGCGATTGTTACTGCCAGGTCAGCCGGATGTGTACCTCAAACTGGGTGAAGCCGAAAGCTAGCGTTCTTAAGGGAATATTCGGTCAGTGAACAAAAGATGATTTTTATTTATTTTCCATATGTGCCCCCAGATGTTTTTTTCCTGCGTTTCCTATCGCAGTCCGGACATGCACTTTAGGGCATGGGTACCCAGGGAAAGGAACCCTTAACGAAACTATTCTCCCTGGAAGATGTTTCTTACTACCCATGTAATATAACATAACTAGTTGGGCACTTGTCTGTTCAAGCACTAATGACCCCTACGCCTGGTCTCCACGCATACCCCGGTTCTTATATAACTGAGTGGGTATTCGGATACACTCCGGACTATCGGGTCCTGAGGTTGAAGCGAAAAGGTCCGCCATGACAAATGATCTACAATCCGGCTTGAAGGCATTATACATGTCACTTTAATTACATAGTCATGCAGACTGAGTAAATTCCTCTTCTATACCATCCAACAGGCGGTCTAGCCTACAATCCTGTTGGGAATACTTTGTGGCTAATTCTACTTGCCCATAAACTAAGCTAACGAGGATCTCTTTTCCGTCGGGCCCCACAGGTCCGACCTCGGCCATGTGATTTGGGTCAGCTTTGGTATACCGCGTCTTCACCATGGCCCAGGCTTCCCTGGCACCTTGACGGCATGCCGATATCTTCCATAATTAGAAGCGCCGCCGTGCTCCCTTGAGCTTCTCCGTAAGCTCTGCAACGCCTTCTGGCAGGGAGACGGATGGCCACAAGGCCTGGGCAACACCTTGCATCACCTACTGAACTTGTTCGTGCAGTTGTGAGAGCTCGGATAGAAGATCACCCGCAGACCCGGGCATTTCCTCCGCAGGACGACCCGTCAGCATACCTACATACATAACACTGTTAGTCGGCTTCTTCGCCAAACTCCTTCAAAAGGATTCGTTCAAGCACTTACTGACAATGCCGCGTCGAAGCCGCTTATTCTCCTTCTCGGAGTCTGCAAGCTGGGCTCGAACGTCTTTCAGTTCTACACTCAACTTGGTATTGGCGTCTTGGAGATTGTTTTTCTCCCGCCTGACCTCAGTCAGCACGCCTTCGCCAGCCTTTAGCTGTCGCACGACATGCTGGTCCTCCGAATTTTCTTCGGATTCATCTGCAACATCTATTGTTAGATCTGCATCCACGCCACACACTATATGGTAACCATCATTCTTCAAAGTAAATGTTATTAGCGGGGGACTTTTTCGGTTCCTTCAATGCGGCAACAGCGGCCCGCAGTTGGGTCTTGCATTCCTCCAGCTCCTGTGACAGCCGAGTATTCTTCTCTGTAAGAACCTGCACAATATCAGTTCTGCTAACTGCTTCAAGTCTCAGGGGCTACTGATACATATAATCGTCAGATTTACTTACCCGTACATCCTTTACATACTGATCCGTGGCTCTGGCTAGACCATCTTGAGCAGCACGGAGGTACGCCTCTCCAGAATTGAAGGCATCAAATGCCTCTGGTGAGAAACAAGCGTCGCAGAGTACGGCCCGGCGGCGCCTATGATTCATGGCGCTTTCCACTTCTGAATTTGTGGCGGATAATCTATCCGCATCCTCTGTAGGGGGATTATCCGACGCCCGCCCCATATCGGCTTCCGCCTCTATGTCCGGTCTTGGCGCCCGACTGGTGGAAGCGTGATTAGCAACATCACCGGACATATTCCGACGAGCGTTTTTTCTGTTAAAAAAACACGGGTGTCATTACATTTTGAGAAAGACGACAACCACGGAGCGGGGTTTCTGTTATACATTTGCGTCGGCGTCTCCGTCCTGACCGCCTTCCTTTTTGGCCTGCCCGGCCTCGGTGCCTCTTGTTGGCGAGTTGCTGCGGGTTCGGTAGGGCGTCCTGAATGCCTTCCCTGTAAAAACGCCATATGTATATGGTAGGTGAAGTGTCTAAAAGGGGATCCTAGTTTTTGGAGTTGGGATTTTTGGTTTTTCTTACGTGCGATGCAGGAAGCAGTCCGGGATAGTCGGTCATAATGGCCACCATGGCATCATCGCAGCTTAACTGATAGAACTGCCGGTCTATCAGCTCCACGAATATGACTGGATCTTCTTCGAGTCTGGAGTCGAGGGCCTGGTCAGGGTCCTCTGGTTGTGGGGAGGGGCTGCTGACCTCCTTTATGGCTTTTCGCATTTCCTGCTGCAAAATGGCAAGGTGAATACCTACGACAAAGAGTGCGGGAAAGAATGGGAGTAAGGAGATATAACTCACCCAGCTTGGAGGATTGTACATGGAGAATCCATCCCGTGGCTTGACGCAGATGAATTCCTCTTCCTCTCCCTTGAACAATACGGACATAATTTTTGCTAAAGCGGCAGCATTGTCCGGACCCTTACGCCCGCAACGGGTGGCGTCATCCGCCCCGTTAAAACACCACAAGGGGTGCCCTCGATATTGAAGTGGTTGCACTCCCCGCATTATGCATATTGACATAACTTCGATTACTGTCAATCCTGATTGAGCCAGTGCTTTAATCCAGTTCATCAGGTAAAGGACTTCTCCATTGTCTTCCTCTCGGGGGCTCCGTGGGCGCCAACTTCGGCGTTTCTTTAGAGGAGCATTGCTGAACTCAGGAAGACCTCGCCGAACAGGGTCCGGAAGGGGAACGTCCTCCATATAAAACCATTCCAAAGGCCAGTCTTCGGACGACTTCTTCGGGGCACCAGACAGGTATCCGGTTCCGGCGATGCGCCATATTTCGGCTCCGCCCACTTGATAAAGTGACCCCCTCTGTTTGTGAGGGACGAGGCAAAATAGCCTTTTCCACAGCTCGAAATGAGCCTCGTAGCCTAGGAACAACTCGCAGAGAGAAACATAGCCGGCGATGTGTAAGATGGAGGCAGGGGTGAAATTGTGTAATTGGAGGCCGTAGAACTCCAGGAGCCCGCGGAGGAACGGATGAATTGGAAATCCGAGTCCCCTTAATAAATAAGGAACAAGGCAGACCCGCTCCCCCGTAGAGGGACTGGGGAAGCTCTCCGCTTGCTCCCCGCCATTGTAGGTGGCAAGCCCGGCTCGAACGGGCACCATGTATGCTGGAGGGAGAAATCCCTTAGTCTGTAGTTCGATTAATCAACTGTGTGGGACTGAACACCTCTCCCAATCACCGGGCTTAGGGCTACGGGGGCGGGAGGAGGAGCTGCGGAGGTCGGCCATGCTGGAATGGATCTTTCTGGATCACGCTCTGATGGATTCTCGCTGGGGGAGGATGGTATGGATCGGATATGAGAATCCCCATCCTTTTAATAGACAATTTATTTATCTGGCTAGGGGGGCGAATGTAAAAATGCCCTGGTGCCTCGTATTCATTCGACGCGTGGGAGATAGCCCTTATTGGGCGCAGAAGCCAAGAGGTCCAAACATTTATGGGACGGGACACTGCTTAACAAACGTTTGGAATTTGGAGAAGAACCCGCCTTGCAATGCCGAAGACAACACTGCGCGCCGGACTTGTCGTCATTGAAGCCTGGTTCGGGGGCTACTGAGGGAGTCCTGGATTAGGGGGTCTCCGGACAGCCGGATTATATCCTTTGGCCGGACTGTTGGACTACGAAGATACAAGATTGAAGACTTCGTCCCGTGTCCGGATGGGACTCTACTTGGCGTGGAAGGCAATCTAGGCAGTATGGATATGTATATCTCCTCCTTTGTAACCGACCTTGTGTAACCCTAGCCCCCTCCGGTGTCTATATAAGCCGGAGGGTTTTTAGTCCGTAGGACAACATACAATCATACCATAGGCTAGCTTCTAGGGTTTAGCCTCTCCGATCTCGTGGTAGATCAACTCTTGTAATACTCATATCATCAAGAATAAATCAAGCAGGACGTAGGGTTTTACCTCCATCAAGAGGGCCCAAACCTGGGTAAAACATCGTGTCCCCTGCCTCCTGTTACCATCCGCCTTAGACGCACAGTTCGGGACCCCCTACCCGAGATCCGCCGGTTTTGACACCAACAGTAAGCATAAGGCCGATGGCAATTTAGACTTTGTTGCTAACACCAGTGCACAGAATAATAATCAGCGTCGCAAAGGAAGGCTGGCCCAGCCTGGAGGATCAAAATTTGACCTTGAAGCGGTGATGAATCAGCCTTGTACGAGGCACGGTACACACGAGAAGCCGACCGCTCATCTGTGGAAGGATTGCTTTATCATGAAGGAGTTCAAGGCTTTGAATCTTTTTCAAAATAACCATGACCCGAACGGCGGTTTAGGATCCGGCTCTCATGGACCAGGCTTTGGTGGTGGTGGCTCAAACTCTGGATTCCAGGGCCAAAGCAATCAAGGTGGCTTTAATCAGCAGTCTGGTCAAGGGAATCAGCAGTAGTCTGGTTATCAGAGTAATCCAAAGCAGTTGAATGGTGGACAGTACCACATTTTCACCACAAGTTTATGCAAGCGGGATCAGAAGCTCCATAAAAGGGCAGTGAACGCAGTTGAGCTGGCGATTCCCCGTTAATTGCAATGGTCTGAACACCCTATTCTTTGGAGTCATGAGGATCACCCGCCCCGGGTTGATAATCCGGGTCATTTGGCGCTGGTGGTGGCACCTCAGGTCGGAGGGTACAAATTCACTAAGGTACTCATGGATGGGGGCAGCAACATCAATATTCTGTATTATGAAACTTTTCGTCGTATGAGCTTGACTGACAAAGATCTTAAGCCGTCAAACACTGTTTTTCACGGCGTGGTGCCTAGTAAGTCGGCGTATCCAGTGGGCAAAATATGTTTGAAAATTGCCTTTGGAGATGATCATGATTCCAGATCCGAGACATTAACTTTTGAGGTGGTTAAAATCAAAAGCCCTTATCATGCTCTGTTCAGGCGGCCAGCTTATGCTAAGTTCATGACAAGGCATTGTTATGTTTATTTGCAGCTTAAGATGCCGGGTCACAAGTGCATCATCACAGTGCATGGAAGCCAGAAGATATCCTTGGAGTGTGAGGATGGCGATGCTGCTTATGCTGAGTCTGTCTGTGCAACAGAAGAATTGAATTTTACAAGGATAATGTTGACCCGACGGACATGACATCTTTGAAGAAGCCAACCACAGAGCATGACCCCCTGTTGAAGTTTAAGACGGCGGATGACACTAAGCTAGTTGATTTCGTTCCTGGCGATTCATCCAAGAAGTTTAGTATCAATGCTAATCTGGATCTGAAATAGGAAAGCACGCTCATCGAGTTCACCCGTGAGAATCGGGACATCTTTGCATGTAAACCTTCAGACATGCCAAGTGTACCAAGGGAACTCGCCGAGCACACTCTCAATATTGAATCGAAGTTTAAACCGGTCAAGCAATTCCTTCGCCGTTTCAATGAAGAGAGGCGCAAGGCCATTGGTGAAGAAGTAGCCCGGCTTTTGGTGGCTGGGTTTATTGTTGAAGTTTTTCATCCGGAGTGGTTGGCTAACCCGGTGGTGGTACTTAAGAAAAACGGTACTGATACATCTCCAACGTATCTATAATTTTTGATTGTTCCATGCTATTATATTATCTGTTTTGGATGTTTAATGGGCTTTAATATGCACTTTTATATTATTTTTTGGGACTAACCTATTAACCAGAGGCCCAGTGTCAGTTTCTGTTTTTTTCCTATTTCAGTGTTTCGCAGAAAAGGAATATCAAACGGAATCCAAACGGAATGAAACCTTCGTGAGGATCTTTCTTGGAACAAACGCCACTCAGGAGACTTGGAGTACAAGTCTGGAAGTTCGTGAAGCTTCCACGTGGCAGGGGGTGCGCCCACACCCTCGTGGGCCCCATGGAGATCCACCGACGTACTTCTTTCGCCTATATATATATATACCCTTATACCCTAAAAACATCCAAGAGAGCCACGAAACCACTTTTCCACTGCCGCAACCTTCTATACCCATGAGATCCCATCTGGGGACCCTTTTAGGCGATCTGCCGGAGGGGGAATCGATCATGGAGGGCTTCTACATCAACACCATAGCCTCTTCGATGATGTGTGAGTAGTTTACCACAGACCTTCGGGTCCATAGTTATTAGTTAGATGACTTCTTCTCTGTCTTTGATCTTCAATACAAAGTTCTCCTCGATGTTCTTGGAGATCTATTCGATGTAATATTCTTTTGCGGTGTGTTTGCCGAGATCCGATGAATTGTCGATTTATGATCAAGTTTATCTATGAACAATATTTGGTTCTTCTCTGAATTCTTATATGCATGATTTGATATCTTTGCAAGTCTCTTCGAATTATTGGTTTAGTTTGTCCTACTAGATTGATCTTTCTTGCAATGGGAGAAGTGCTTAGCTTTGGGTTCAATCTTGCGATGTCCTTTCCCAATGAGAGTAGGGGCAGCAAGGCACGTATTGTATTGTTGCAATCGAGGATAAAAAGATGGGGTTTATATCATATTGCTTGAGTTTATCCCTCTACATCATGTCATCTTGCCTAAAGCATTACTCTGTTCTTATGAACTTAATACTCTAGATGCATGCTGGATAGCGGTCGATGTGTGGAGTAATAGTAGTAGATGCAGAATCATTTCGGTCTACTTAACACGGACGTGATGCCTATATTTCATAATCATTCCTAGATATTCTCATAACTATGTGCTCTTCTATCAATTGCTTGGTAGTAATTTGTTCACCCACCGTAATACATGCTATCATGAGAGAAGCCACTAGTGAAACCTATGGCCCCCGGGTCTATTTTATATCATATAAGTTTCCGATCTACAATTCTAGTTAATTATTTATTTTATTTTGTAATCTTTACTTTTCAATCTATACAACAAAAATACCAAAAGTATTTATCTTATTATCTTTACCAGATCTCACTTTTGCAAGTGGCCGCGAAGGGATTGACAACCCCTTTATTGCATTGGTTTCAAGGTTCTTGATTGTTTGTGCAGGTACTAGGTGACTTGCGTGTAATCTCCTACTGGATTGATACCTTGGTTCTCAAAAACTGAGGGGAATACTTACGCTACTTTGCTGCATCACCCTTTCCTCTTCAAGGGGAAAACCAACGCATGCTCAAGAGGTAGCAGTACTTGGCGTATGTGTGTGGATTACACAGACTTAAACAAGGCTTGTCTGGCTGATCCCTTTGCTCTCCCCCGTATTGATCAGATCATTGATGCTACGGCGGGTTGTGAGTGTTCGAGTTTTTTGGATGCTTATTTTGGTTATCATCAGATCAAGATGGCAGTTAAGGACCAGGAGAAGACAGCCTTCATCACTCCCTTTGGAGCTTTTTGTTATGTGTCTATGCCTTTTGGGCTCAAGAGTGCCCAGGCGACTTACCAGTGGTGTGTGCAAAATTGCCTTCATGATCAGATTGGGCGCAATGTCCATGCTTATGCGGATGATATTATGGTGAAATCCATGAAGAAGGAAACATTTATAGATGACTTGAAAGAGACCTTTGATAATCTCCTGGTCTACAAGATGATGCTTAACCCGGCCAAGTGTGTCTTTGGTGTACCAGCAGGCAAGCTCTTAGGATTTCTGGTTTCCGAACGGGGTATTGAAGCTAACCTAGAGAAGATAAAGGCCATCACCTCCCTGGCTAAACCGGCATGTATTAATGATGTTCAGCGTCTGGCGGGTCGTATTGCAGCCTTAAGCTTGTTCATAAGCCAGCTAGGTGAAAATGCTAGTCCTCTTTACCAGATGATGAAGAAGACAAATCACTTTGTCTGAAGTGATGCTGCTGATCAGGCGTTTGAGGCCTTGAAGAAACAGTTGGCTGAGCCCCCGGTTCTTGCTGCTCCCATTGATAAAGAGCCTTTGTTTTTATATGTGTGAGGGAGTCTTGGATTAGGGGGTGTTTGGATAGCCGGACTCCTGGACTATGAAGATACAAGATTGAAGACTTCGTCCCGTGTCCGGAAGGGACTTTCCTTGGCGTGGAAGGCAAGCTTGGCGATGCGGATATTCAGATCTCCTACCATTGTAACCGACTTTGTGTAACCCTAACCCTCTCCGGTGTCTATATAAACCGGAGGGTTTTAGTCTGTAGGACAACATACAGAACAACAATCATATCATAGGCTAGCTTCTAGGGTTTAGCCTCTCTGATCTCGTGGTAGATCTACTCTTGTACTACCCATATCATCAATACTAATCAAGCAGGACGTAGGGTTTTACCTCCATTGAGAGGGCCCGAACCTGGCTAAAACTTCGTGTCCCTTGCCTCCTGTTACCATCCGGCCTAGACGCATAGTTCGGGACCCCCTACCCGAGATCCGCCGGTTCTGACACCGACATTGGTGCTTTCATTGAGAGTTCCTCTGTGTCGTCGCCGTCAGGCTCGATGGCTCCTACGATCATCAATAGCGATGCAGTCCAGGGTGAGACCTTCCTCCCCGGACAGATCTTCGTCTTCGGCGGCTTCGCACTGCGGGCCAATTCACTTGGTCATCTGGAGCAGATCGAAAGCTACGCCCCCGGCCGTCAGGTCAGATTTGGAAGTTTAAACTACACGGCTGACATCCGCGGGGACTTGATCTTCGACGGATTTGAGCCACTGCCGAGCGCGCCGCACTGTCCCGATGAGCATGATCTAGCTCTGCCGCCGAACAGTGCCCTGGAGGCCGCACCTGTATCGGCTTCGACCCTTAATTCGGAGCCAACTGCGCCAACCGAGGATGGGCGGTTAGACGCCGCCTCGGGGGCGTGATCCCAATGGCGATTGAGCCGAACACCAGCCCCGCACTCTGCAAGACTCGTGACTCCAAGGAGCCGGACTCCTCTCCGGACTCCGAACCCTCCGCGCCCCTGCCGATCGAATCCGATTGGGCGCCGATTATGGAGTTTACTGCTGTGGACATCTTTCAGCACTCGCCTTTCGGCGATATTCTGAAGACACTGAAGTCTCTCTCTTTATCAGGAGAGCCCTGGCCGGACTACAGTCAGCAAGGTTGGGATTCGGACGATGAAGAAATTCAAAGCCCACCCACCACCCACTTTGTAGCCACTGTCGACGACTTAACCGACATGCTCGACTTCGACTCCGAAGACATCGATGGTATGGACACCGATGAAGGAGATGATGAAGAACCAGTGCCTATTGGGCCCTGGAATGCCACCTCGTCATATGACGTATACATGGTGGACGCAGAGGATGACGAGGAGCGGAAGGACGCACCGAAGGCTTATTCCCTCGAAAAGCAGTCAAAGCGGCAACGCAAGCGCCACCCCAAATCCCGCCTCGACAGAAATAGCAACCACACAGACCCAGCGCTGGAGCAGGGCGAACCGCTGCCGGACAACGGCAATCCGGATAATCAAACCGAACAAACAAATCCTATCGAGGATAATGGTCTGGACGACATAACACCGGACAGACACCCGGAGCAGCAGACTGCCCGTAAAAGGCTTGTTGCCACCACGAAGAGTCTGAAAAAGCAGAAGCAAAGGCTCAAGGCCGCGCAAGACACACTCCAAATCAGATGGAGTAAAATACTCAACACTGCAGCAAGGTACGGCGACAATCGCCCCAAAGCGGAAGCTGCTACCCGAATTCGATGAGGAGGCCTCAGAACCCCCACAACCAAATATCAAAGCAGCCACCTGGCCGGATAGACGACCCCTCTACCAACACAGAGCGGCATACAACGCCGCTCACAATACAATACGCAACCCATGCGAGGGCTCGCACCCAAAGGACGGTGCAACAAGATCCATCTATGGACCATGCAAGCGCGCCCTAGCATACAACGCAACACAACAAACATCCGAACAACGCGGTACACCCAGCTACAGGGGTGTCGCACACCCCCTATGTTTCACCGATGAGGTGCTGGACCACGAATTTCCAGAGGGATTCAAGCCCGTAAACATAGAGGCATACGACGGAACAACAGACCCTGAGGTCTGGATTGAGGACTACATCCTTCATATCCATATGGCTCGAGGAGATGATCTCCACGCCATCAAGTACCTACCCCTTAAGCTCAAAGGGCCAGCTCGTCACTGGCTCAAAGGCCTCCCCGAAAGCTCCATTGGAAGTCAGGAAGATCTTGAAGACGCCTTTCGGGCAAATTTTCAAGGGACTTATGTCCGACCTCCGGATGCGGACGATTTGAGTCATATTACTCAACAGCCTGGAGAGTCAGCCTGAAAGCTTTGGAACAGGTTTCTTACTAAAAAGAACCAGATTGTCGACTGTCCGGACGCCGAAGCCTTGGCAGCTTTCAAGCATAGTGTCCGTGACGAATGGCTCGCCAGACACCTCGGCCAAAATAAGCCGAGAATGATGGTCGCATTAACAAACCTCATGACCCGCTTTTGCGCGGGTGAGGACAGCTGGCTAGCGAGATGCAGCACCAGCGACCCCAGTACATCTGAAGTTAGAGACGAAAACGGGAAATCACGGCGAAACAGCAATAAGAAACGCCGGAATAAAGAAGATAGCACGAAGAGCATGGTAGTAAATGCCGGATTCAAAAGCTCTCAGCCAGGTCAAAAGCCGCCCCCTAAAGGCACCAGGGATGAACTGTCTAGCCTCAACAAAATTCTGGACCAAGTATGTCAGATCCATAGTACCCCTGGTAAACCTGCTAATCATACCCATAGAGAATGTTGGGTCTTCAAGTAGTCTGGCAAGCTCAACGCCGTACACAAGGGGGAGGATACACCAAGTGAAGACGAGGACGAGCCCCCCAAGCAAGACATGGGGGAACAAAAGAAATTTCTACCAGAAGTCAAAACAGTAAACGTGTTACACGTGATTAAGGGAAAAAACAATGCGGCACTCCCAGAAAAATATACCCAAGTGCCTGTCACCGCGAAGTCCTACCACTGGTCGTCTCAACCGATCACTTTCGACCATCGCGATTACTCAGCAAGTATCCGGCACGCAGGATGGGCTGCCCTGGTATTAGACCCAGTAATTGGCAGATATCACTTCACACGAGTCTTGATGGATGGCGGCAGTAGCCTAAACCTAATATATCAGGATACAATCCGCGGGATGGGGTTAGACCCAACACAAATTCGCCATAGCAATACTACCTTTAAAGGAGTAACGCCAGGCCCAGGGGCTCGTTTGTACGGGCTCCCTCCTACTACAAGTTATATTCGCCCCCCCCCCCCGATAACTTCCGTCGCGAGCATTTAACTTTCCACATCGCTCCGTTTCAAAGTGGCTATCAAGCACTGCTCGGACGCGAAGCTTTCGCTCGCTTTAATGCAATACCACACTACGCCTCCCTCACACTCAAGATGCCCGGTCCACATGGCATCATTACAGTGCACGGAAATATCAAGCGATCTCTGCGCGCCGAAGAGAGTGAGGCTGCCTTGGCAGCCGCACACTAAAGGCGCCTGGACCAGCGAAAGCATCCAATAAGTCGTCAAGACCTTAGGCACGACTAATCGAGTCCGGCGCCGCTACTTATACCGAATAAATGGTCACACCCCTATTTGTCAATACAAGGGGCTCAACGCGCGCAGACAAGTGGCAATTTCTTCTCATCTTGAATTATGCATGGTTTCTTTAAAAAACTATCTTTTTGCACGACAACTTTTTCACCTAAATTCCTCTCTTTTACAGACGATCATCGTGCTACACCCGTCTAGGATACGACACAATGGAGACACAGGCACGGACGTGCAGCAGGGACCCGTTCCAAGGATTCTTTTTAGATTAAGACCCTGCGTAAACCTTTTTTACTGTCTCTTGTTGATATATATCCACCGAAGGATGCTGACGTCTTGGCATGTGGCCACACCAGAACAATGCACGTACCTGGACAGAAGGGGCTTCTTACAAAGGCCATTATTTAGGCCCGGTTTATACCACTAAGACCGAATACCTTAGGGAGTGTTCGGCGTCGCGAGTTCGGCCTTATATGCATCAGCTCCGAATCATTGTCTTTGGTAAAATGTTGGGTTTGCCCAGCTCCTGTGTTTTGGCGCCTTACGTTCCGCTTTACCGGCGAACTACTGCAATTGTGCCCTGGTTCATCCGGACGAGCACCTCAGTAGAGAAAGCCGAAAACTGACTGTCATGATATAGCGTGAGACTGGTCAACCACTCGATGACCTGTCGGAATATTAGAATTCCTTCGCCTTAACGAAGGGCCATTTTTCCGGCCAGGCATGTACGCACCCCGGGATCGGGAGAGTGCGGAGCCACCAGGGGCTATCTAGTAGCCCCACTATCAAACTCCTATGGCTAAGTGAAAGTGCTAAAGCATTATAGTCCGGTTGCCTCGCTTGCTCCGCTATCACCTCCTTAATAGGACCAAGACGTTGGGTTAAGTGTGAACGCGTGTTTTTGCGAGCACCTCCGCATTATATGCGTGAGGGTTGAAGCCGACGACTGCAATCTTTCAGGTTATACACATGTATACATAAACGGCCGCCCAGGAGGCATCATATTACTTTCAGGCAAAAGTATAAAAATAGCCTTATAACTTACAATGAGTTACATATCACTCAAACATAATATTTTTTGAGCAGTGGGTCTCTATCAAATGAGCACCCTCAAGAACTTCTTCAAAGTAGTGCTCAGCAGCCCTTCGACCTATGGCCGAATCCCGCACTGCAACAGTGGTAGCATCCATCTCCCCCCAGTATGCTTTAACACGGGCAAAAGCCATCCGTGCGCCCTCTATGCATGCCGACCTCTTCATCGCATTAATGCGTGGCACCACGTCAAGGAATTGCTGCACCAAGCCGAAATAGCTGTTCGGTTTTGACCTTTCCGGCCATAGCTGATCCACAACAGACCTCATGGAGAGTCCGGATAGCCTATTTAGTTCGGCCCATTCGGCTAATTGGTCACTCAATGAAAGCGGACGCTCGGGAGAATGGAATTGTCTCCAAAACAGCCGATCCACTTCACGGTCCGTCTGACCCTGGAAATACTTGGCCGCATCGGCAGCGATCGCTGCCAAATCCATATATACATCCTCTGAACTCCACAGCCGATCCAGAGGGGCATATCGTGGATCTCCAAACTTCCTCCGCAACATAAAAGATTTCCCAGCTACAATATCCCCGGCTTCCCGCAGCTCCTCCTTCTTTGCCCTCATAGCAGAGCGGAGGTCCTTTCTCGTCGCAGCAGCCTTCTCAAGGTCCGATGCCTTCGCTTGGTTCTCCTTTTCGAGAACCCGGCAACGGTCGGCAGCGGCTTTTAATTCTATGGCCATCTTGGCCATCTTGTCTCGGCTCTCGCCATGCGCGGCCTTCTCGGCTTGCAACTCTTCAGCCGCCTTCAAAGCAGTCGCATTACCCAACCTCGCTTGTTCCTTGGCTCGGGCAAGTTCCGCCCGCAAGGCTTCAACAGTGGCAGCTCCATCTGTAGTCACAACATGTTAAAGATACTGGCATCATGCTGCTCTTCCTATGTAGCGTTTACCAGATAAGGACACTTGCCCTATGCCTCGTCAAGCCTTTTGTTAACAAGCTCGATGTCGGCGTCTGCCGCATCCAACTGCCGTTCTAAATGGGCAAACTCGCTAGTCCGGCTAGCCACCGGAGCTTCCATCACCTGCACATAGAGGCAGTATGGGTTTTACCTGGGAATATGATCCTATGTTCGTCGTCGTTTCCGACGACAACCAGAGTCTCAGGGGCTACTATCTACACAGGGCACACCTAGCATGTGCAGGACTATCATACATTCTTTTACGTACCTCAAAGCCTGTCAGTAGACTCATAAAAGCTTCATGCAATCCGCTTTCGGCGGATGATATCCTCTCCATCACCGTATTTGTCGGTGTTCTGGGAACGGGGGTCCCCAGACTTGCCTGCCTGCGGCCTGCGGCATGGCTTAAAAGGGGGCCCGGCATGGCCCATCTTCATCAACACAGACCCAAGACCCTCGCGAGGGGCCAAGCCTCGCGGGGCGGACGACGCGGAGCTTCCTCAGGCACGGCCTCACCAGGCTGGCTCGTGAAGAGGCGGAGAGATCAAGGCGGGGTACCTCACAAGGTGCCCGTGACGCAAGCCATGACGACCAAGGGCGCCAGGCGGGTACCAGCCCGCACGGTGTCCTCCTTTCCTCTTTGGTGCAAAGGGGGCAAGCGCAGCCGCGGAGTACCGATGCATCAGGCAAAGGTTGCCATTTCGGTGCAACAAGACCAGGACCAGGAGGACTGCAAGACGGAGGTCATCGTGGGGCCCAAGACGACGTCACCACCAGAGCTTTGTGCAGGCGAAGACTACTTTTGTCAGGGTAGCTAGTACTAGCTGTCCCCCTTCAAATTAGCCCGTCATTGTTGGCTCCCTTCCCGCTCGATATTTGGGAAGAGGACCAGGGCATCTATAAATAGGACCAGCCACCCACAGAGGAGAGGGGTTCGATCAAAGAGAGAGAGAGAGAGAGAAGGGTGGCTGAACTCCTCCTAGCAGTTCATCGCCCCAGCCAAGAACAGACCCTCGCGAGGCTGTTCTTCCTTGTATCATTCATTATCATCAGCCCAAGAGGCGATCCACCACGCCACAAACTGGAGTAGGGTATTACACCACAACGGTGACCCAAACCAGTATAAACCCTGTGTCTCTTGTGTTGTTCTTTCCATAGCTTAGATCTTAGCGAGGCAGAGGGGTGCAGGTAGGTAGGAAGCGAGATCTCCGCGCGCACCCCCAATGTTCGAACCTCAAGGGTCTACCGGAACCCGAAATCCGACATTTGGCGCGCCAGGTAGGGGTGCACCGGAGTTTTCTCTTCCGCCACCGCCACGGCCTGCCTCGCGATGAGTAGCGCGTCGCCCGCTCCGGCCGTTGGCGCCAGCACGGGGGCCAGGGGGCTCCGAGCCCTGGCCCCAGCCCTGCAACAGGTACGGTGGCCAGACGAGTTCAAGCCAATGACGCCGCCGCGCTACGGTGGTGCGACAGATCCGCTGGCCTTCGTGCTGGCGAGCGAGGAGGCCCTCCTCGAAGCTGGAGGTGACGATAGGGTCATGGCCAACTGGCTCCCCATGGCCCCCACCGGTGCTCCGCGCACATGGCTGCTCCACCCGTCGGCAGCCTCCGTGGCCTCTTGGGAAGAGCCCCGCGGCCTCTTCCCCGCCCATCGCGCTACACCAACACCCCCGGTCATCGTGGCCCTCCTGGGCGGCTCGCAGGCGCCGCCTACAAGTCACCACGTCAAGCCGTTCATCCGCCGGGTCAGTGCCGCTTCCACACGGCAGGGGGCTCTCCCGGACCGGGCGGCGCCCAAGGCCGGCCTGACCTTCAGCTCGGAGGACCACCCTCCCAACTCAGCCTGCTCGGGTGTGCTCCCCATGCTATGCACCCCCACCATCTGCCAGGTGGCCGTCACCAGAACTCTCATCGATGGCGGTGCAGGCCTCAGCGTTCTCTCAGTCGAGGCCTTCGACCTCCTCCGCATATCCCTGGAACGGCTGCAACCCAGCCAGCCCTTCTCAGGCGTTGGGGGTGGATCATCCAGCTCCTTGGGACATATTCGGCTCCCATTAACCTTCGGCACCTACAACAACTTCCGTACGGAGCTGGTCGACTTCGACATCGCCCCCATCGGCCTCCCCTACAATGCCATCCTCGGCTACCCAGCGCTGGCCCAATTCATGGCCACGACGCACCCAGCGTACAACCTCATGAAGATGCCCGGGAGCAGTGGTGCCCTCACCGTGCACGGGGACACCGGAGACGCACTGCGGGTGCTCAAGCTCGCCTTCAAGATGGCGGCGTCGGCGCGGCCCGCCGACTTGGAGACCCCCGAGCCCAAGGGGGCTGCACCCGCTAAGAAGAAACAATTGTTCACCCAGGACAAGGCAGAAACCAAGAAGATACCCGTCGATGAGGACGGGTCCACCAACGCCACTTTCACCATAGGCGCCAACCTCGAACCCGAGCAGGAGGAGGCCCTGGTCGGGTTCCTGCGCGCAAACAAGAAGGTATTTGCTTGGGAGCCTGACCAGTTGGCAGGGATCCCTAGGAGAGTAATCGAGCATCACCTCAATGTGTGCCCCAACGTGCGCCCTGTGAAGCAGAAGGCCAGGCGGCAGTCCACAGAAAAGCAGGCCTTCATTGTCCAAGAGACCCGCAAATTAGAAGCCGCTGGGGTCATTCGCGAGGTCCGATACCCGGATTGGTTGGCCGACCCTGTCGTTGTGCCAAAGAAGGGAGGGAAGGAGCGCATGTGTGTCGACTTCACCAACCTCAACAAAGCATGCCCGCAAGATCCGTTCCCGCTTCCCCGCATCGACCAGATCATCAATTCCACCGCGGAATGGGACCTGCTATGCTTCTTGGATGCCTTTTCTGGGTATCACCAGATCAAGATGGCGGTGGAAGACGTCGAAAAGACAGCCTTCCTAACCCCGTGTGGGGTGTACTGCTACACGTGCATGCCATTCGGGCTGCGTAACGCAGGGGTGACCTTTCAGCGGCTGATGCACATCACCTTGGGCCCGCAGCTCGGGAAGAATGTTGAAGCTTACGTCGATGACATCGTGGTAAAGTCTCAGGAGGCCAGGACCCTGATACAAGACCTGGAGGAAACCTTCGCGAGCCTTAACGTAGTGAACCTACGGCTCAACCCAGAGAAGTGTGTGTTCAGAGTCCCCTCGGGCAAGCTCTTGGGTTTCCTCGTGTCCCACCGAGGCATCGAGGCTAACCCAGAAAAGGTCAAGGCAGTGGAAGACATGAGCCCGCCAAAGACCCTCAGAGAAATGCAGAAGCTCACCGGGCGCGTGACCGCGCTAGGGCGCTTCATCTCCAAGTTGGGGGAATGAGCACTGCCCTTCTTCCAGCTAATGAAGAAAAAGGGGCCCTTTGAGTGGACTGAAGAGGCCGACAAGGCGTTCCAGGATCTCAAGAGATACCTGACCAGCCCACCGGTCATGGTGGCTCCGTGCCCTCAAGAGCCCTTGGTGCTTTACCTCGCCACCACTCCGTACTCCGCCAGCGCAGCCCTGGTGGCGGTTAGAGAGGAGCGCCGAATCAAAACCGCAACAGCAGCCCGGGACAAGGCAAAGCATGAACAAGGAAGACCCACAGGAACCGCCACCGCGGCTGAGGAGGATCAGCCACCGCAGAGGAGTGCACCGGAGGCGGAAGAGGCTCCTCCCCCAGATGGCCAACCTCGGGAGGCCTCGTCGCCTCAAGAGACGCCATGGTCTCCAAAGGGAGCCGCCAGCACTGATGCGCCCAACCTCGTGGAGCACCCGGTGTACTTCGTCGGCATGGTGTTGCGGGATGCAAGGGCACGGTACCCCATGCCTCAGAAACTCCTCCTCGCGCTACTGGTGGCCTGGCGCAAGCTGCGGCACTATTTTCAGGGTCACCCCATCAAGGTCGTCTCGTCATACCCCCTGGAGAGAGTGCTCAGGAGCCCTAACTCAGCTGGAAGGGTCGCTAAGTGGAACATAGAACTGCAAGCGTTTCAGCTCGAATTTAGCATGACCAGAGTCATCAAGGGAGCATCGTTGGCGGATTTTGTGGCAGAATGGACGGAGGCACCAGGCCTCAAGGCCGACGAGGATCGGTCCCTATCCCCGGGAAGCGAGGCGCCAGAAGGCTGGGTCATGTACTTTGATGGGGCGTTCTCCAAGCATGGCGCTGGGGCTGGGGCGGTGCTTATATCGCCCACTCAGGACAAGCTCTATTACGCTGTGTAGCTCTGTTTCCAGCAAGGTGAAAAGGTCTCCAACAACATAGCGGAGTATGAAGGTTTAATAGCGGGCTTGAAGGCCGCAGCTGCCCGGGGGGTGAAACACCTCACCATCAAGGGCGATTCGCAGCTCCTTGTCAATTTCTCCAACAAGGTGTACGAGCCGAAGGATGAGCACATGGAAGCCTACCTTGCGGAGGTCCGCAGGATGGAGAAGCAGTTCTGGGGGTTGGAGTTGCAGCATGTGCCCCGTGGCACCAATCAGGAGGCCGACGACATAGCCAAACGGGCGACCAGACGGTTACCTCAGGAGCCTGGCGTTTTCGAAGAGCGGCTCTTCAAGCCCTCAGCCCTGCCGTCATTATCAAACACGGCTCAGCCCCGGGAGGAACTCCCCCAGCCACCTGCCTCAGGAGCTCCGGCCTGTGGCCCGGCCTCAGGAGCACGCCTGCTCCTGATGATGGAACCTCAGGAGGGATGTTGGATCACGGAGCTCCGGAGTTACTTAACGCAAGGGACCCTGCCGGAGAAGGAGGAGGAAGCGGAGCGAGTGGCACGCCAGGCCACAGCATACTGCATCAAGGATGGAGAGCTCTACCGGAAGCGACCAAACGATGTATCCCTGCGCTGCATCTTCAGGGAGCAAGGGAAGGAACTGCTGGAAGATATACACGGCGGAGATTGTGGACATCATTCATCATCACGGACCCTCGTCGGCAAGGCGTTCCGCAGTGGGTTCTATTGGCCCACCGCGCTCAATGACGCCGTCCAACTAGTGAAAGCTTGTGAGGCCTGCCAGCTCCACGCCAAGCAGATCCATCAGCCAGCAGGAGGCCTGCAGACTATACCCCTTTCGTGGCCATTCGTAGTCTGGGGGCTGGACATCTTGGGCCCGTTTCCTCGGGCGCCAGGGGGCTACCGCTACCTCTACGTCGCCGTGGACAAGTTCACCAAGTGGGCTGAAGTAGAGGCTGTCCGCGCCATTCCCGCGGGTTCTGCGATCAAGTTCATCAAGGGCATCGTGAGCCGGTTCGGGGTGCCGAACCGCATCATCACGGACAACGGTTCACAGTTCACCAGTAACCTCTTCAAAACATACTATGCTAACCTCGGAACGCAGATATGCTATGCTTCGGTGGCGCACCCCTGAAGCAACGGCCAGGCCGAGCGAGCCAATGCGGAGGTCCTGAGGGGCCTCAAGACTAGGACGTTCAAGAAGAAGCTGGAGGCCTGCAGCAGAGGTTGGTACGACGAGCTTCAGTCCGTGTTGTGGTCCATCCACACAACCGCGACCAAGCCGACTGGAGAGACCCCGTTCTTCCTGGTCTACGGAGCCAAAGCAGTCCTCCCTCATGAGGTCAGACGTCGCTCCGCGCGGGTCCTGGCGTTCGACGAGGTGCAGCAGGACTCCATGCGGGGGATGGACCTCGTGCTGGGGGAGGAACGTCGCCGAGAAGCCGCGCTACGAGCGGCGAGGTACCAACAAGCACTGCGGTGATATCACTGCCGCAACATCCGCCCCAGAACTCTCGAGGTAGGAGACCTCGTGCTTAGGCGGGTCCTCTCCAGGGAGGGGCTGCACAAGCTCTCTCCCATGTGGGAGGGCCCGTTCAAAGTTGTCCATGTTTCCAGGCCCGGCTCCGCGCGCTTGGAGACTCAGGAGGGGGTGCCAGTCCAGAACGCATGGAACATCTAGCACCTCCGGAGGTTCTACCCCTAAAAAGGCCCGGAGCCTGTGAAGAAGGCGAATGCCTGTGAAGCCATCGCGTTTTGGAAAAGGCCCGGAGCCTGTGAAGAAGGCGAATGCCTGTGAAGCCATCGTGTTTTGGAAAAGGCCCGGAGCCTGTGAAGAAGGCGAATGCCTGTGAAGCCATCGCGTTTTGGGAAAGGCCCGGAGCCTGTGAAGAAGGTGAATGCCTATGAAGCCATCGCGTTTTGGAAAAGGCCCAGAGCCTGTGAAGAAGGCGAATGCCTGTGAAGCTGTCGCGTTTTGGAAAAGGCCCAGAGCCTGTGAAGAAGGCGAACGCCTGTGAAGCTGTCGCATTTAGGAAAAGGCCCGGAGCCTGTGAAGAAGGCCAATGCCTGTGAAGCTCGCCGCCCATGACACTCTCATGTAATAATGAGTTGGGGTTGTACACGCCCCGGAGTCTCAGGAGCGCCAGCCTCAGGCCCTGGGGCTCCCTCCCACGCCCAGTGGCAGCACTTAGCTCCGTGCTGGTGAGAAGACGTCGAAGACTAGATTAGGTGCCGGACGCGGCTTTTCATTTGCTTTCCGCAGTTGGCTTGCTCCTTCTCATTCGAAGTTTTATTGAAGTTGTTGCCGTCTTTGGCTTGTGGTCCTTCGACTTTTCGCTCTCCCGCCTCGATTTCTCTTTTGCAAGGCCTCGCGAGGGAGGGGGACAGCGAAGCGCCCTCGCGAGTGTTCCTATCCTAGTCATTCAAAGGTTTCGCGACCTGGGTCCATTACAGGAGCACGCCTCCAGTCCGTGCCCCACGGGCACCGCGACACGAACACATGGCCTGGGTCGGTCGCCCCCCGCGGCTGGGGCCGGGAACTGCCCACGCGCGGGCAAACATCTGCCAACTGCGGGCCAAGGCCAGGCTCCCAGCTACGGAGACCTCCAGTGAAGCCCATGAGGCCCGGCTACAGCAGCCGTCAGCCTGGAGCCAGAGGCCGCCCGGGGCGCCGGCCGGGAGCTCACCGAGGAGGAAGCGAGGAAGTGGAAGCTGGGTGCTAGTCGGCTCCGCCGACCACACAACGAACTCCGACAGCACCTCTGCAGCGCGAAAGCGCGGCCTAGGGGACGCGCGACCGAAGCGCACCCCCCGGCCGCAGCAGTCCGACCGTCACCATGCTGGGAATTGTCTCCGCGGCCGCGGGGAGCTGCCGTGGAGACCACAGGATGCTTGCGAGGGCGCCCTCGGCCGCGCTTGGGCGGGGAAGAGGCAGGCTCTACCCGGCGAGCCTTCCCCTTCTTTGCGGCCGAGAACCTCCTCGACGGGGCCATGAAGAAGAAGGAGAAGCAAGGGCGAATGAACTGGAAGGGCGCGCGCCAATCCATACTTATAGCCGGCGAAGGCCAACCGTCGGCCCCCACTATCACAGGTAATCATGACCCGCTTTGCATGCATGGACTTGTCCAATCCGTGCAGTTGCCGAGGCGCCATGGGGAAGTGGAGACGCCCACGTCCAATCAACCGCCACGCGGCACCCAAGACCGCAGGCTGTTAGGGCCCGCGGCGCTTCGCTCTTGCCCTTCCGCCTCCCTGCACGGCCAAGTCCGGGCGCGCCTTGGGCCCGGGGGCTACTATCGGCGTTCTGGGAACGGGGGTCCCCAAACTTGCCTGCCTGCTGCGTGGCTTAAAAGGGGGCCCGGCATGGCCCATCTTCATCAACACAGACCCAAGACCCTCGCGAGGGGCCAAGCCTCGCGGGGCGGACGACGCGGAGCTTCCTTAGGCACGGCCTCACCAGGCTGGCTCGTGAAGAGGCGGAGAGATCAAGGCGGGGTACCTCACGAGGTGCCCGTGACGCAAGCCATGACGACCAAGGGCGCCAGGCGGGTACCAGCCCGCGCGGTGTCCTCCTTTCCTCTTTGGTGCAAAGGGGGCAAGCGCAGCCGCGGAGTACCGAGGCATCAGGCAAAGGTTGCCATTTCGGTGCAACAAGACCAGGACCAGGAGGACTGCAAGACGGAGGTCATCGTGGGGCCCAAGATGGTGTCACCACCAGAGCTTTGTGCAGGCGAAGACTACTTTTGTTAGGGTAGCTAGTACTAGCTGTCCCCCTTCAAATTAGCCCGCCATTGTTGGCTCCCTTCCCGCTCGATATTTGGGAAGAGGACCAAGGCCTCTATAAATAGGACCAGCCACCCACAGAGGAGAGGGGGTTCGATCAGAGAGAGAGAGAGAGAGAAGGGTGGCTGAACTCCTCCCAGCAGTTCATCGCCCCAGCCAAGAACAGACCCTCGCGAGGCTGTTCTTCCTTGTATCATTCATTATCATCAGCCCAAGAGGCGATCCACCACGCCACAAACTGGAGTAGGGTATTACACCACAACGGTGGCCCGAACCAGTATAAACCCTGTGTCTCTTGTGTTGTTCTTTCCATAGCTTAGATCTTAGCGAGGCAGAGGGGTGCAGGTAGGTAGGAAGCGAGATCTCCGTGCGCACCCCAGTGTTTGAACCTCAAGGGTCTGCCGGAACCCGAAATCCGACAGTATTCATCAGCACACGGTGTTCATCTGAGATGGCCGCTCGCCCCACCAACTCCCTCAGAACATCCGATCGCACACTAGACGGTGCCGGACTCTTTTGTCTGCTCTCTTCGGGAGCCGGACACTGGGAGCTTCGGGGGTCAATAGGATTATCTTCTGGCCTCTCCGGACTCGAAGAGGCCCTCCACGACGACACTTCAGGGTCGCCCGCTTCCGGAGCGGAGGAGTCCGGAGGAGGCGTTTCACTCTCCATCATCTCTGGAAGAAGATCCCCCGAAGACAAGCTCATTTGAGAGGGGCTAAGGCCCGAACTGCAAAGATATATGCGGTGGTTATTTTCTCAAAAGAAAAAGATGGCATATCTGTACTATTACAGTATTTCGGGTCACTTACGACTCGCGGGAGAATTGATCCCCCCGCGGACTTTGTGCGGCAACATCGCCCCCAGGGTAGGACCCTCTGTGGGAGACTTCTTCTCCCGTTTGGAAGCTTCGGCTTTCGAATCCCCGGGCGCAGTCCTTTTCCTCTTCTGATCGTCTTCCTTCATGGAGATGCTCGCTCCCTCGGTTAGAATGGGCAGCGTTGGGGACCCACGTCCACCCGTATTATCCCCCATAGTATCTTCCTTCAAGGGCTCCGGGCAAGGTGCGGTCTGGAGCATCTTTTCCAATACCGGATTTTCCAAACTCTCAGGGAGGGGGGCCGAACACCGAATCAACTTCGCCTTTGTTTGCCAGTCCTGGTCAAAAAGCAAACTCTCAGAGGTAACTTCATAACAAATGAGAGATAGTATATTCGGCCGGAAGATTCCTTACCTGTTCGGCGGCGCGGATACTGCTCAGGCCCACGTCCTCGGTGATTTCCGGACACTCTACCTGAGGTCCGGAGAATGACTTGTACATCTCCTCGTGCGTTAGGCCGAGGAAATTTTGAATGGCACGCGGTCCCTCGGGATTGAACTCCCACAAGCGAAGGGGCTGGCGTTTGCAAGGCTGGACTTGACGGACCAGCATAACTTGTACTACCACAACCAAACTGAAATCTCCATTAAAGAGATCTCGAATGCGGCTTTGCAGTATAGGCATGTCCTTGGCTGGACCCCAGCTCAGTCCTCTGCTAATCCATGACATCAATTGTGGTGGAGGGCCCGAGCGGAAAACGGGGGCGGCCGCCCACTTGGCACTTCTAGGAGCCGTGATATAGAACCACTCCTGTTGCCACATTTCAGACACCTCTGGGATGGAACCTTTGGGCCATGAAGCTCCCGTCATCTTGCATATTGAGGCACCTCCACACGCCGCATGTTGCCCCTCGATCATCTTCGGCTTTACTTCAAAGGTCTTGAGCCATAAGCCAAAGTGAGGGGTAACCCGGAGGAAGGCCTCGCACACGACAATAAATGTCGTGATATGAAGAAAGGAGTCCGGAGCTAGATCATGGAAATCTAGCCCGTAGTAAAACATCAAGCCCCTCATGAAAGGATCCAAAGCAAGGCCTAGACCTCGGAGGAAGTGGGAGACGAACATGATGCTCTCGTTGGGTTCGGGGGAGGGGACGGCCTGCCCCAAGGGAGGCAGCCGATGCAAAATCTCGGCGGTCAGATATCTGGCCTCCCTCAACTTTTTGATGTCTTCTTCCGTGACGGAGGAAGGCACCCATCGGCCTTGAAGGCTAGATCTGGACATGATTGAAGGTTCGGAGCACCTGACCTGAACTTTGGGTGTTTGAGCTTGAGGTGGGGGAAGGATTCGATTGAGCACAGGAGGGAAAAATAAAATCTTTGTCCCTTTATAAAGAGGGTGAATATCAAGCGACCTCTCCGTGTCCGTTTGGACTTGCCTATAATCTAGGAGTCCTAGAAGCGATTGGGTTACCCATGCCCGTATTGATGAGAATCCCGGAATAAGGGGACACGTTATCTGCTTTAACAAGACGTGCCAAGGAAACCGCTTCGCATGACGCGCTGAGGTGGGATAATGAAACGACTCAGATAAAGGCTTGGCCGTGGTGTGTCACACTACGGAATACGTCAGCAGATTAGATTTGTGTAAATATTATTCTCTATGGCAATATGTGGAAATTTATTTTGCAGAGCCGGACACTATCTTTGTGTTCAAAATCTTCTATGAAATACTTGGAGGAGGAACCCGCCTTGCAATGCCGAAGACAATCTGCGCGCCGGACTCGTCGTCATTGAAGCCTGGTTCAGGGGCTACTGAGGGAGTCCTGGATTAGGGGGTGTTCGGATAGCCGGACTATACCTTCAGCCGGACTCCTGGTCTATGAAGATACAAGATTGAAGACTTCGTCCCGTGTCCGGAACGGACTTTCCTTGGCGTGGAAGGCAAGCTTGGCGATGCGGATATTCAGATCTCCTACCATTGTAACCGACTTTGTGTAACCCTAACCCTCTTCGGTGTCTATATAAACCGGAGGGTTTTAGTCCGTAGGACAACATACAGAACAACAATCATATCATAGGCTAGCTTCTAGGGTTTAGCCTCTCTGATCTCGTGGTAGATCTACTCTTGTACTACCCATATCATCAATATTAATCAAGCATGATGTAGGGTTTTACCTCCATCGAGAGGGCCCGAACCTGGGTAAAACTTCATGTCCCTTGCCTCCTGTTACCATCCGGCCTAGATGCACAGTTCGGGACCCCCTACCCGAGATCCGCCGATTCTGACACCGACAATGTGGCTGCCAATAGCCGAGCTGTCAGCGTGGCGATTTTGGTGGAAAGGAAGGAGTCAGGCAAGGAATATCCGGTTTAGAGGCCGGTTTACTACATCAGTGAGGTGTTCATTGAGTCCAAGCAGAGATATCCACATTGGCAGAAGCTTGTATATGGGGTGTTCATGGCTAGTCAAAAGCTCAAGCAATATTTTCTGGGTCATCCCATCACTATGGTTAGTTCTACTCCTTTAGGCGATATTATTCAAAACAGAGAAGCCACATGTCGGGTAGCCAAGTGGGCCATTGAGCTTGGACTCCATGGTTTAAAGTATATGCCTCGCACATCCATCAAGTCTCAAGCACTTGTGGATTTCATCAATGGTTGGACAGAGCTGCAGATGCCTGAGGAGAAGACGGATAGCACATATTGGACTATTCACTTCGATGGATCCATGCAGTTGGAAGGCTCGGGGGCTGGAGTTATCTTGACTTCCCCACGAGGTGATAAATTTTGTTATATTTTAAGGTTGATGTTCCCTTGTACTAACAATGCAGCCTAGTATGAGGCCTTGCTTCACGGTCTTCGGATGGCTAAGGAGATGAACTTAAGCTGGGTAAGGTGTTTTGGTGACTCAGATTTGGTAGCTTAGCAAGTCTCTGGCACTTGGGATTCTAAGGACCCACTCATGGCGGCTTATCGCCGAGAGGTTGATGCTATTTCTGTTCACTTCAAGGGCTATCAAGTAGAGCATGTTGATCGAAGGAAAAACGAGGCGGCTGATGCTTTAAGCCGGCTGGGGTCTGATGTCTACTACACAACCTTCTTCTTGTAGACGTTGCTGGGCCTCCAAGTGCAGAGGTTTGTAGGACAGTAGCAAATTTCCCTCAAGCGGATGACCTAAGGTTTATCAATCCGTGGGAGGCGTAGGATGAAGATGGTCTCTCTCAAGCAACCCTGCAACCAAATAACAAAGAGTCTCTTGTGTCCCCAACACACCCAATACAATGGTAAATTGTATAGGTGCACTAGTTCGGCGAAGAGATGGTGATACAAGTGCAATATGGATAGTAGATAATGGTTTTTGTAATATGAAAATACAAAAACAGCAAGGTAACGAATGATAAAAGTGAGCGTAAACAATATTGCAATGCGTTGAAACAAGGCCCAGGGTTCATACTTTCACTAGTGCAAGTTCCCTCAACAATAATAACATACTTGGATCATATAACTATCCCTCAACATGCAATAAAGAGTCACTCCGAAGTCACTAATAGCAGAGAACAAACGAAGAGATTATGGTAGGGTACGAAACCACCTCAAAGTTATCCTTTTTGATCGATCTATTCAAGAGTCCGTAGTAAAATAACATGAAGCTATTCTTTCCGTTCAATCTATCATAGGGTTCGTACTAGAATAACACCTTAAGACACAAATCAACCAAAACCCTAATGTCACCTAGATACTCCAATGTCACCTCAAGTATCCGTGGGTATGATTATACGATATGCATCACACAATCTCAGATTCATCTATTCAAACCAACACAAAGTACTTCAAAGAGTGCCCCAAAGTTTCTACCGGAGAGTCAAGACAAAAACGTGTGCCAAACCCTATGCATAGGCTCATGGGCGGAACCCGCAAGTTGATCACCAAAACATACATCAAGTGGATCAATATAATACCCCATTGTCACCACGGGTATCCCACACAAGACATACATCAAGTGTTCTCAAATCCTTAAAGACTCAATCCGATAAGATAACTTCAAAGGGAAAACTCAATTCATCACAAGAGAGTAGAGGGGGAGAAACATCATAAGATCCAACTATGATAGCAAAGCTCGCGATACATCAAGATCGTATCACCTCAAGAACACGAGAGAGAGAGAGAGAGAGAGAGAGAGAGAGAGAGAGAGAGAGATCAAACACATAGCTACTGGTACATACCCTCAACCCCGAGGGAGAACTACCCCCTCCTCGTCATGGAGAGCGCCGGGATGATGAAGATGGACACCGGTGAGGGTTCCCCCCTCCGACAGGGTACCGGAACGGGTCTAGATTGGTTTTTGGTGGCTACGGAGGCTTCTGGAGGCAGAACTCCCGATCTATTCTGCTCCCTGAAGTTTTTAGGGTATATTGGTATATACAGGAGGAAGAAATACGTCAGGGGAGCCACAAGGGGCCCACGAGGGTGGAGGGCGCGCCTAGGGGGATGGGCGCGCCCCCTGCCTCGTGCCTTCCTTGTTGCTTCCCTTACATACACCCCAAGTCTTCTGGATTGCATTTGTTCCAAAAATCACACTCCCGAAGGTTTCATTCCGTTTGGACTCCGTTTGATATTCCTTTTCTCCGAAACACTGAAACAAGGGGAAAAACAGGAACTGGCACTGGGCTCTGGGTTAATAGGTTAGTCCCAAAAATAATATAGAAGTGTTTAATAAAGCCCATAAACATCCAAAACAGATAATATAATAGCATTAATGCTTCATAAATTATAGATACGTTGGAGACGTATCAGCATCCCCAAGCTTAATTTCTGCTCATCCTCGAGTAGGTAAATGATAAAAGAAATAATTTATGAAGTGTGAATGCTAGAAGGTGCACAAGTTTGATCAATGATAATTTCAATCACCTTTTCTAGCATCACAACAGTAGCTCATCTCATAAAGCTTCTCATGATCAAGTAACAAGCTATTCACATGTTAAAGTATAGATCATAAACTTTCTTGAAAACTAACAAACCATGTTATCAGTCATCAAACAATTACAATTCATCTTATTTTCAGGAAGAGTCTAAGTCAGAGCTTTGATTTAGCAAACTCCACATGCTCAACTATCATTCAGTCTTTCACAATTGCTAACACTCACGCGATATTTATGGGTTCAAATTTTTAATCAGACACAGAGAAAGATAGGGGCTTATAGATTCGCCTCCCAACCTTTTAACCTCAAGGGTAATGTCAACAATAATAGCTCATGATGCCTTACATCCAATTGGACATATATATCAGAATCTTTCCAACACAATGTACTTGCCAAAGGATAAAATGTAAAAAGGAAAGGTGAAGATCACCGTGACTCTTGCATAAGGTAAAAGAAAAGATAGGCCCTTCGTAGAGGGAAGCAGAGGTTGCCATGCACTTTTATAGTTGGATGCACAAAATCTTAATGCGAGGGAACGCCACTTTATATTGCCACTTGTGATAGGGACCTTTATTATGCAGTCCGTCACTTTTATTGCTTCCATATCACAAGATCGTATAAAGCTTATTTTCTTCGCACTAAAAGATCATACATATTTAGAGAGCAATTTTTATTGCATGCACCGATGACAACTTACTTGAAGGATCTTACTCAATCCATAGGTAGGTATGATGGGCTCTCATGGCAATACTAGTTTAAGGAATGTTTGGAAGCACAAGTAGTATCTCTACTTGGTGCAAAGAATTTGTCTAGCATGAGGGGGAAAGGCAAGCTCAACATGTTGGGCGATCCATGACAATATACTTTATTTCAAATATAAGAAAACATAACCCATTACGGTGTATTCCTTGTCCAACATCAACCTTTTAGCATGTCATATTTTAATGAGTGCTCACAATTACAAAAGATGTCCAAGATGGTATATTTATATGTGAAATCTCTCTTCCTTCAATATTCTTTCATGAATTGTTCAAGTGACCAATACAATGTTTGCTAACCTTCAATAAATTTACCACCTCTACTTCTTATATGTAAAGTAATTACTCACCATGGGATAAGCATATGAAACATATATAATTTCAGATTTATGACATTCAAATCATTCAACCATTTAGTCATAGGATATAAGTGAGGCACACAAGTAAATGACAAACTACTCCAAAAAGATATAAGTGAAGATCAATGAGTAGTTAAATAATTATGTAGCTATGTGAAGACTCTCTCTCATTTAAGAATTTCAGATCTTGATACTTTATTCAAACAGCAATCAAAACAAAGTAAAATGACATTCTAAGAATGGCAAACATCATGTGAAGAAGCAAAAACTTAGGATCAACCGAAACTAACCGATAGTTGTTGAAGAAGAAAGGTGGGATGCCAACCGGGGCATCCCCAAGCTTAGACGCTTGAGACTTCTTGAAATATTATCTTGGGATACCTTGGGATTCCCCAAGCTTGAGCTTTTGTGTCTCATCAATTCCTCTCATATCACGGTCTCCCTAAATCTCAAAAGCTTCATCCACACAAAACTCAACAAGGACTCGTGAGATAAGTTAGTATAAACCAATGCAAAAACCTTATCATAATCTACTGTAGCAAATCACTAAAATTATTATTCAACATTTCATACTAAATGCCTCTTCATATTTAATAGTCCTATCCTCAAATAGAACCATTAAAGAAGCAAACATATGCAAACAATGCAAACATAACATCAATCTGCCTAAACAGGACAGTCTGTAAAGAGTGCAGCAAGATCCATACTTCCCTACCTCCAAAAATTATGAAAGAAAATTCCCACTGTAGTAAATTTATCAGAGCTTATTATGAAAAAGGTTTCAACATTTTATCACATTCTGACTTTTCTAGGGAATTTTTGCAACAGCGGTAAACTTTCTGTTTTCAAACAGCAACATGTGGACTTGTAAAATAGGCATAGTAAAGGCTATCAATGCCACTTTTATTGAAATAAAAGATGAAAAACATTGTTCTAAATAAAATCAAGCAAACCTAACAAAATAAATTGACGCTCCAAGCAAAACACATATCATGTGGTGAATAAAAATATAGCTCCAAGTAAAGTTACCGATAGACAAAGACGAAAGAGGGGATGCCATCCGGGGCATCCCCAAGCTTAGGCTCTTGGTTTTCCTTGAATATTACCTTGGGGTGCCTTGGGAATCCCCAAGATTAGGCTCTTGACACTCCTTATTCCATAGTCCATCGAATCTTTACCCAAAACTTGAAAACTTCACAACACAAAACTTAACAGAAAACTCGTAAGCTCCGTTAGCGAAAGAAAACAAAAGACCACTTCAAGGTACTGTAATGAACTCATTCTATATTTATATTGGTATTAAACCTACTGTATTCCAACTTCTCTATGGTTTATAAACTCTTTTACTAGCCATAGATTCATTGAAATAAGCAAACAACACATGAAAAACAGAGTCTGTCAAAAACAGAACAGTCTGTAGTAATCTGTAACAAACGCAAACTTCTGGAACCCTGCAAATTATAAAATAAATTTATGGACGTGAGTAATTTATATATTAATCATCTGCAAAAATAATTAACTAAATATCACTCTCCAGTAAAAAATGGCAGCAAATCTCGCGAGCGCTAAAGTTTCTGTTTTTTACAGCATGATCACAAAGACTTTCCCCAAGTCTTCCCAAAGGTTCTACTTGGCACAAACACTAATTAAAGCATAAAACCACATCTAAATAGAGGCTAGATGAATTATTTATTACTAAACAGGAACAAAAAGCAAGGAACAAAAATAAAATTGGGTGGCCTCCCAACAAGCGCTATCGTTTAACGCCCCTAGCTAGGCATGATGATTTCAACGATGCTCACATAAAAGAAAAGAATTGTAACATAAAGAGAGCATCTTGAAGAATATGACTAGCACATTTAAGTCTAACCCACTTCCTATGCATAGGGATTTTGCGAGCAAACAACTTATGGGAACAATAATCAACTAGCATAGGAAGGCAAAACAAGCATAACTTTAAAACTTTAAGCACATAGAGAGGGAACTTGATATTATTGCAATTCCTACAAGCATATATTCCTCCCTCATAATAATTTTAAGTAGAATCATGAATGAATTCAACAATATAGCCATCACCTAAAGCATTCTTTTCATGATCTACAAGCATAAAAAATTTACTACTCTCCACATAAGCAAAATTCTTCTCATGAATAATAGTGGGAGCAAAATCAACAAAATAATTATCATGTGAGGCATAATCCAATTGAAAACTAAAATCATGATGACAAGTTTCATGGATATAATTATTCTTTATAGCATACAAGTCATCACAATAATCATCATAGATAGCAACTTTGTTCTCATAATCAATTGGAACCTCTTCCGAAATAGTGGATTCATCACTAAATAAAGTCATGACCTCTCCAAATCCACTTTCATAATTATCACAATAAGATTCAACATCCTCCAAAATAGTGAGATCATCACTTTCTAAAGTTGACACTCTTCCAAACCCACTTTCATCAATATAATCATCATAAATAGGAGGCATGCTATCATCATAATAAATTTGCTCATCAAAACTTGGGAGACAAAAATATCATCTTCATCAAACATAGCATCCCCAAGCTTGTGGCTTTGCATATCATTAGCATCATGGATATTCAAGGAATTCATACTAACAACATTGCAATCATGCTCACCATTCAAATATTTAGTGCCAAACATTCTAATGCATTCTTCTTCTAGAACTTGAGCACAATTATCGGAATCCTTATTTTCATGATAGATATTAAAAAGATGAAGCATATGAGGTACCCTTAATTCCATATTTTTTTGTAATTTTATTTTATAAACTAAACTAGTGATAAAACAAGAAACTAAAAGATTCGATTGCAAGATCTAAAGATATACCTTCAAGCGCTAACCTCACCGGCAACGGCGCCAGAAAAGAGCTTGATGTCTACTGCACAACCTTCTTCTTGTAGACGTTGTTGGGCCTCCAAGTGCAAAGGTTTGTAGGACAGTAGCAAATTTCCCTCAAGTGGATGGCCTAAGGTTTATCAATATTTGGGAGGCGTAGGATGAAGATGGTCTCTCTCAAGCAACCCTGCAACCAAATAACAAAGAGTCTCTTGTGTCCCCAACACACCCAATACAATGGTAAATTGTATAGGTGCACTAGTACGGTGAAGAGATGGTGATACAAGTGCAATATGGATAGTAGATAATGGTTTTTGTAATCTGAAAAATATAAAAACAGCAAGGTAATGAATGATAAAAGTGAGCGTAAACGGTATTGCAATGTGTTGAAACAAGGCCTAGGGTTCATACTTCCACTAGTGCAAGTTCCCTCAACAATAATAACATAATTGGATCATATAACTATCCCTCAACATGCAACAAAGAGTCACTCCAAAGTCAATAATAGCGGAGAACAAACGAAGAGATTATGGTAGGGTGCGAAACCACCTCAAAGTTATCCTTTCTGGTCGATCTATTCAAGAATCCGTAGTAAAATAACATGAAGCTATTCTTTCCGTTCAATCTATCATAGAGTTCGTACTAGAATAACACCTTAAGACACAAATCAACCAAAACCCTAATGTCACCTAGATACTCCAATGTCACCTCAAGTATCAGTGGGTATGATTATACGATATGCATCAAACAATCTCAGATTCATCTATTCAAACCAACACAAAGTACTTCAAAGAGTGCCCCAAAGTTTCTACCAGAGAGTCAAGACGAAAACGTGTGCCAACCCCTATGCATAGGTTCATGGGCGGAACCCGCAAGTTGTGAAGGAAATATGCCCTAGAGGCAATAATAAAGTTATTATTTATTTCCTTATATCATGATAAATGTTTATTATTCATGCTAGAATTGTATTAACCGGAAACATAATACATGTGTGAATACATAGACAAACATAGTGTCACTAGTATGCCTCTACTTGACTAGCTCGTTAAGCAAAGATGGTTATCTTTCTTAACCATGAACAAAGAGTTGTTATTTGATTAACGGGATCACATCATTAAGAGAATGATCTGATTGACATGACCCATTCCATTAGCTTAGCACCCGATCGTTTAGTATGTTGCTATTGCTTTCTTCATGACTTATACATGTTCCTATAACTATGAGATTATGCAACTCCCGTTTACCGGAGGAACACTTTGGGTACTACCAAACGTCACAACGTAACTGGGTGATTATAAAGGAGTACTACAGGTGTCTCCAATGGTACATGTTGGGTTGGCATATTTCGAGATTAGGTTTTGTCACTCCGATTGTCGGAGAGGTATCTCTGGGCCCTCTCGGTAATGCACATCACATAAGCCTTGCAAGCATTACAACTAATATGTTAGTTGTGAGATGATGTATTACGGAACGAGTAAAGAGACTTGCCGGTAACGAGATTGAACTAGGTATTGGATACCGACGATCGAATCTCGGGCAAGTAACATACCGATGACAAAGGGAACAATGTATGTTGTTATGCGGTCTGACCGATAAAGATCTTCGTAGAATATGTATGAGCCAATATGGGCATCCAGGTCCCGCTATTGGTTATTGACCGGAGACGTGTCTCGGTCATGTCTACATTGTTCTCGAACCCGTAGGGTCCGCACGCTTAAGGTTACGATGACAGTTATATTATGAGTTTATGCATTTTGATGTACCGAAGGTTGTTCGGAGTCCCGGATGTGATCACATACATGACGAGGAGTCTCGAAATGGTCGAGACGTAAAGATTGATATATTGGAAGCCTATGTTCGGATATCGGAAGTGTTCCGGGTGAAATCGGGATTTTACCGGAGTACCGGGAGGTTACCGGAACCCCCCGGGAGCCATATGGGCCTTAGTGGGCCTTAGTGGAAAAGAGAAGGGGCTGCCCTAGATGGGCTGCGCGCCACCCTCCCTCCCCTAGTCCTATTAGGACTAGGAGAGGTGGCCGGCCCCCCTCTCCCTCTTTCCCCCTCGGGGAATCCTAGTCCAATTCAGACCAGCCATGGGGGGGAGTCCTACTCCCGGAAGGAGTAGGACTCCTCCTGCACCCTCCTCCTGGCCGGCGCCCCCCTCCCCCTTGGCTCCTTTATATACTGAGGCAGAGGCACCCCAGAAACACACAAGTTGATCCACGTGATCTATTCCTTAGCCGTGTGCGGTGCCCCCAGCCACCATATTCCTCGATAATACTGTAGCGGAGTTTAGGCGAAGCCCTGCTGCTGTAGTGCATCAAGATCGTCACCACGCCGTCGTGCTGACGGAACTCTTCCCCGACACTTTGCTGGATCGGAGTCCGGGGATCGTCATCAAGCTGAACGTGTGCTCGAACTCGGAGGTGCCGTAGTTTCGGTGCTTGATCGGTTGGATCGTGAAGACGTACGACTACTTCTACGTTGCGTCAACGCTTCCGCAGTCGGTCTGCGTGGGTATGTAGACAACACTCTCCCATCTCGTTGCTATGCATCACATGATCTTGCGTGTGCGTAGGAAAATTTTGAAATTACTACGAAACCCAACAGTGGCATCCGAGCCTAGGTTATTTATGTTGATGTTATATGCACGAGTAGAACACAAGTGAGTTGTGGGCGATATAAGTCATACTGCCTACCAGCATGTCATACTTTGGTTCGGCGGCATTGTTGGACGAGACGACCCGGACCAACCTTACGCGTACGCTTACGCGAGACCGGTTCCCCCGACGTGCTTTGCACACAGGTGGCTTGCGGGCGACTGTCTCTCCAACTTTAGTTGAACCAAGTATGGCTACGCCCGGTCCTTGCGAAGGTTAAAACGGAGTCTATTTGACAAACTATCGTTGTGGTTTTGATGCGTAGGCGAGATTGGTTCTTACTTAAGCCCGTAGCAGCCACGTAAAACTTGCAACAACAAAGTAGAGGACGTCTAACTTGTTTTTGCAGGGCATGTTGTGATGTGATATGGTCAAGACATGATGCTGAATTTTATTGTATGAGATGATCATGTTTTGTAACCGAGTTATCGGCAACTGGCAGGAGCCATATGGTTGTCGCTTTATTGTATGCAATGAAATCGCGATGTAATGCTTTACTTTATTACTAAGTGGTAGTGCTAGTCGTGGAAGCATAAGCTTGGCGAGACGACAACGATGCTACGATGGAGATCAAGGTGTCACGCCGGTGACGATGGTGATCACGATGGTGCTTCGGAGATGGAGATCACAAGCACAAGATGATGATGGCCATATCATATCACTTATATTGATTGCATGTGATGTTTATCCTTTTATGCATCTTATCTTGCTTTGATTGACAGTAGCATTATAAGATGATCTCTCACTAAATTATCAAGAAGTGTTCTCCCTGAGTATGCACCGTTGCGAAAGCTCTTCGTGCTGAGACACCACGTGATGATCGGGTGTGATAGGTTCTACGTTCAAATACAACGGGTGCAAAACAGTTGCACACGCGGAATACTCAGGTTATACTTGACGAGCCAAGCATATACAGATATGGCCTCGGAACACGGAGACCGAAAGGTCGAGCGTGAATCATATAGTAGATGTGATCAACATAACGATGTTCACCATTGAAAACTACTCCATCTCACGTGATGACCGGTTATGGTTTAGTTGATTTGGATCACGTAATCACTTAGAGGATTAGAGGGATGTCTATCTAAGTGGGAGTTCTTTAATTAATTTGATTAACTGAACTTAAATTTATCATGAAACTTAGTACCTGATTAGTATCTTGCTTGTTTATGTTTGATTGTAGATAGATGGCTCGTGTTGTTGTTCCGTTGAATTTTAATGCGTTCCTTGAGAAAGCAAAGTTGAAAGATGATGGTAGCAATTACACGGACTGGCTCCGTAACTTGAGGATTATCCTCATTGCTGCACAGAAGAATTACGTCCTGGAAGCACCGCTGGGTGCCAGGCCTGCTGCAGGAGCAACGCCGGATGTTATGAACGTCTGGCAGAGCAAAGCTGATGACTACTCGATAGTTCAGTGTGCCATGCTTTACGGCTTAGAATCGGGACTTCAACGATGTTTTGAACGTCATAGAGCATATGAGATGTTCCAGGAGTTGAAGTTAATATTTCAAGCAAATGCCCGGATTGAGAGATATGAAGTCTCCAATAAGTTCTATAGCTACAAGATGGAGGAGAACAGTTCTGTCAGTGAGCATATACTCAAAATGTCTGGGTATAATAATTACTTGATTCAATTGGGAGTTAATCTTCCAGATGATTGCGTCATTGACAGAATTCTTCAATCACTGCCACCAAGCTACAAGAGCTTCGTGATGAACTATAATATGCAAGGGATGAATAAGACTATTCCCGAGCTCTTCGCAATGCTGAAAGCTGCGGAGATAGAAATCAAGAAGGAGCATCAAGTGTTGATGGTCAACAAGACCATTAGTTTCAAGAAAAAGGGCAAAGGGAAGAAGAAAGGGAACTTCAAAAAGAACGGCAAGCAAGTTGCTACTCAAGAGAAGAAACCCAAGCCTGGACCTAAGCCTGAAACTGAGTGCTTCTATTGCAAGCAGACTGGTCACTAGAAGCGGAACTGCCCCAAGTATTTGGCAGATAAGAAGGATGGCAAGGTGAACAAAGGTATATGTGATATACATGTTATTGATGTGTACCTTACTAATGCTCGCAGTAGCACCTGGGTATTTGATACTGGTTCTATTGCTAATATTTGCAACTCGAAACAGGGGCTGCGGATTAAGCGAAGATTGGCTAAGGACGAGGTGACGATGCGCGTGGGAAACGGTTCCAAAGTTGATGTGATCGCGGTCGGCACGCTACCTCTACATCTACCTTCGGGATTAATATTAGACCTAAATAATTGTTATTTGGTGCCAGCGTTAAGCATGAACATTATATCTAGATCTTGTTTAATGCGAGACGGTTATTCATTTAAATCAGAGAATAATGGTTGTTCTATTTATATGAGTAATATCTTTTATGGTCATGCACCCTTGAAGAGTGGTCTATTCTTGTTGATTCTTGATAGTAGTAAAACACATATTCATAATGTTGAAGCCAAAAGATGCGGAGTTGATAATGAGAGTGCAACTTATTTGTGGCACTGCCGTTTAGGTCATATCGGTGTAAAGCGCATGAAGAAACTCCATACTGATGGACTTTTGGAACCACTTGATTATGAATCACTTGGTACTTGCGAACCGTGCCTCATGGGCAAGATGACCAAAACACCGTTCTCCGGTACTATGGAGAGAGCAACAGATTTGTTGGAGATCATACATATAGATGTATGTGGTCCGATGAATATTGAGGCTCGTTGCGGATATCATTATTTTCTCACCTTCACAGATGATTTAAGCAGATATGGGTATATCTACTTAATGAAACATAAGTCTGAAACATTTGAAAAGTTCAAAGAATTTCAGAGTGAAGTTGAAAATCATCGTAACAAGAAAATAAAGTTTCTACGATCTGATCGTGGAGGAGAATATTTGAGTTACGAGTTTGGTGTATATTTGAAAAATTGTGGAATAGTTTCGCAACTCACACCACCCGGAACACCTCAGCGTAATGGTGTGTCCGAACGTCGTAATTGTACTTTACTAGATATGGTGCGATCTATGATGTCTCTTACTGATTTACCGCTATCGTTTTGGGGATACGCTCTAGAGACGGCCGCATTCACGTTAAATAGGGCACCATCAAAATCCGTTGAGACAACGCCTTATGAACTATGGTTTGGCAAGAAACCAAAGTTGTCGTTTCTGAAAGTTTGGGGCTGCGATGCTTATGTGAAAAAGCTTCAACCTGATAAGCTCGAACCCAAATTGGAGAAATGTGTCTTCATAGGATATCCAAAGGAAACTATTGGATACACCTTCTATCACAGATCCGAAGGCAAGACTTTTGTTGCTAAATTCGGAAATTTTCTAGAGAAGGAGTTTCTCTCGAAAGAAGTGAGTGGGAGGAAAGTAGAACTTGACGAGGTAACTGTACCTGCTCCCTTATTGGAAAGTAGTACATCATAGAAAACTGTTTCGGTGACACCTACACCAGTTAGTGAGGAAGCTAATGATAATGATCATGAAACTTCAGATCAAGATACTACTGAACCTCGTAGATCAACCAGAGTGAGATCCGCACCAGAGTGGTACGGTAATCCTGTTCTGGAAGTCATGCTACTAGATCATGATGAACCTATGAACTATGAAGAAGCGATGGTGAGCCCAGATTCCGCAAAATGGCTTGAAGCCATGAAATCTGAGATGGGATCCATGTATGAGAACAAAGTATGGACTTTGGTTGACTTGCCCAATGATCGGCAAGCAATTGAGAATAAATGGATCTTCAAGAAGAAGACTGACGCTGATGGAAATATTACTGTCTACAAAGCTCGACTTGTCGCGAAAGGTTTTCGGCAAGTTCAAGGGATTGACTACGATGAGACCTTCTCACCCGTAGCGATGCTTAAGTCCGTCCGAATCATGTTAGCGATTGCCACATTTTATGATTATGAAATTTGGCAAATGGATGTCAAAACTGCATTCCTGAATGGATTTCTGGAAGAAGAGTTGTATATGATGCAACCAGAAGGTTTTGTCGATCCAAAAGGAGCTAACAAAGTGTGCAAGCTCCAGCGATCCATTTATGGACTGGTGCAAGCCTCTCGGAGTTGGAATAAACGCTTTGATAGTGTGATCAAAGCATTTGGTTTTATACAGACTTTCGGAGAAGCTTGTATTTACAAGAAAGTGAGTGGGAGCTCTGTAGCATTTCTGATATTATATGTGGATGACATATTGCTAATTGGAAATGATATAGAATTTCTGGATAGCATAAAGGGATACTTGAATAAGAGTTTTTCAATGAAAGACCTCGGTGAAGCTGCTTACATATTAGGCATAAAGATCTATAGAGATAGATCAAGATGCTTAATTGGACTTTCACAAACAACATACCTTGACAAAATTTTGAAGAAGTTCAAAATAGATCAAGCAAAGAAAGGATTCTTGCCTGTGTTACAAGGTGTGAAATTGAGTAGGACTCAATGCCCGACCACTACAGAAGATAGAGAGAATATGAAAGATGTTCCCTATGCATCAGCGATAGGATCTATCATGTATGCAATGCTGTGTACCAGACCTGATATGTGCCTTGCTATAAGTCTAGCAGGGAGGTACCAAAGTAATCCAGGAGTGGATCACCGGACAGCGGTCAAGAACATCCTGAAATACCTGAAAAGGACTAAGGATATGCTTCTCGTATATGGAGGTGACAAAGAGCTCGTCGTAAAAGGTTACGTTGATGCAAGCTTTGACACTGATCCGGACGATTCTAAATCTCAAACCGGATACGTGTTTACATTAAACGGTGGAGCTGTTAGTTGGTGCAGTTCTAAACAAAGCGTCGTAGCGGGATCTACATGTGAAGCAGAGTACATAGCTGCTTCGGAAGCAGCGAACGAAGGAGTCTGGATGAAGGAGTTCATATCCGATCTAGGTGTCATACCTAGTGCATCGGGTCCAATGAAAATCTTTTGTGACAATACTGGTGCAATTGCCTTGGCAAAGGAATCCAGATTTCACAAGAGAACCAAGCACATCAAAAGACGCTTCAATTCCATCCGGGATCTAGTCCAGGTGGGAGACATAGAGATTTGCAAGATACATACGGATCTGAATATTGCAGACCCGTTGACTAAGACTCTTCCACGAGCAAAACATGATCAGCACCAAAGCTCCATGGGTGTTAGAATCATTACAGTGTAATCTAGATTATTGACTCTAGTGCAAGTGGGAGACTGAAGGAAATATGCCCTAGAGGCAATAATAAAGTTATTATTTATTTCCTTATATCATGATAAGTGTTTATTATTCATGCTAGAATTGTATTAACCGGAAACATAATACATGTGTGAATACATAGACAAACATAGTGTCACTAGTATGCCTCTACTTGACTAGCTCGTTAATCAAAGATGGTTATGTTTCCTAACCATGAAAAAAGAGTTGTTATTTGATTAACGGGATCACATCATTAAGAGAATGATCTGATTGACATGACCCATTCCACTAGCTTAGCACCCGATCGTTTAGTATGTTGCTATTGCTTTCTTCATGACTTATACATGTTCCTATAACTATGAGATTATGCAACTCCCGTTTACCGAAGGAACACTTTGGGTACTACCAAACATCACAACGTAACTGGGTGATTATAAAGAAGTACTACAGGTGTCTCCAATGGTACATGTTGGGTTGGCGTATTTCGAGATTAGGTTTTGTCACTCCGATTGTCGGAGAGGTATCTCTAGGCCCTCTCGGTAATGCACATCACATAAGCCTTGCAAGCATTACAACTAATATGTTAGTTGTGAGATGATGTATTACGGAACGAGTAAAGAGACTTGCCGGTAACGAGATTGAACTAGGTATTGGATACCGACGATCGAATCTCGGGCAAGTAACATACCGATGACAAAGGGAACAACGTATGTTGTTATGTGGTCTGACCGATAAAGATCTTCGTAGAATATGTAGGAGCCAATATGGGCATCCAGGTCCCGCTATTGGTTATTGACCGGAGACGTGTCTCGGTCATGTCTACATTGTTCTCGAACCCGTAGGGTCCGCATGCTTAAGGTTACGATGACAGTTATATTATGAGTTTATGCATTTTGATGTACCGAAGGTTGTTCGGAGTCCCGGATGTGATCACGGACATGACGAGGAGTCTCGAAATGGTCGAGACGTAAAGATTGATATATTGGAAGCCTATGTTCGGATATCGGAAGTGTTCCGGCTGAAATCGGGATTTTACCGGAGTACCGGGAGGTTACCGGAACCCCCCGGGAGCCATATGGGCCTTAGTGGGCCTTAGTGGAAAAGAGAAGGGGCTGCCCTAGATGGGCTGCGCGCCACCCTCCCTCCCCTAGTCCTATTAGGACTAGGAGAGGTGGCCGGCCCCCTCTCCCTCTTTCCCCCTCGGGGAATCCTAGTCCAACTAGGATTGGGGGGGGGGTCCTACTCCCGGAAGGAGTAGGACTCTTCCTGCGCCCTCCTCCTGGCCGGTGCCCCCTCCCCCTTGGCTCCTTTATATACTGAGGCAGAGGCACCCCAGAAACACACAAGTTGATCCACGTGATCTATTCCTTAGCCGTGTGCGGTGCCCCCAGCCACCATATTCCTCGATAATACTGTAGCGGAGTTTAGGCGAAGCCCTGCTGCTGTAGTGCATCAAGATCACCACCACGCCGTCGTGCTGACGGAACTCTTCCCCGACACTTTGCTGGATCGGAGTCCGGGGATCGTCATCGAGCTGAACGTGTGCTCGAACTCGGAGGTGCCGTAGTTTCGGTGCTTGATCGGTTGGATCGTGAAGACGTACGACTACTTCCTCTACGTTGCGTCAACGCTTCCGCAGTCGGTCTGCATGGGTACGTAGACAACACTCTCCCATCTCGTTGCTATGCATCACATGATCTTGCGTGTGCGTAGGAAAATTTTGAAATTACTACGAAACCCAACAAGTTGATCACCAAAACATACATCAAGTGGATCAATAGAATACCCCATTGTCACCACGGGTATCCCACACAAGACATACATCAAGTGTTCTCAAATCCTTAAAGACTCAATCTTATAAGATAACTTCAAAGGGAAAACTCAATTCATCACAAGAGAGAAGAGGGGGAGAAACATCATAAGATCCAACTATAATAGTAAAGGTCGCGATACATCAAGATCGTATCACCTCAAGAACACGAGAGAGAGAGAGAGAGAGAGAGATCAAACACATAGCTACTGGTACATACCCTCAACCCCGAGGGAGAACTACCCCCTCCTCGTCATGGAGAGCGCCGGGATGATGAAGATGGCCACCGGTGAGGGTTCTCCCCTCCGGCAGGGTGCCGGAACGGGTCTAGATTGGTTTTTGGTGGCTACAGAGGCTTCTGGGGGCGGAACTCCTGATCTATTCTGCTCCTGAAGTTTTTAGGGTATATTGGTATATATAGGAGGAAGAAATACGTCAGGGGAGCCACGAGGGGCCCATGAGGGTGGAGGGCGCACCCAGGGGGGTGGGCGCGCTCCCCTGCCTCGTGCCTTCCTCGTTGCTTCCCTTACGTACACCCCAAGTCTTCTAGATCGCGTTCGTTCGAAAAATCACGCTCTCGAAGGTTTCATTCCGTTTGGACTCCGTTTGATATTCCTTCTCTGCGAGACACTGAAACAAGGGGAAAAACAGGAACTGGCACTGGGCTCTGGATAAATAGGTTAGTACCAAAAATAATATAAAAGTGTTTAATAAAGCCCATAAACATCCAAAACAGATAATATAATAGCATGAATGCTTCATAAATTATAGATACGTTGGAGACGTATCAGGGTCCCAACATAAGCCGGTGCCACCCAATTTTTTCCTTGATATTTGCATAATCCTTCAGTCAAACTGCCTACAGAGGAAGATCTTGCCGTCCCTGACCCGGAAGCACAGCTGGTGGCAGCTCTTCATGCTATTCCTGATTGGATAGTTCCATATTTGGCGTATATGACCCGGGGCGAGTTACCTAAAGATCTTTGGCCAGGCAGATAACCCGACTGTCTAAGTCAATGACTATTATCAATGGAGAGTTGCATCATCACAGTGTTACGAGGGCGTCTCAACATTGTGTTTCTCCCGAGGAAGGTTGTGAGATCTTACGAGAGATTCATGAAGGAGATTGTGGTCATCATGCTGGCTCTAAGTATCTCGTAGCCAAGGCTTTCCGTCGTGGATTTTATTGGCTGACGGCTCATGCTGACGCACAAGATTTGGTCAGTAAATGTGATGGTTGTCAGAAATTTTCAAGACAAGATCATGTGCCGGCTCAAGAGTTGAGGATGATTCCAATTGCTTGGCCATTTGTAGTCTGGGGGCTTGATATGGTTGGACTTTTCAAAAGGTCCAAGGATAAAAAGACCCACCTTTTGGTGGCGGTTGACAAATTTACAAAGTGTGTTGAAGCAGAGCCGGTTAGTAAGTGTGATGCGGCGACGGCGGTTCAATTCATCAAAAATGTGATTTTCTGTTTTGGCTTTCCCCACGGCATTATAACTGATAATGGCACTAATCTGTCCAAGGGTGCTATGAAATAGTTTTGTCAACGAGAGCATATTCAACTTGATGTATCATCAGTGGCTCACCCCCAGTCCAATGGTCAAGCTGAGAGAGCCAATCAAGAATTTTTGAGAGTCATCAAGCCTCGGCTTAGGGTCCCTTTGCAGAGGATGCCAGGTTGTTGGGTGGAGGAGTTACCCTCAGTATTATGGAGTTTCAATACTACCCCCAACAGATCGACGGGTTACACGCCTTTCTTCATGGTTTACGGAGCAGAGGCGGTTCTCCCTAGTGACATCCATCACAACTCGCCCCGAGTGGCGACTTATGTTGAAGCTGATAATGAAAAAGCACGTCAGGACGCACTTGACCTGTTGGATAAGCTGTTGGAAATATGCCCTAGAGGCAATAATAAAAGTATTATTATTATATTTCCTTGTTCATGATAATTGTCTTTTATTCATGCTATAACTGTATTATCCGGAAATCGTAATACACGTGTGAATACATAGACCACAATATGTCCCTAGTGAGCCTCTAGTTGACTAGCTCATTGTGATCAACAGATAGTCATGGTTTCCTGGCTATGGACATTGGATGTCGTTGATAACGGGATCACATCATTAGGAGAATGATGTGATGGACAAGACCCAATCCTAAGACTAGCACAAAAGATCGTGTAGTTCATTTGCTAGAGCTTTGCCAATGTCAAGTATCTCTTCCTTCGACCATGAGATCGTGTAACTCCTGGATACCGTAGGAGTGCTTTGAGTGTATCAAACGTCACAACGTAACTGGGTGACTATAAAGGTGCACTACAGGTATCTCCGAAAGTATCTATTGTTTTATGCGGATCGAGACTGGGATTTGTCACTCCGTGTAAACGGAGAGGTATCTCTGGGCCCACTCGGTAGGGCATCATCATATGCGCAATGTGACCAAGGAGTTGATCACGGGATGATGTGTTACGGAACGAGTAAAGTGACTTGCCGGTAACGAGATTGAACAAGGTATTGGTATACCGACGATCGAATCTCGGGCAAGTAAAATACCGCTAGACAAAGGGAATTGAATACGAGATCGATTGAGTCCTTGACATCGTGGTTCGTCCGATGAGATCATCGTGGAACATGTGGGAGCCAACATGGGTATCCAGATCCCGCTGTTGGTTATTGACCGGAGAACGTCTCGGTCATGTCTGCATGTCTCCCGAACCCGTAGGGTCTACACACTTAAGGTTCGATGACGCTAGGGTTATAAAGGAAGCTTGTATGTGGTTACCAAATGTTGTTCGGAGTCCCGGATGAGATCCCGGACGTCACGAGGAGTTCCGGAATGGTCCAGAGGTAAAGATTTATATATAGGAAGTCCTGTTTCGGCCATCGGGACAAGTTTCGGGGTCATCGGTATTGTACCGGGACCACCGGAAGGGTCCCGGGGGCCCACCGGGTGGGGCCACCTGCCCCGGGGGGCCACATGGGCTGTAGGGGGTGCGCCTTGGCCTACATGGGCCAAGGGCACCAGCCCCAAGAGGCCCATGCGCAAGGAAACTTGGAGAGGGAAGAGTCCTAAAGGGGGAAGGCACCTCCGAGGTGCCTTGGGGAGGATGGACTCCTCCCCATCCTTAGCCGCACCCCCTTCCTTGGAGGAGGGGGCAAGGCTGCGCCTCCCCCCTCTCCCTTGGCCCTATATATAGTGGGGAAAAGGAGGAGCAATCACACCTAAGGCCTTTGGTTGCCTCCCTCTCCCTCCCGTGACACATCTCCTCTCCCGTAGGTGCTTGGCGAAGCCCTGCAGGGTTGCCACGCTCCTCCATCACCACCACGCCGTTGTGCTGCTGTTGGATGGAGTCTTCCTCAACCTCTCCCTCTCTCCTTGCTGGATCAAGGCGTGGGAGACGTCACCGGGCTGTACGTGTGTTGAACGCGGAGGTGCCGTCCGTTCGGCACTTGATCATCGGTGATCTGAATCACGACGAGTACGACTCCATCAACCCCGTTCACTTGAACGCTTCCGCTTAGCGATCTACAAGGGTATGTAGATGCACTCCCTTTCTACTCGTTGCTGGTCTCTCCATAGATAGATCTTGGTGATTCGTAGGAAAATTTTTGAATTTCTGCTACGTTCCCCAACAGTGGCATCATGAGCTAGGTCTATTGCGTAGATTCTTTGCACGAGTAGAACACAAAGTAGTTGTGGGCGTTGATGTTGTTCAATATGCTTACCGTTACTAGTCCAATCTTGTTTCGACGGTATTGTGGGATGAAGCGGCCCGGACCGACCTTACACGTACTCTTACGTGAGACAGGTTCCACCGATTGACATGCACTTGGTGCATAAGGTGGCTAGCGGGTGCCAGTCTCTCCCACTTTAGTCGGAACGGATTCGATGAAAAGGGTCCTTATGAAGGGTAAATAGCAATTGGCATATCACGTTGTGGTTTTGCGTAGGTAAGAAACGTTCTTGCTAGAAACCCATAGCAGCCACGTAAAACATGCAAACAACAATTAGAGGACGTCTAACTTGTTTTTGCAGGGTATGCTATGTGATGTGATATGGCCAAAAGGATGTGATGAATGATATATGTGATGTATGAGATTGATCATGTTCTTGTAATAGGATTCACGACTTGCATGTCGATGAATATGACAACCGGCAGGAGCCATAGGAGTTGTCTTTATTTTTTGTATGACCTGCGTGTCATTGAAGAACGCCATGTAAACTACTTTACTTTATTGCTAAACGCGTTAGTCATAGAAGTAGAAGTAGTCGTTGGCGTGACAACTTCATGAAGACACGATGATGGAGATCATGATGATGGAGATCATGGTGTCAAGCCGGTGACAAGATGATCATGAAGCCCCGAAGATGAAGATCAAAGGAGCTATATGATATTGGCCATATCATGTCACTACTCTATTTGATTGCATGTGATGTTTATCATGTTTATGCATCTTGTTTGCTTAGAACGACGGTAGTAAATAAGATGATCCCTTACAACAATTTCAAGAAGTGTTCTCCCCTAACTGTGCACCGTTGCTACAGTTCGTCGCTTCTAAGCACCACGTGATGATCGGGTGTGATGGATTCTTACGTTCACATACAACGGGTGTAAGACAGATTTACACAGCAATACACTTAGGGTTAACTTGACGAGCCTAGCATGTGCAGACATGGCCTCGGAACACGGAGACCGAAAGGTCGAGCATGAGTCGTATAGTAGATACGATCAACATGAAGATGTTCACCGACGTTAACTAGTCCGTCTCACGTGATGATCGGACACGGCCTAGTTGACTTGGATCATGTAATCACTTAGATGACTAGAGGGATGTCTATCTGAGTGGGAGTTCATAAGATGAACTTAATTATCCTGAACATAGTCAAAAGACCTTTTGCAAATTATGTCGTAGCTCGCGCTTTAGTTCTACTGTTTAGATATGTTCCTAGAGAAAATATAGTTGGAAGTTGATAGTAGCGATTATGCGATCAGTAGAAAGCTTATGTCCTTAATGCAGCGCTCAGTGTGCTGAACCCCAAACGTTGTCTGTGGTTGTTGCGAACATCGGACATACACGTTTTGATAACTACGTGATAGTTCAGTTAAATGGTTTAGAATTGAGGCACCAAAGATGTTTTTGAAACATCGCGAAACATATGAGATGTTTCGAGGGCTGAAATTGGGATTTCAGGCTCGTGCCCACGTCAAGAGGTATGAGACCTCCGACGATCTTCTTAACCTGGAAACTAAGGGAGAAAAGCTCAATCGTTGAGCTTGTGCTCAGATTGTCTGAGTACAACAATCACTTGAATCGAGTGGGAGTTGATCTTCCAGATGAGATAGTGATGTTTCTCCAAAGTCATTACCACCAAGCTGCTAGAGCTTCGTGATGAACTATAATATATCAAGGACATATATGATGATCCTTGAGATATTCGCGATGTTTGACTCCGCGAAAGTAGAAATCAAAAGGGAGCATCAATCGTTGATGGTTAGTAAAACCGCTAGTTTCAAGAAGGGCAAGGGCAAGAAGGGATACTTCATGAAACGGCAAATCAGCTGCTGCACCAATGAAGAAACCCGAGGTTGAACCCAAACCCGAGACTAAGTGCTTCTGTAATAAGGGGAACAACCACTGGAGCAGGATTACCCTAGATACTTGGTAGATGAGAAGGCTGGCAAGGTCGATAAAAGTATATTGGATATACATTATGTTAATGTGTACTTTACTAGTACTCCTAGTAGCACCAGGGTATTAGATACCGGTTCGGTTGCTAAGTGTTAGTAACTCGAAATAAAAGCTACGGAATAAAACGGAGACTAGCTAAAGGTGAGCTGACGATACGTGTTGGAAGTGTTTCCAAGTTTGATGTGATCTAACATCGCACGCTCCCTCTACCATCAAGATTAGTATTAAACCTGAATAAGTGCTCTTGCACCTAAAGGAATGGTTTATTGAATTTTGATCGTAGGGATACACATTTTCATGCCAAAAGATATAAGATAGTAATGATAGTACCACTTACTTGTGGCACTGCCATGTAAGTCATAATGGTATAAAACGCATGAAGAAGCTCCATGTTGATGGATCTTTGGACTCACTCATTTTTGAAAAGTTTGAGACATGCGAACCATGTCTATTGGTGTATATGCATGAAGAAACTCCATGCAAATGGACCGTTTGAACTCACTTGATTTTGAATCACTTGAGATATGCAAATCATACCACTTAGGCAAGATGACTGAAAAGCCTCGGTTTCAGTAAAATGGAACAAGATAGCAACTTATTGGAAGTAACACATTTTGATGTGTGCAGTCGAATGAGTGCTGGGGCATGCAGTGAATATCGTTATGTTCTTACTTCACAAATGATTCGAGTAGATGTTGAGAATATTTACTTGATGAAACACAAGTCTGAATTATTGAATGGTTCAAGTAATTTCAGAGTGAAGTAGAAGATCATTGTGACAAAAGGATAAAATGCCTATGATATGATCATAGAGATGAATATCTGAGTCACGAGTTTTGGCACACAATTAAGACATTGTGGAAATTGTTTCGCAATTAATACCGCCTGGAACACCATAGCGTGATGGTGTGTCCGAACATCATAGTTGCACCCTATTGGATATGGTGCGTGCCATGTTGTCTCTTATCGAATTACCACTATCGTTCATGGGTTAGGCATTAGAGACAACCACATTCACTTTAAATAGGGCACCACATAATTCCGTTGAGATGACACCGTATGAATTATGGTTTAGAGAAACCTAAGTTGTCGTTTCTTAAAGGTTTGGGGCTGCGACGCTTATGTGAAAAAGTTTCAGGATTAAGCTCGAACCCAAAGCGGATAAAATGCATCTTCATAGGACACCCAAAACAGTTGGGTATACCTCCTAATTCAGATCCGAAAGCAATATGGATTGTTTCTTGAATCGGGTCCTTTCTCGAGGAAAGGTTTCTCTCGAAAGAGTTGAGTGGGAGGATGGTGGAGACTTGATGAGGTTATTGAACCGTCTCTTCAACTAGTGTGTGGCAGGGCACAGGAAGTTGTTCCTGTGGCACCTACACCAATTGAAGTGGAAGATTATGATATTGATCATGAAACTTCGGATCAAGTCACTACCAAACCTCGTAGGACGACAAGGACACGTACTACTTCGGAGTGGTAAGGTGATCCTGTCTTGAAGGTCATGTTGCTAGACAATAATGAACCTACGAGCTATGGAGAAGCGATGGTGGGCCCAAATTCCGACAAATGGTTAGAAGCCATGAAATCCAAGATAGTATCCATATATCAGAACAAAGCATGGACTTTGATGGACTTGCCCGATGATCGGCAATCCATTGAGATAAATGGATCTTTTAAGAAGAAGACGGACGTGGATGGTAATGTCACCATCTATGAAGCTCGACTTGTGGCGAAGTGTTTTCCGACAAGTTCAAGGAGTTGACTACGATGAGATTTTCTCACTCGTAGCGATGCTTAAAGTCCGTCGGAATCATGTTAGCATTAGCTGCATTTATGAAATCTGGCAGATGGATGTCAAGACAAGTTTCCTTACTAGTTTTCGTAAGGAAAGGTTGTATGCAATACAATCAGAAAAGTTTTGTCGATCCTAAGGATGCTAAAAGGTATGCTAGCTCCAGCGATCCTTCTAAGGACTGGAGTAAGCATCTCGGAGTTGGAATGTACGCTTTGATGAGATGATCAAAGATTTTGGATTTATACAAAGTTTATAAGAAACTTGTATTTCCAAAGAAGTGAGTGGGAGCACTATAGAATTTCTGATGAGTATATGTTGTTGACATATTGATGATCAGAGATGATGTAGAATTTCTAGAAAGCATATAGGGTTATTTGAAAGGTGTTTTTCAATAGAAAACCTGGATTAAGCTACTTGAACATTGAGCATCAAGATCTATAAGGATAGATCAAAATGCTTAATAATACTTTCAAATGAGCACATACCTTGACATGATCTTGAAGGTATTCAAGATGGATCAGTCAAAGAAGAAGTTCTTGCCTGAATTGTAAGGTACGAAGTTAAGACTTAAAGCTCGACCACGGCAGAATAGAGAGAAAGGACGAAGGTCGTCCCCTATGCTTAAGACGTAGACTCTTCAGTATGCTATGCTGTGTACCGCACCTAAAGTGTGCCTTGCCATGAGTCAGTCAAGGGGTACAAGAGTGATCCAAGAATGGCTCACAGGACAGCGGTCAAAGTTATCCTTAGTAACTAGTGGACTAAGGAATTTTCTCGATTATGGAGGTGGTAAAAGAGTTCGTCGTAAAGGTTACGTCGATGCAAGCTTAACACCTATCCGGATAGCTCTAAGTAGAGATACCGGATACGTATTATGGGGCAACAATTTAGAATAGCTCCAAGTGGAACAGTAATTTGGAATAGCTCCAAATAGAGCGTGGTAGCTGCATCTAGGAGATGACATAGAGATTTGTAAAGCACACACGGATCTGAAAGGTTCAGACCCGTTGACTAAAACCTCTCTCAGAAGCAACATGATCAAACATAAAACTCATTGAGTGTTAATCACATAGTGATGTGAACTAGACTGCTGACTCTAGTAAACTCTTGGGTATTAGTCACATGGCGATGTGACCTGTGAGTGTTAATCACATGGCGATGTGAACTAGATTATTGACTCTAGTGCAAGTGGGAGACTGTTGGAAATATGCCCTAGAGGCAATAATAAAAGTATTATTATTATATTTCCTTGTTCATGATAATTGTCTTTTATTCATGCTATAACTGTATTATCCGGAAATCGTAATACACGTGTGAATACATAGACCACAATATGTCCCTAGTGAGCCTCTAGTTGACTAGCTCGTTGTGATCAACAGATAGTCATGGTTTCCTGGCTATGGACATTGGATGTCGTTGATAACGGGATCACATCATTAGGAGAATGATGTGATGGACAAGACCCAATCCTAAGACTAGCACAATAGATCGTGTAGTTCATTTGCTAGAGCTTTGCCAATGTCAAGTATCTCTTCCTTTGACCATGAGATCGTGTAACTCCTGGATACCGTAGGAGTGCTTTGGGTGTATCAAACGTCACAACGTAACTGGGTGACTATAAAGGTGCACTACAGGTATCTCCGAAAGTATCTATTGTTTTATGCGGATCGAGACTGGGATTTGTCACTCCGTGTAAACGGAGAGGTATCTCTGGGCCCACTCGGTAGGACATCATCATATGCGCAATGTGACCAAGGAGTTGATCACGGGATGATGTGTTACAGAACGAGTAAAGTGACTTGCCGGTAACGAGATTGAACAAGGTATCGGTATACCGACGATCGAATCTCGGGCAAGTAACATACCGATAGACAAAGGGAATTGTATACGGGATCGATTGAGTCCTTGACATCGTGGTTCATCCGATGAGATCATCGTGGAACATGTGGGAGCCAACATGGGTATCCAGATCCCGCTGTTGGTTATTGACCGGAGAACATATGAGATGTTTCGAGGGCTGAAATTAGGATTTCAGGCTCGTGCCCACGTCAAGAGGTATAAGACCTCCGACGATTTTCTTAGCCTGCAAACTAAGGAGAGAAGCTCAATTGTTGAGCTTGTGCTCAGATTGTCTGAGTACAACAATCACTTGAATCGAGTGGGAGTTGATCCTCCAGATGAAATAGTGATAGTTTCTCCGAAGTCATTACCACCAAGCTGCTAGAGCTCTGTGATGAACTATAACATATCAGGGATAGATATGATGATCCTTGAAATATTCGCGTTGTTTGACACCGCGAAAGTAGAAATCAAGAAGGAGCATCAATTGTTGATGGTTGGTGAAACCACTAGTTTCAAGAAGGGCAAGGGAACAAAGGGATACTTCATGAAACGGCAATTCAGCTGCTGCTCTAGTGAGGAAACCCAAGGTTGAACCCAAACCCGAGACTAAGTGCTTCTGTAATAAGGGGAACAACCACTGGAGCAGCATTACCCTAGATACTTGGTAGATGAGAAGGCTGGCAAGGTCGATAGAAGTATATTGGATATACATTATGTTAATGTGTACTTTACTAGTACTCCTAGTAGCACCAGGGTATTGGATACCGGTTCGGTTGCTAAGTGTTAGTAACTCGAAATAAAAGCTACGGAATAAACGGAGACTAGCTAAAGGTGAGCTGACGATATATGTTGGAAGTGTTTCCAAGGTTGATATGATCAAGCATCGCACGCTCCCTCTACCACCGAGATTGGTGTTTGCGTTGAGCATAGACATGATTGGATTATGTCTATCGCAATACGGTTATTCATTTAAGGAGAATAATGGTTACTCTATTTTTGAATAATACCTTCAATGGTCTTGCACCTAAAGGAATGGTTTATTGAATCTCGGTCGTAGTGATACTCATTTTCATGCCAAAAGATATAAGATAGTAATGATAGTACCACTTACTTGTGGCACTGCCATGTAAGTCATAATGGTATAAAACGCATGAAGAAGCTCCATGTTGATGGATCTTTGGACTCACTCGCTTTTGAAAAGTTTGAGACATGCGAACCATGTCTATTGGTGTATATGCATGAAGAAACTCCATGCAAATGGATCGTTCGGACTCACTTGATTTTGAATCACTTGAGATATGCAAATCATACCACATGGGCAAGATGACTGAAAAGCCTCATTTTCAGTAAGATGGAACAAGATAGCAACTTGTTGGAAGTAACACATTTTGATGTGTGCAGTCGAATGAGTGCTGAGGCATGCAGTGAATATCATTATGTTCTTACTTCACAGATGATTCGAGTAAATGTTGAGTATATTTACTTGATGAAACACAAGTCTGAATTATTGAATGGTTCAAGTAATTTCAGAGTGAAGTAGCAGATCATTGTGACAAGAGGATAAAATGTCTATGATATGATCATAGAGATGAATATCTGAGTTACGAGTTTTGGCACACAATTAAGACATTGTGGAAATTGTTTCGCAATTAATACCGCCTGGAACACCATAATGTGATGGTGTGTCCGAACATCATAGTTGCACCCTATTGGATATGGTGCGTACCATGATGTCTCTTATCGAATTACCACTATCGTTCATGGGTTAGGCATTAGAGACAACCACATTCACTTTAAATAGGGCACCACATAATTCCGATGAGATGACACCGTATGAATTATGGTTTAGAGAAACCTAAGTTGTCGTTTCTTAAAAGTTTGGGGCTGCGACATTTATATGAAAAAGTTTCAGGTTGATAAGCTCGAACCCAAAGCGGATAAAATGCATCTTCATAGGAAACCCAAAATAGTTGGGTATACCTCCTAATTCAGATCCGAAAGCAATATGGATTGTTTCTAGAATCGGGTCCTTTCTCGAGGAAAAGTTTCTCTCGAAAGAATTGAGTGGGAGGATGGTGGAGACTTGATGAGGTTATTGAACCGTCTCTTCAACTAGTGTGTGACAGGGCACAGGGAGTTGTTCCTGTGGCACCTACACCAATTGAAGTGGAAGCTTATGATATTGATCATGAAACTTCGGATCAAGTCACTCCCAAACCTTGTAGGATGACAAGGATGCGTACTACTTCAGAGTGGTACGTAATCCTGTCTTGAAGGTCATGTTGCTAGACAACAATGAATCTACGAGCTATGGAGAAGCGATGGTGGGCCCGGATTCCGATAAATGGCTTGAGGCCATAAAATCCGAGAAAGGATCCATGTATGAAAACAAAGTGTAGACTTTGGCAGAACGGCTCGATGGTCGTAAGGCTAATGAGTATAGATGGATTTCAAAAGGAAGACGGACAATGATGGTAAATGTCACCATTAAGAAAGCTCGACTTGTCGTTAAGATGTTTTCCGACAAGTTCAAGGAGTTGACTACGATGAGATTTTCTCACTCGTTGCGATGCTAAGAGTCTGTTGGAATTATATTAGCGATTACTGCATTATTTATGAAATCTTGCAGATAGGATGTCAAAACATTGTTTCCTCGACGATTTTAATGAGGAAATGTTGTATGTGATACAACCGGAAGGTTTTGTCAATCCCGAAAGATGCTAATAAGTATGCAAAGCTCCAGCAATCCTTCTAAGGACTGGAGTGAGCATCTCGGAGTTGGAATGTATGCTTTGATGATGATCAAAAATTTTTGGGTTTGTACAAAGTTTGTGAGAAACTTGTATTTCCAAAGAAGTGAGTGGGAGCACTATAGAATTTCTGATGAGTATATGTTGTTGACATATTGTTGATCAGAAATGACGTAGAATTTCTGGAAAGCATATAGGGTTATTTTGAAAGTGTTTTTCAATGGAAAGCCTGGATTAAGCTACTTGAACATTGAGCATCAAGATCTATAAGGATAGATCAAAATGCTTAATAATACTTTCAAATGAGCACATACCTTGACATGATCTTGAAGGTGTTCAAGATGGACCAGTCAAAGAAGGAGTTCTTGCCTGAGTTGTAAGGTACGAAGTTAAGACTTAAAGCTCGACCACGGCAGAATAGAGAGAAAGGACGAAGGTCGTCCCCTATGCTTAAGACGTAGGCTCTTCAGTATGCTACGCTGTGTACCGCACCTGAAGTGTGCCTTGCCATGAGTCAGTCAAGGGGTACAAGAGTGATCCAAGAATGGCTCACAGGACAGCGGTCAAAGTTATCCTTAGTAACTAGTGGACTAAGGAATTTTCTCGATTATGGAGGTGGTAAAAGAGTTCATCGTAAAGGTTACGACGATGCAAGCTTGACACCTATCCGGATAGCTATGAGTAGAGAGACCGGATACATATAATGGAGCAATAATTTAGAATAGCTCCAAGTAGAACAGTTGTTTAGAATAGCTCCAAATAGAGCATGGTAGCTGCATCTAGGAGATGACATAGAGATTTGTAAAGCACACACGAATCTGAAAGGTTCAGACCCGTTGACTAAAACCTCTCTCACAAGCAACATGATCAAACATAAAACTCATTGAGTGTTAATCACATAGTGATGTGAACTAGACTACTGACTCTAGTAAACTCTTGGGTATTAGTCACATGGCGATGTGACCTGTGAGTGTTAATCACATGGCGATGTGAACTAGATTATTGACTCTAGTGCAAGTGGGAGACTGTTGGAAATATGCCCTAGAGGCAATAATAAAAGTATTATTATTATATTTCCTTGTTCATGATAATTGTCTTTTATTCATGCTATAACTGTATTATCCGGAAATCGTAATACACGTGTGAATACATAGACTACAATATGTCCCTAGTGAGCCTCTAGTTGACTAGCTCGTTGTGATCAACAGATAGTCATGGTTTCCTGGCTATGGACATTGGATGTCGTTGATAACGGGATCACATCATTAGGAGAATGATGTGATGGACAAGACCCAATCCTAAGACTAGCACAAAAGATCGTGTAGTTCATTTGCTAGAGCTTTGCCAATGTCAAGTATCTCTTCCTTCGACCATGAGATCGTGTAACTCCTGGATACCGTAGGAGTGCTTTGAGTGTATCAAACGTCACAACGTAACTGGGTGACTATAAAGGTGCACTACAGGTATCTCCGAAAGTATCTATTGTTTTATGCGGATCGAGACTGGGATTTGTCACTCCGTGTAAACGGAGAGGTATCTCTGGGCCCACTCGGTAGGGCATCATCATATGCGCAATGTGACCAAGGAGTTGATCACGGGATGATGTGTTACGGAACGAGTAAAGTAACTTGCCGGTAACGAGATTGAACAAGGTATCGGTATACCGACGATCGAATCTCGGGCAAGTAAAATACCGCTAGACAAAGGGAATTGAATACGGGATCGATTGAGTCCTTGACATCGTGGTTCGTCCGATGAGATCATCGTGGAACATGTGGGAGCCAACATGGGTATCCAGATCCCGCTGTTGGTTATTGACCGGAGAACGTCTCGGTCATGTCTGCATGTCTCCCGAACCCGTAGGGTCTACACACTTAAGGTTCGATGACGCTAGGGTTATAAAGGAAGCTTGTATGTGGTTACCGAATGTTGTTCGGAGTCCCGGATGAGATCCCGGACGTCACGAGGAGTTCCGGAATGGTCCAGAGGTAAAGATTTATATATAGGAAGTCCTGTTTCGGCCATCGGGACAAGTTTCGGGGTCATCGGTATTGTACCGGGACCACCGGAAGGGTCCCGGGGGCCCACCGGGTGGGGCCACCTGCCCCGGGGGGCCACATGGGCTGTAGGGGGTGCGCCTTGGCCTACATGGGCCAAGGGCACCAGCCCCAAGAGGCCCATGCGCAAGGAAACTTGGAGAGGGAAGAGTCCTAAAGGGGGAAGGCACCTCCGAGGTGCCTTGGGGAGGATGGACTCCTCCCCATCCTTAGCCGCACCCCCTTCCTTGGAGGAGGGGGCAAGGCTGCGCCTCCCCCCTCTCCCTTGGCCCTATATATAGTGGGGAAAAGGAGGAGCAATCACACCTAAGGCCTTTGGTTGCCTCCCTCTCCCTCCCGTGACACATCTCCTCTCCCGTAGGTGCTTGGCGAAGCCCTGCAGGGTTGCCACGCTCCTCCATCACCACCACGCCATTGTGCTGCTGTTGGATGGAGTCTTCCTCAACCTCTCCCTCTCTCCTTGCTGGATCAAGGCGTGGGAGACGTCACCGGGCTGTACGTGTGTTGAACGCGGAGGTGCCGTCCGTTCGGCACTTGATCATCGGTGATCTGAATCACGACGAGTACGACTCCATCAACCCCATTCACTTGAACGCTTCCGCTTAGCGATCTACAAGGGTATGTAGATGCACTCCCTTTCTACTCGTTGCTGGTCTCTCCATAGATAGATCTTGGTGATTCGTAGGAAAATTTTTGAATTTCTGCTACGTTCCCCAACATAAGCAGCGTGACCTTGCGGCGGCTCGTTCGGCGATTTACCAGCAAGATCTGCATCGTTACCACAGTCGCCAGGTTAAAACCAAGACCTTTCAAGAAGGAGATTTGACGCTCCAACTTATCCAGGATCAAACTGATATGCACAAGCTATCCCCACCTTGGGAAGGGCCCTTTGTGGTCAGCAAGAATCTAAACAATGGGTCATACTATCTTATCGATGTTCGAGACCACAAGGACTCACGCACGTCGGAGGAGGAGACCCACCAGCCATGGAATATTGCTCATCTTTGGCCTTACTACACTTGAGTCATTGGCACTTGTGATGTACATATTTATATCAGTGTATATATCATGATAATATAATAAAGTCGGCATCCCTGATAATTCAGGGCCTCTGTCGTTTCATTTCTCAGAAACGTGAGTCTTTATTGTCACTTCATATGATTACTTGGAGGTTTGATGCCCGGTTTAAAGGCACCAAAGAGAGTCTGCTGCACAGCACAATTCAAACATTGGTACCCGGCGAGCACAGCTAAAAAATATATCACTTGGGGGCTCCCTGTTCACAGAACATAGCTTTGATAACCCCTTCTTGGCTTGAAACACCAGGTGTATAACACCAAAGAGTTTCAGTTGATCCTGCCTTGTACGTCTACCACTCCGCCCAGGTAATCCTGGAATGACCCACCGAACTCTTGAGAGTCAATATTATTAAAGACCTTGAACTTGTCAAGGTTACAATGTCGGTTGATCATGTGAGGTCCGGCTTAGAAGGTTTGAAGGATTAGCTCATGGCTGTGCAAGCCCATGAAAAGCACTTGGGTTTTAGGCCTGGCCGCCTATGAAAGCCTTGTTTTCTGATTTTTTGAAGATTATTTTCTGAGATTTTTCTCTTATGACATGTTGATATATGATTGGAAGCTGACGACGGCTATCATGCCTTATGGTTCATATTATGAGCCTCGCTGGGGTTTTTTCACCTAGCCTGGTTTTGGACTATAAGTCACCAGGATATGCTTGGAGTGTTATTCTTTAGGCTATGGAATAATGTCCTTTCCTGCATGTGGCGTTATAAGATGGTGGTATTAAACAATTGAATAGGGCATTGTGCTCTCAATCTTTGGCTTGTAACCCTTACTGCACAGGTATGATAAGCCGACAATGTAAGCAAATATCACAGGTATGATATTCTGTTATAAGTATATAAGGTTGTGATTAAACCGACCCTGGTTATGGACAATTTTTAGTCACCAGTGGTTTTTTATATCAAGTATTATGACCCACCCTGGGGTAAGCCTCCAGGGCACTTGTGATCTGTTTGTATGCAGGAAAAATGATAAATCTGATCTGCATAATTGATGATATCATAAAGCATAAAGTGGCAGATCTTCCACTGGCGGATCAGCAGTGTTATGCAAAACAAAACATGCACGATGGCATGACATGTCAAAGTTTAACTAGCCTATTACAAGGCATTCGATGGCCCAAAGAGGATAAGTGTTTTTGAGGCGTCAACAATAAAGTATTATAAAATGGCTCATGACTCCTGGCGGGCTGAAGCCTCCGGTTCATCCTGCGCTTCTTCTTCTTCTTTAGCCCCTTGATTATCCATTAGCTGGAAATCAGGCGTAGCCCAATTGATACCGGTCAACGCTCTAAACACAGCTTCATCATTAATAAGGTTGGATGGATCAATATCAGGAGCGAAGGTGTGCTTACGAATCGGCGGGGTGAGATCCGTCTCCTGATGAACCGACGCCTTCATTTCCTTGTTATCAGCGTCATAAGTCGCCTGGTAGGTGGATAGATTGGTTTCTTCGGCCAACTTACTTGCTAATGGGCGCATTGCTCTGGCTATTTTTGCAAAGTCATCAGCACTGAAGGTAGATCCATCCTCTTTGACACTGGGGCAACCATTGGCCAAATCTTCTAGATCCAGGTCTGCTTGCCATGCCTTTTCCCGGCTTAAGGCAGTCAGTGCGTCGGCTCTGGCAGAGGCTTGCTTTAGCTCATCAATCCTTTGGGGTAGCACTGATAGCCTCTCTAGTGTATCTTTGATAAGAGTGGGTGCAGATTTCTTATGCATAGCAGCAACAATTGTACGTTGGGTGCTAGTATATAATTGTTCTACAAGAGTGTAGGCAGCTTTAAGGCGGATGCGCATATCTGAGCCCAACTTGGCGCTCCGAGAACCTGCACCAGTAAATTTATTGATAAGCCGGCAGATGATTTATAATATGTTTATTGAGATGCAAGGGGATCATATTTCCTACTTACCAAAGATGGCTGACGACATATTATTGATCTGTTGCCTTAAACCAGACAACTCGTCAGTCACCGGTTTAAGTGTAGCTTCAGCATCCTCTGCTCTCTTCAATAGAGCCGCCTTTTCGGTCTCCCAGCCATCTTTGTCAGTGTTGAAGTTTTGCTTCAGCTGCTCAATGTTTTCTAAAGCAGCCTTTAGTTCTGATTTGGCCTTGGATGTCTCAGATTGCTGAGTTTTAATATTGGCCTTCAGATCATTGAGATGTGAATCCTTCTCATTCAGTTCAGCCTACGATATAGACAAACATGGAAGATATTATGAGCATGATTTTTTAAAGTCCCAAGCACAATACAAGTATTTTCCTTGGAACTTGGGGGATAATGTCCATTGCTCTTATGATTTTTTTGAAGTCCCAAGCACAATACAAGTATTTTCCTTGGCGCTTAGGGGCTAATGCCTATTGCTCTTTTCAAAGACAAATTTATATGATGACCCGGTGATCCGTCCATTTTGCATCATGCTTTTATATCAATATTTATTGCATTATGGGCTGTTATTACACATTATGTCACAATACTTATGCCTATTCTCTGTTATTTTACAAGGTTTACATAAAGAGGGAGAATGCCGGCAGCTGGGATTCTGGGCTGGAAAAGGAGCAAATATTAGAGACCTATTCTGCACAGCTCCAAAAATCCTGAAACTTCACGGAATATGTTTTCCAAATATATAAAAAATACTCAGCGGAAGAAACTCACCGGGGGGCCACACCCTGCCCACGAGGGTGGGGGGCGCGCCCTACCCCCTGGGCGCGCCCCCTACCTCGTGGGCCCCCTGGTGGCCCTCTGATGGCCATCTTCTGCTATATGGAGTCTTTCATGGGAAAAAAATTCATAAGCCATCTTCTCGGACGAAACTCCACCGCCACGAGGCGGAACCTTGGCAGAATCAATCTAGGGCTCTGGCGGAGCTGTTCTTCCGGGGAAACTTCCCTCCCGGAGGGGGAAATCATCGCCATCGTCATCACCAATGCTCATCTCATCGGGAGAGGGCAATCTCCATCAACATCTTCATCAGCACCGTCTCATCTCAAAACCCTAGTTCATCTCTTGTATCCAATTCTTGTCTCCAAGTCCGGGATTGGTGCTAGTAGGTTGCTAGTAGTGTTAATTACTCCTTGTAGTTGATGCTAGTTGGTTTAATTGGTGGAAGATCATATGTTCAGATCTATATGCATATTAATACCCATCTGATTATGAACATGTTTATGCTTTGTGAGTAGTTACTTTTGTTCCTGAGGACATGGGAGAAGTCTTGCTATTAGTAGTCATGTGAATTTGGTATTCGTTCGATATTTTGATGAGATGTATGTTGTCTCTCCTCTAGTGGTGTTACGTGAACGCCGACTACATGACACTTCACCATTATTTGGGTCTAGAGGAAGGCACTGGGAAGTAATAAGTAGATGATGGGTTGCTAGAGTGACAGAAGCTTAAACCCTAGTTTATGCATTGCTTCCTAAGGGGCTGATTTGGATCCATATGTTTCATGCTATGGTTAGGTTTACCTTAATACTTTTGTTGTATTTGCGGATGCTTGCAATGGAGGTTAATCATAAGTGGGATGCTTGTCCAAGTAAGGGCAGCACCCAAGCACCGATCCACCCACATACCAAATTATCAAAGTACCGAACGTGAATCATATGAACGTGATGAAAACTAGCTTGACGATATTCCCATGTGTCCTCGGAAGCGCTTTACTTCATATAAGAGTTTGTCCAGGCTTGTCCTTTGCTACAAAAGGATTGGGCCACCTTGCTGCACTTTATTTACTTTTGTTACTTGTTGCTCATTACAAATTATCCTATCACAAAACTATCTGTTACCACTTATTTCAGTACTTGCAGAGAATACCTTGCTGGAAACCGCTTATCATTTCCTTCTGCTCCTCATTGGGTTCGACACTCTTACTTATCGAAAGGACTACGATAGATCCCCTATACTTGTGGGTCATCAAGACTCTTTTCTGGCGCCGTTGCCGGGGAGTGAAGCGCCTTTGGTAGGTGGAATTTGGTAAGGAAAAATTTATATCGTGTGCTGAAATTTACTGTCACTTGTTGAGGGAGTCCTGGATTAGGGGGTGTCCGGATAGCCGGACTATACCTTCAGCCGGACTCCTGGACTATGAAGATATAAGATTGAAGACTTTGTCCCGTATCCGGAAGGGACTTTCCTTGGCGTGGAAGGCAAGCTTGGCGATACGGATATGTAGATATCCTACCATTGTAACCGACTTTGTGTAACCCTAGCCCTCTCCGGTGTCTATATAAACCGGAGGGTTTTAGTCCGTAGGACGAACAACAATCATACCATAGGCTAGCTTCTAGGGTTTAGCCTCCTTGATCTCATGGTAGATCTACTCTTGTACTACCCATATCATCAATATTAATCAAGCAGGACGTAGGGTTTTACCTCCATCAAGAGGGCCCGAACCTGGGTAAAACATTGTGTCCCCTGCCTCCTGTTACCATCCGCCTAGACGCACAGTTCGGGACCCCCTACCCGAGATCCGCCGGTTTTGACACCGACATTGGTGCTTTCATTGAGAGTTCCTCTGTGCCGTCGCCATCAGGAAGGATGCCTCATCCCGTCTTTAAAGATGGCACCGTTGCTAAGGGAGCTTTGGTTGTCGGCCAAACTCTCAGGCTAGGTGGTTTCCTTATGACCGCCAATTCGGCTGCTGCGCCGACGATGACCTCTCGGGTCATCGAAAGAAATCTTCACGTCAGCTCGGAATTCGCCGAGCAGCTAGATCCAATGGAGCTCTTTTCCCTAAACGAGCTCTTGGATCGCTTCTCCGCCTTGGGAGTCACTACGGATTATGACCAGATTGGGCGTAAACCCAATCTGAGAGAGATTAACTCTCCCCAGGTCACCCATCACATTGCCGTGGTAGAGGGACAGTGCGACGACCCTTCATCTATCTTAAGGACTAGCTATGTACGGATTCCCGATCCCTCCAAGCCGGATATCCGCGAAGGGGAAGACATCACTCAAGACCTGAACTTAAAGTCAGGCGACGGGCTAGATTCATTGGACAGCATCCAAGAATCCAAACTTTTGAGTTCGGAAACTCCTTGGCCCCTGGGTCTCAGATTGGGTGAGGTTTCGGATTTGATTCCACCCACCCACCCATACATAAGCGATCTATCCCAAATTAGGCAAGAGCCCGAAGAAACAGTACATCATTACTGGGCCAGATTCCTCCTGGTTATGAACAAGATAAAGGACTGCCGCGAGGAAGACGCAATTTCATTCTTCTGCAATAATTGCACGGACAAGGGAATCCTCAACGCCATAAGTCGCCGTGATATTACACGCTTCGCTGACTTGGTGTGACGCCCGGATATTTAAGCTACAGTGATCCCACGCTAATGATGCCAGGTCACATCGGTTACTATTGCTAATCTCGCGTTAGTTCGAAACCGGTTCGAGTCCAAATTAAAAATCAAACAAACAATAAAAGTTTTCAAACCTTAAAACAAAAATGATCGGCTTGTACCAAATAATGCATAGGTAAATATGAGGGAGAAACCACATTTTATTAAGATGCTTTAATACTCTAAAATGATTAAAACAGTAGCAAAAACAATTATTTAAATGAGGTTAAAATAATAAACCGTTGCAAACTATTTTGTTTTAGTTGCGAAGCTAATTGTGACAGTGGCATAATTATTAATGCTCTTTTAGGTGCAACTTTTGTATTCTGTAAAAGATAAGATTTAATAAAATAGAAACGAGAATAAAATAAAAAGAAAAGGCAAAACTGTAAACAAAAACAAAAAAATAAAATAAAAATAAAAGGCCCCCTCCCCCTGGGCCTCTTGGCCCAGTCGGCTCAGCCGACTAGGCCGGCCCAGCCGGCCCACCCCGCACCTCCCCTGGCCTATATGGCCCCTTACCCCCCGGAACCCTAACCGCACCCACAACCCCCACTACCCCTCGCTCCATTCCCCCCGATCCGAATCGGGGGCTGCGACCCCGTCGCGGTTCGCTGTCGCCGGTGCCGCCCTGCCACCGCCGCTTTGGCCTCGACGACGACGCCCGGAGCACCCCCCTCTCGCCG
>NC_041384.1:572505339-572631106 GCF_002162155.2 Triticum dicoccoides | reverse complement strand
CCTCCCCCTCGATGCTTCGCCCGCGCCCGAGGACCACTTCCTCCGCCCTGCAGCTCCTCCAACGCCGCTGCAACGATCCCTCTGCCCCGGGCACCACCACCGCTGCCCCGACGTCGCCGAGCTGCCCCCTGAGCTCTGGGGTGAGCTTCCCCTCGACACCCCCCTTTTTTTCGTTGCCTTCTCGTCATAGCCGCCGATAGCCGCCGTCCGTCGTCGTCTGCACCTCCTGCTCACCCCCGCCCTTTTGCCCTTGCTCCCGAGCGCCTGGCGGCGCCCAGGCACAACCCTGCCTCGCCTGCTCGCGCCTTGCCGCGACCTACGCCACCAGTAGCCCCCTTACGCCCACGCGCACGCCGCCGCGCCTCCCTTCGCTCCGGTCGGCCCGCGCTCGTCGCCCCCGCTCCACCACGCTGCAGCCGCAGCTGCTCCTCCTCCTCCATCGTGCTACCCGCCTTCGCCCCTCCTCGTCCGCAGCCGCGCCACCCGGTGCCTCCCCTGCTGCTGCTCTCCCTGCACTGGCTGCGTCTGGCCGCCGCCCTACAATGGGTCTCCGCCGTCCAACGAACCCCAGCTATGACTGCGCTCACAGGGCGAGCCCCTGCTCGTCGGCGCCCTACTGTGGCGCGGCCACGCCTTTGCGCGTGTGCTCGCATGCCCATCCCCGAGTGGCTCTATTGTGCCACTGCTGGGGCCCGCCCCGGGATAAGAACGAAAATAAATGTGTAAAAAGAATAATGATAATAATCAATTTTAATTAAAATTAATTAATGTAGCTTAAATAGCTAATTAACTTCTAATTAGCTTGATGTGTCCATGACAGTAGGGCCCCACCTCTGATTACACTGATTTAAACAATTTGTTAAAACACATGTGACCCTGACAGATGGGCCCCGTCAAGTAATTAAAAACAATTTGTTAAAATATCAACCAATGGCAGGTGGACCCCTGTTTAGTTTGACCAAGTCAAACTGCTGACTGGACTAGCCTAGTCATTGACAGGAGGGTCCCACTAGACCCCTTTTGACCAGTCAACGGTCCCAGTTGACTGCTGACTGGGCAGTCAACTGGACCCCACCTGTCAGCCCCTTTAGTACATTGTTGTGTACAAGCTGTGGGTACACTTAGCATTTTCACCTTTAATTTTGAAATAATAAATAAATCCAGAAAATTTTAGAAATTGTTTAAAACTTTGAAAAATCATAAAAAATAAACTGTAGCTCGGATGGAAAAAGTTTGTACATAAAAGTTGCTCAGAACAATGAGACGAATCCGGATATGCAGCCCGTTCGTCCGCCACGCATCCCTAGCATAGTGAACACACAACAATCCCCCTCCAGTTCATCTGTCTGAAAACGTGAAACACCGGGGATATTTTTCCGAATGTTTCCCCCCTTCACCGGTACCACCTCTTATCGCGTTAGAGCACCCCTAGCACCGCTACTTGTCATGTTATGCATCGCTATGCATCTGTTTGCTTAATATTTATTGTTTCTTCCCCCTCTTCTCTCGCTAGACACTGAGACCGACGCCGCTGCTACCCAATACGACTACAGTGTTGACGACCCCTCTCTCTTGCCAGAGCAACTAGGCAAGCCCCCCCTTGATCACCAGATATCTCCTACTCTACCCTTTATACTGCTTGCATTAGAGTAGTGTAGCATGTTACTGTTTTCCGTTAATCCTATCCTGATGCATAGCCTGTCCTTGCTACTACTGTTGTTACCTTTACCTGCAATCCTAATGCTTAGTATAGGATGCTATTTTATCATCAGTGGCCCTACATTCTTGTCCGTCTGCCATGTTATACTATCGGGCCGTGATCACTCGGGAGGTGACCGCGGGTATATACTTATACATATATACATGCTATACAGGTGGTGACTAAAGTTGGGTCGGCTCGTAGGAGTACCCGCGAGTGATTCCGATGTTGGGGGCTGAAGGGGCAGGTGGCTCCATCCCTGTAGAGGTGGGCCTGAGTTCCCGAAGGCCCCCGACTGTTACTTTGAGGCGGAGCGACAGGGCAGGTTGAGACCACCTAGGAGAGAGGTGGGCCTAGCCCTGGTCGGCGTCCATGGTTATTTCAGAATAACACGCTTAACGAGATCTTGGTATTTGATCTGAGTCTGGCTACTGGCCTATACGCACTAACCATCTACGCGGGGACAGTTATGGGCACTCGACGTCGTGGTATCAGCCGAAGCCTTTGTTACGTCAGCGGCTGAGCGGCGCGCGCCGGGTTGGACCGCGTAACGCAACTTCCTTTGTAATGGAGGTTGCTAGGTCTGCTCACCGGCCGCGTACGCAACGTGCAGGTGTGCAATGGGCGATGAGCCCAGACCCCTGCGCCATAGGATTTAGACCGGCGTGCTGACCTCTCTATTGTGCCTAGGTAGGGCTGCGATGTGTTGATCTTCCGAGGCCGGGCATGACCCAGGAAAGTGTGTCCGGCTAAATGGGATCGAGCGTGTTGGGTTATGTGGTGAACCCCTGCAGGGAAGTTAATCTATTCGAATAGCCGTGATCTTCAGTAACAGGACGACTTGGAGTTGTACCTTGACCTTATGATAGTTAGAACCGGATACTTAATAAAACACACCCTTTCAAGTGTCAGATACAACCGGTGATCGCTCTCTCACAGGGCGACGAGGGGAGGATCATCAGTTAGGATTATGCTATGCGATGCTACTTGGTGAACTTACCATCTACTCTCTTCTCCTGCTGCAAGATGGAGGTTACCAGAAGCGTAGTCTTCGACAGGACTAGCTATCCCCCTCTTATTCCGGCATTCTGCAGTTCAGTCCACATAAGATACCCTTTTTCCATTTGATACCAATGCATACATATGTACTGTAGCTCCTTGCTTGCGAGTACTTTGGATGAGTACTCACGGTTGCTTTTCTCCCCCCTTTCCCCTTTCCTATATCCGATTGCTGCAACCAGAAGTTGGAGTCCAGGAGCCCGACGCCTTCGTCGACGACGACTACTACTACTCGGGGGGTGCCTACTACTACGTGCAGCCCGCTGACGACGACCAGGAGTAGTTTAGGAGGATCCCAGGCAGGAGGCCTGCGCCTCTTTCGATCTGTATCCCAGTTTGTGCTAGCCTTCTTAAGGCAAACTTGTTTAACTTATGTCTGTACTCAGATATTGTTGCTTCCGCTGACTCGTCTATGATCGAGCTCTTGTATTCGAGCCCTCGAGGCCCCTGGCTTGTAATATGATGCTTGTATGACTTATTTTATTTGTAGAGTTGTGTTGTGATATCTTCCTGTGAGTCCCTGATCTTGATCGTACACGTTTGCATGTATGATTAGTGTACGGTCAAATCGGGGGCGTCACACTTGGCGTCCATAATATGAAAGTACTGTGCGAAGGAAAGCGCCTGGAAAACCGAAATAAAATTTTGGGACAATCCGGCCCTGAATACAAACCCAGTCCGAAATAAAAGGGTGCATCATCGCTAGACACCCGGGTTCAATGCCAAAAAGCAAAATCCCTCTACAGGGCACAGAACCGTACTGGAAGGATGGCATAATCGACCCTGTAAAATTCACAGTGCAGAGGGCGCCACACCAACTCACAGCCTTAGAGCCTGTTGGATCCTTCGGCAGGTGGGAAAATTGGCAAAGATCTTCTAATTCCAGAAGCCACAAAAAGCCACCCCAGAGACAGTCGTACGGTATTAACAGTCTTCGAGACTTTCGCATCAAATAATATGCGAAAAAGAACACTCCGCAGCCTTGCCGAAGTCTACCAAGTAGCAACAATAAACCCATGGAGTGACACGGCTATTACTTTTAACGCCAGTGATGAACCTAAATTCCGAACAGCCCGAGCACCAGCCGCATTGGTCCTCAGTCCAATAGTGGACGGCTTTCGTCTTACCAAGGTACTCATGGATGGCGGCAGCGGATTGAACCTCATTTATGAGGAAACCCTTCAAAAAATGGAAATAGACCGGAACCGCATTGAGCGAAGCAGCACAACCATTAGAGGAATAATCCCCAGCCGGAAGCGTGCTGTACAGGAAAAATTACACTAGATGTGGTGTTCAGCACGCTGGATAATTACAGGTCCGAAGAGGTCACGTTCCAAGTTGCCCCGTTCAGTAGCGGATATCACGCTCTGCTAGGGCGGGAAGCGTTTACAATCTTCCAAGCAATACCCCATTACGGGTACATGAAGCTCAAGATGCCCGGGCCTAACGGAATCATCACTCTCGCTAGTGATCCGGACATAGCACTCCGCGCCGAAAACAAGACAGCCGCACTGGCCCTCGAGGCGCTATCCGAAGCCCTAGAGGCTGAGGAACTGACTGCGCTGCGCTCCATGGTGAATAGGGACGATGTGATACTCGACAAAAGATCCAAGTCCATCTCCTTTAAACCGGCGAACGAAATAGTCAAATTCCAGGTCCATCCAACGGACCCCAATAAAACAGCTTCCATCGGGGCACAGTTAAACCCTGATGTAGACGCTGCACTGCGAGAGTTCCTACGAGAGAACTGGGACATTTTCGCCTGGCACCCTTCAGACATGCCAGGAATCCCACGCAGGCTGGCCGAACACAGCTTAAATATCCTAAAAGGATTCAAGCCAGTCAAACAGGCTCTTCGGTGTTTTTCTGAACCTAAGAGACAAGCCATGGGAGAGGAACTAGCCAAGATATTGGAGGCCGGATTTATCAAAGATATAAAACACCTGGATTGGCTAGCAAACCTGGTGATGGTATCAAAGAAGGACAAATCCTGGCGCCTGTGCGTTGATTTTAAAGACCTTAACAAGGCTTGCCCAAAGGATCCCTTCCCTCTCCCCCGCATCGATCAAATTACCGACGCTACCGCAGGACACGATTCGTTGTGTTTCCTTGATGCATACTCCGGCTACCATCAAATAAAGATGGCAGAGTCAGACCAAGCCGCAACGGCATTCATCACACCATACGGCCCATTCTGCTTCAACACAATGCCCTTCGGGCTCAAAAATGCCGACGCAACATATCAGCGCATGATTCAGACATGTCTGGCAAACCAGATCGGCAAAACAGTGGAGGCATACGTAGATGATGTGGTCGTTAAAACAAGACATGTCGAATCTCTAGTAGACGACTTGAGGCTAACATTCGATAACCTCCGAACATACGACATCAAGCTCAACCCGGAAAATGTGTTTTCGGCGTTCCATCCGGAAAGCTCTTGGGCTTCATTGTATCCGGTAGAGGAATTGAAGCAAATCCAGCCAAGATCCGAGCTCTGTCACAATTGGATATCCCGAAGGACCTCAAACAAATACAAAAATTAACCGGATGCGTGGCGGCTCTAAGCCGCTTTATCTCCCGCTTGGGAGAAAAGGCCCTACCCCTTTACCGCCTCGTTCGGCGCACCAAACACTTCGAGTGGACGGATGCAGCCATGCCCGGACTCGACGAAATAAAAGCCATCTTGGCAACAAACCCAGTCCTGGCCGCGCCAAACATTGGCGAACCAATGTTATTATACATTGCAGCAACCCATCAGGTCGTAAGCGCAGTGCTCGTCGTCGAACGAGAAATGGACGGACACAAATTCCCCCTTCAAAAGCCGGTCTACTATGTGTCCACTGTCCTTACTCCGTGCAAGTCACGGTACCCGCATTATCAAAAGATTGCATACGCGGTATTTATGGCATCCCGGAAGCTACGACACTACTTTCAAGAGTGTTCCATAACAGTAGCCTCGGAAGTGCCACTTAACGATATTATAAACAACTGCAACGCGACGGGCCAGATTGCAAAATGGGCCATTGAGCTCCTCCCGTTCGACATAACTTACAAGCCACGGCGAGCTATCAAGTCGCAAGTTTTGGCCGACTTCGTCGCAGAATGGCCGGAGGCCGGACTCCCTAAAGAGTATGGCACATATTCCAACTGGGTCATGCACTTCGACGGCTCCAAAATGTTGGCCGGTCTAGGGGCTGGCGTCGTTTTGACGTCCCCCACAGGAGACACAGTTCAATACGTACTCCAGATAATGTACACAGACTCCAACAATGCAGCCGAATATGAGGCCCTTTTACATGGTCTCTGGATGGCAGTATCCATGGGCATTCAACGCCTAGAGGTGCGCGGGGACTCGAACCTCGCAATATCTCAAATAAATGGAGACTCTGATGCCAAGGATCCAAAAATAGCAGCTTATCGCAACGCCGTCCTAAAAATGTCAGCTCGGTTCGAAGGGCTCGAATTTCACCATATAGCCCGGGAAAATAATCAGGCGGCAGATGTCCTGGCACACATCGGCGCAAAACGCGATGTAGTCCCCCCAACATCTTCTTGGAAAGGCTATTCAAGCCATCCGTAGTATGGGAAGGGGAACCCGACAATAACAGCTCAGACCCAACCGCACTGCCCGACACCGAACACTCTGACATAATTGGAGGCTCTGCCAATGAAATAACACCTTCAGCCCACATAATAATGGCTATCATCGCCCCGTGGACAGAACCATTCCTCGCCTACCTTACTAGGCAGGAACTCCCCGAGGACCAAAATGAGGCACGCTGCATAGTGCGGCGATCTAAAGCCTATAAAGTCCATGAGGGAGAGCTTTATAAGAAAAGCACTACCGGAGTCCTTCAAAGGCGCATCTCCGAAGAGGAAGGGCGGAACCTCCTGGCTGAAATTCATGCTAGACTCGGCGGTCATCACACTGCAGCTCGGTCCCTTGTAAGCAAGGCCTTCCGTACAGGCTTTTATTGGCCGACGGCCCGGGCAAACGCCCAGGACTTAGTCCAACGATGCGTCGGTTGCCAGCTTTTTGCAAACCAAAGCCATATGCCACCCACAGCCCTCCAAACTATCCCCATCACTTGGCCCTTCGCGGTCTGGGGGCGTGACATGGTTGGACCCCTTAAAGGCGGAACCCACAAGAAAAAATACTTACTGGTCATGGTGGATAAGTTCACCAAATGGATAGAAGCCAAGCCTGTTAAGACGGCCGAATCCGGACCGGTGATAGACTTTATATCCGGGGTTGTACACCATTATGGCATCCCCCACAGCATCATCACTGATAACGGCACGAACTTTACGGCCGACGAGGTAAAACTCTGGTGCAAAAACATGGGCATCAAGCTCGATTATGCTTCCATCTATCACCCACAAACTAACGGCCAGGTCGAACGTGCAAATGGTCTTATCATGAGCGGCATCAAACCCAGATTAGTGCGGTCCCTTAAGGAATCTAATACGCACTGGGTAGAGGAGCTCGACTCCATACTCTGGGGGCTGCGGACCACGCCAAATCGCACCACCGGATACACACCATTCTTCATGGTGTACGGCGCAGAGGCAGTTTTGCCCTGCGACATAATTCATGACTCACCTCGAGTGCGCATGTACGAAGAAAGAGAAGCCGAGCTCGATCGGCGGGACAGTTTGGACTCCTTGGAGGAAGAGCGTGACGTGGCAAAAGCCCGTTCCGCATTCTATCAATAGCAGGCTCGAAGATACCAAAGCAGAGAAGTACGGGCCAAAATTTACAATGTTGGCGAATTAGTTCTATGCTTGCCGGACAAGAAAAAGGACAAACTTAAGCCCAAGTGGGAAGGTCCCTTCATAATTGACCAAGTCCTGACTGGTGGAGCGTACCGTCTGCGAGATGCATCGGATAACCGACTCGAGCCGAACCCATGGAACGCAGCCTGTCTCCGAAGATTCTATGCCTAGTGCCAGACTCTGTGTTCGTCTCCTTCCTCTATCCATTTTTTATATACTTTCTGTCTTACATTTCTCTCCTTCTTCTCTCTCTCTCTCTCTTATAGCCTTTAAAGGCTCATAAAGTGACGCGCTATCCGCGCTCATTAAACCTGGAGGCTTCTTTAAAAAGAAGCTTATTTATACGGGCTTCATGCCCAACACATGTGTCACACTTCCGCATGTACCTTTTATTCACCATTATATGCATCAATATGACTTAAGTTTTGGCCAAGCTGGGTTGCCTGGCTCCTGTGCTTACCCCTACGTTCCCGATTGTTCGGCTAGGTGGTAAAGGGAGCACCTCTGCGATTGTTACTGCCGGGTCAGCCGGATGTGTACCTCAGACTGGGTGAAGCCGAAAGCTAGCGTTCTTAAGGGAATATTCGGTCGGTGAACTAAAGATGATCCTTTTTTCACTTATTTATCTATACGCCCCCAGATGTTTTTCTCGCGTCTTTTTTCGCAGAATGGACATGCACTTTAGGGCATGCCCCCCAGGGAAAGGAACCCCTAACGGAACTATTCTCCCTGGAAGATGTTTCTTACTAACCATGTAATATAACATAACTAGTTGGGCACTTGTCTGTTCAAGCACTAATGACCCCTACGCCTGGTCTCCATGCATACCCCAGTTCTTATATAACCGCGAGGGTATTTGGACACACTCCGGACCGTCAGGTCCCGAGGTTGAAGCGAAAAGGTCGGCCATGACAAACGATCTACAATCCGGCTAGAAGGCATTACACATGTCAATTAAAATTACATAGTCAATTTGACTGATTGTATTCCTCTTCAATACCATCTAACATGTTGTCTAGCTTACAGTCCTGTTGGGAATACTTTGCGGCCAATTCTACTTGGCCGTATACTAAGCTCACATGGATCTCCTTCCCATCAGGCCCTACGGGTCCGACCTCGGCCATGCGGTTTGGGTCAGCCTTCGTGTACCACGTCTTCACCATGCCCAGGCCTCCCTGGCGCCTTGACGGCAGGCCGACATCTTCCACAATCGGAAGCACCGCCGCGCTCCCTTCAGCTTCTCTACAAGCTCTCCAAGGCCTTTGGGCATGGAGACGGATGGCCACAAGGCCTGGGCGACACCTTGCATCACCTGCCGAACTCGCTCGTGCAATTGTGAGAGCTCGGGAAGAAGGTCACCCGTAGAACCGGGCATTTCCTCTGCAGGATGACCTGTTAGCATACCTACAGACATTACTCTGTTAGTCGACTTCCTCGCCGAACTCTTTTTTCAAAGTTCGTTTAAGCACTTACTAAATATGCCGCGTTGAAGCCGCTGATTCTCCTTCACGGAGTCCAATAGCTGGGCACGAACATCCTTCAGTTCAACGCCCAGCTTGGTGTTGGCATCTTGGAGATCGTTCTTCTCCCGCCTCACCTTTGTCAGCACACTCTCACCAGCCTTCAGCTGGCGTAGGAGTTGTTGCTTTTCCGGATTTAATCCGGCGCCATCTGTAATTTCATTGTCATATTTGCACCCACGCTGCACTTCGCAAAATACTTATCTTTCGAAGCGTATATTACCAGAGGGGGTCTCCTTGGGCTCCCCTGCCGCGGCTAGTGCGGCCTCAAGTTGGGCTTTGCACTCTTCCAGCTCCTGGGACAGTAGGGTATTCTTTTCTGTAAGAACCTGTATAACAAATGATCCTTAAATCAGTTATTCTAACTGTTTCAAGTCTTGGGGGCTACTGGTATATATATAATTACCAAAATTTTCTTACCCGTTTGTCTTTTACATACTGCTCCGTGGCTCTGGCTAGACCATTTTGAGCGGCACGGAGGTACGCATCTCCCGAATTGAAGGCATCCAATGCCTCTTGGGAGAAACAAGCATCACGAAGAACTGTCCGGCGACGCCTGTGGTTCATGGCACTCTCCACCTCGGAATTGGTGGCAGATAGCCTGTCCGCATCCTCTGTCGGAGGAGCGTCTGGTGCACGCCTTGTGTTCGCCTCCGCTTTCGGACCAGGCTTTGGAGCCTGGCTGGTGGATGCGCGATGGGCAACCCCTCCGGATATAGTCCGGCGAGGTCTCTTCGTCCCGAAGAGAACACAAGCGTTAATATGCCTTGAAGGAATAGCACCTGGGAATAAGATGGCGCGCTATACCTTTGCGTCGGCATCTCAGCCCGGACCGCACTTCTTTTCAGCCCGCGGGGCCTTGCCGCCCCTCGTTGGCTAGTCGCCGCAGGCTCGGCCTCCCGTCTCAAGGACCTCCCCTGCAAAACACGGTTGTCATACGGCAATCGAAAACACGCGAGGATAGATCCCTTTTCAAAGTGCTGGGACTTCGGTCTCATTTACCTGTGAGGCTGGGAGTAGCCCTGGGTAATCAGCCGTAATGGCCACCAACGCGTTGTCCCTACTCAATTGATGAAACACCCCATCAATCAGCTCCACAGATAAGTCCGGATCCTCTTGAGAGGCCGGGTCGAGGGACCGTCCCGGATCCTCGGGTTGTGGAGGAGGGTTGTTTATTTATTTAATAGCCTGGCGCAGTTCCTGCGTTGAAGTCGTTAGACTGAATATTTAACGATGGGAATATAAAACGGATGGGCAAGTAAAAGTGTCCACTTACCCAACTTGGGGGATTGTACATAGAAAATCCACCCTGTGGGTTGACGTGGAGAAATTCCTCCTCTTCTCCCTTGTACAAATCGGACAAGATCTTTATTAGAGCGGCAGCCGAATCTGGCCCCTTACGGCCGTGGCGGGTGGCTTCGTCCTCCCTGTTGAAGTCCCACATGGGGTGGCCTCTATACTGGAGCGGCTGCACCCCTCGCATGATGCATATGGCCATGACCCCGATCATGGTCAGTCCGGAATGAGCTAACAATCTTATCCTGCCCATCAGGTAAAGAACGTCCTTGTCGCTTTCCCTCTGAGGGCTCCGTGGACGCCAGCTTAGGCGCTTCTTTAGTTGAGCACTGTCGAACTCAGGGAGGCCGATCCGGACAGGATCCGGCAGCGAGACGTCCTCTATATAAAACCATTCCGAAGGCCAGTCCCCGGACGCCTTCTTTGGGGTTCCGGATAGATATCCGGTCCCGGCGATGCGCCACACTTCCGCTCCGCCCACTTGATATATTGACCCCTTCTGAGAACGGGGCACAAGGCAGAATAGCCTTTTCCACAACGCGAAATGAGCCTCGCAGCCCAAAAACAGCTCGCATAGGGCTACGAAGCCCGCGATATGCAATATGGAGGCAGGCGTGAGGTTGTGCAGCTGGAGGCCATAGAACTCCAGGAGCCCCCGGAGAAACAGATGAATTGGAAATCCGAGCCCTCTTACTAGGTAAGGGACAAGGCATACCCGCTCTCCTTTGGAGGGATTGGGGGCGCTCTCCGCTTGCTCTCCGCCATTATAGGTGGCAAGTCCGGCTCGAACCAGGACCATATAGGCCGGGGGAGAAATCCCTTGGTCTGGAGCGTCACTAGCTCGCTGTGCGGGATGGAGCATCTCTCCCAATCTCCAGGTTGAGGGCTGGAAGGGCGAGAGGAGGAGCTGCGGCAGCCGGCCATGATAGAATGGACCTCTGTCGGATATGCTCTGATGAATACTCGCGGAGGGGAGAAGGTGTGGTTTGGATCTAAATCCTCGTCCCCTTAAATAGGTGGCTCATTCACGCGACTAGGGGTGTAAATATAAAAACACCCTGACTTTTCGTATTCGTTTGACACGTGGAAGACGGCCATTATTGGGCATAGAACCCAAGGAGCGCTACATTTACAAGAAACCAGACATTATTCAACAAGTACACGGAAATTGGAGGAGAACCCGCCTTGCAATGCCGAAGACAATCTGCGTGTCGGACTCGTCGTCATTGAAGCCTGGTTCGGGGGCTACTGAGGGAGTCCTGGATTAGGGGGTGTCCGGATAGCCGGACTATACCTTCGGCCGGACTCCTGGACTATGAAGATACAAGATTGAAGACTTTGTCCCGTGTCCGGAAGGGACTTTCCTTGGCGTGGAAGGCAAGCTTGGCGATACGGATATGTAGATCTCCTACCATTGTAACCGACTCTGTGTAACCCTAGCCCTCTCCGGTGTCTATATAAACCGGAGGGTTTTAGTCCGTAGGACGAACAACAGTCATACCATAGGCTAGCTTCTAGGGTTTAGCCTCCTTGATCTCGTGGTAGATCTACTCTTGTACTACCCATATCATCAATATTAATCAAGCAGGACGTAGGGTTTTACCTCCATCAAGAGGGCCCGAACCTGTGTAAAACATTGTGTCCTCTGCCTCCTGTTACCATCCGCCTAGACGCACAGTTCGGGACCCTCTATCCGAGATCCGCCGGTTTTGACACCGACACTTGTTACCATGGAAGGTAATCCTCTGAGGGGCTTGTTCGGGGTATCTTCACCCCAACCAGTAGAGCAAAGAGTTGCTCCTCAACCTACTGAACCAATTGAAATGAATATGAAAATGAAAATGCTTGCTTTGAAGTTCCTTCGGGTATGATAGAAAAACTGCTAGCTAATCCTTTTCTAGGAGATGGAACAAAACATCCTGATGAACATCTAATATATGTGGATCAAGTTTGTGGATTATTTAAGCTTGCAGGTGTACCCGGATATGTTGTTAAGAAGGAGGTCTTTCCCTTACCTTTGAGGGGAGATGCATCGACATGGTATAGGCTATGTGATGATATGAGGTCTTGGAATTACAAACGATTGAAATTGGAATTTCATCAGAAGTTTTATCCTATGCATCTTGTTCATCGTGATTGCAATTATATATATAATTTTTGGCCTCATGAAGGAGAAAGCATCGCTCAAGCTTGGGGGAGGCTTAAATCAATGTTATATTCATGCCCCAATCATGAGCTCTCAAGAGAAATGATTATTCAAAATTTTCATGCTCGGCTTTCTGGTACCAATCGCACCATGCTTGATACTTCTTGTGCTGGCTCTTTTATGATGAAGACTATTAAATTCAAATGGGATTTATTGGAAAGAGTTAAACGCAACTCTGAAGATTGGGACCTCGACAATGGTAAGGAGTCAGGTATGACACCTAGTTTTGATTATGTTAAATCTTTTATGGATACACATACTTTTCGTAAATTTGGCACTAAATATGGACTTGACTCTGAGATAGTAGCTTCTTTCTGTGAATCTTTTGTTACTTATGTTGATCTCCCCAAGGAGAAGTGGTTTAAATATCATCCTCCCATAGAAGTAAAAGTAGCTGCACCTATTAAAGTTGAAGAAAAGACTATTACTTATAATGATCCTACTGTTCCTACTTATGTTGAGAAACCACCTTTCCCTGTTAGGATAAAGGATCATGCTAAAGCTTCAGCGGTGGTTCGTAAAATCAATATTAAAACATATACACCTCCTGAGCAATTTAAAGTTGAACCTAATATTGCTATTGTTAAAGATCTCTTGTCTAATAATATTGATGGGCATGTTATTTATTTCTGTAATGAAACTGCTAGAATTGCTAAACCCCGTGATAAAGATAAACCTAGACCTGTAGTAGGCATGCATGTTATTTCTGTTAAAATAGGAGATCATTGTTATCATGGCTTATGTGATATGGGTGCCAGTGTTAGTGCAATACCTTATTCCTTATACAAAGAAGTTATGCATGATATTGCACCTGCTGAGATGGAAGATATTGATGTCACAATTAAACTTGCCAATAGAGATACTATTTCACCAATGGGAATTGTTAGAGATGTTGAAGTCTTGTGTGGGAAAAGTAAATATCCTTCTGATTTTCTTGTTCTTGGTTCCCCATAAGTTAGCTTTTGTCCCATTATATTTGGTAGACCCTTCTTAAATACTGTTAATGCTACCATAGATTGCAAAAGAGATGTTGTTACTGTCGGTTTAGATGATATGACTCATGAATTTAATTTTTCTAAATTTAGTAGACAACACCGTGAAGAAGAATTACCTAGTAAGGATGAAATTATTGGTCTTGCTTCTATTGCCGTACCTCCTAGTGATCCTTCAGAACAATATTTGCTCGACCATGAAAACAATATGTTTATGAATGAAAGAAGGGAATTAGATGAAGTATTCTTTAAACAAGAACCTATGCTGAAAAACAATTTACCTGTTGAAATCCTAGGGGATCCTCCTCCACCCAAGGGTGATCCCGTGTTTGAGCTTAAACCATTACCTGATACCCTTAAATATGCTTATCTTGATGAGAAAAAGATATATCCTGTTATTATTAGTGTTAACCTTTCAGAACATGAAGAAGAGAGATTATTGAAAACTCTGAAGAAGCATCATGCTGCTATTGGGTATACTCTTGATGATCTTAAGGGCATTAGTCCCACTCTATGTCAACATAAAATTAATTTGGAAGAAGATGCTAAACCAGTTTGTGATCATCAACGCCGGCTGAATCCTAAAATGAAAGAAGTGGTAAGAAAGGAGATACTAAAGCTCCTTGAGGCAGGTATTATTTATCCCATTGCTGATAGTCAGTGGGTAAGCCCTGTCCATTGTGTCCCTAAGAAGGGAGGTATTACTATTGTTCCTAATGATATAGATGAATTGATTCCTCAAAGAATTATTATAGGTTATAGGATGGTAATTGATTTCCGCGAATTAAATAAGGCTACTAAAAAGATCATTACCCCTTACCTTTTATCGATCAAATGCTAGAAAGATTATCTAAACATACTCATTTTTGCTTTCTAGATGGTTATTCTGGTTTCTTTCTAATACCTGTGTCAGCTAAAGAACAACCAAAGACTACTTTTACATGCCCTTTTGGTACTTTTGCTTATAGACGCATGCCTTTTGGTTTATGTAATGCACCTGCTACCTTTCAAAGATGCATGATGGCTATATTCTCTGACTTTTGTGAAAAGATTTGTGAGGTTTTCATGGACGACTTTTCCGTCTATGGATCTTCTTTTGATGACTGCTTGAGCAATCTTGATCGAGTTTTGCAGAGATGTGAAGAAACTAAGCTTATCTTGAATTAGGAAAAGTGCCACTTTATGGTTAATGAAGATATTGTCTTGGGGCATAAAGTTTCTGAAAGAGGTATTGAAGTTGACAAACCCAAGGTTGATGCTATTGAAAAGATGCCATGTCCCAAGGACATCAAAGGTATAAGAAGTTTCCTTGGTCATGCCAGATTTTATAGGAGGTTCATTAAGGACTTCTCAAAAATCTCTCGGCCTCTGACTAATTTATTACAAAAAGATATACCATTTGCTTTTGATGATGATTGTGTAGAAGCATTTGAAATACTTAAGAAAGCATTGATCTCTGCACCTATTGTTCAGCCACCTGATTGGAATTTACCCTTTGAAATTATGTGTGATGCTAGTGATTATGCTGTAGGTGCTGTTCTAGGACAAAGAGTTGATAACAAACTAAATGTTATTCAATATGCTGGTAAAACTCTAGACAATGCTCAAAGAAACTATGCTACTACTGAAAAAGAATTCTTAGCAGTTGTATTTGCTTGCGATAAGTTTAGACCTTATATTGTTGATTCTAAAGTAACTATTCACACTGATCATGCTGCTATTAAATATCTTATGGAAAAGAAAGATGCTAAACCTAGACTTATTAGATGGGTTCTCTTGCTACAAGAATTTGATTTGCATATTGTTGATAGAAAAGGAGCTGAGAACCCCGTTGCAGACAACTTGTCTAGGTTAGAAAATGTGCTTGATGACCCACTACATATTGATGATAGTTTTCTTGATGAGCAATTAAATGTCATAAATACTTCTCATACTGCTCCATGGTATGCTTATTATGCTAATTACATTGTTGCTAAGTTTATACCACCTAGTTTCACATACCAGCAAAAGAAAAAGTTCTTCTATGATTTGAGGCATTACTTTTGGGATGACCCAAATCTTTATAAGAAGGAGTAGATGGTGTTATTGGACGTTGTGTACCTGAGCATGAACATGAACAGATCCTACGCAAGTGTCACTCCGAAGCTTATGGAGGACACCATGCTGGAGATAGAACTGCACATAAGGTACTGCAATCTGGTTTTATTGGCCTACTCTATTCAAGGATGCACGTAAGTTTGTATTATCTTGTGATGAATGTCAAAGGATTGGTAATATTAGTAGACGTCAAGAAATGCCTATGAATTATTCACTTGTTATTGAACCGTTTGATGTTTGGGGCTTTGACTATATGGGACCTTTTCCTTCCTCTAATGGTTATACACATATTTTAATTGCTGCTGATTATGTTACTAAGTGGGTAGAAGCTATTCCAACTAGTAGTGCTGATCATAACACTTATATTAAAATGCTTAAAGAAGTTATTTTTCCAAGATTTGGAGTCCCTAGATATTTAATGACTGATGGTGGTTCACATTTTATTCATGGTGCTTTCCGTAAAATGCTTGCTAAATATGATGTTAATCATAGAATTGCATCTCCTTATCACCCTCGGTCTAGTGGTCAAGTAGAATTGAGTAATAGAGAGCTCAAATTAATTTTGCAAAAGACTGTTAATAGGTCTAGAAAGAATTGGTCCAAGAAACATGATGATGCATTATGGGCCTATATAACTGCATATAAAAATCCTATGGGTATGTCTCCATATAAAATGGTCTATGGAAAAGCATGTCACTTGCCTCTCGAACTAGAACACAAGGCTTATTGGGCTATTAAAGAACTTAATTATGATTTTAAACTTGCCGGTGAGAAGAGGTTATTTGATATTAGCTCACTTGATGAATGGAGAACCCAAGCCTACGAAAATGCCAAGTTGTTTAAAGAAAAAGTTAAAAGATGGCATGACAAAAGGATACAAAAGCGTGAGTTTAATGTAGGGGATTATGTATTGCGATACAACTCTTGTTTAAGATTTTTTGCAGGAAAACTCCTCTCTAAATGGGAAGGCCCTTATGTTATCGAGGAGGTCTACCGTTCCGGTGCCATAAAAATCAACAACTTCGAAGGCACCAATCCGAAGGTGGTGAATGGTCAAATAATCACACACTATATCTCAGGTAATCCCATAAATGTTGAAACCAATGTTATGAAACTATAACCCCGGAGGAATACATAAAGGACACTTTCCGGAATGTTTCAGACTCCGGAAAGGAATAGGTATGTGGTACGGTAAGTAAACCGACTCCAAAACAGTTTTTAAGGCAATATTTCTCCGTTTCAGAATATTTAGAAAAATAGAAAAATAAGCAGCAGTCTGGGAAGGACATGATGGCTCCACGAGGGTGGAGGGAGCGCCCTACCCTACTGGGCGCACCGCCTACCTCGTGGGCACCTCGTGTGCTCTCCGGACTCCGTTTTCGTACACGACACGTATTTTGGTCGATAAAAATTCATTATATAATCTCCCAGAGGTTTTGACTCCCGTATCACGCAATTATCTCCTGTTTGTGTTTTGAGCTGTTGCTGCTGCAGATTAGAGCAGGATGTCTTCGCAAGAGTCAGTCGGGGAGAGCCGGGTGTCTCATCCATCACCGAGATCAATGACAAACAATCATGTTGACCCCTTTGGGCCAGCAACGGAGGAAGAGATGGAGGCTGATTTGAAGAGGATAGATGCCATGGAAGAGGATCAAGAAGTCACTTCCCGCCTCCAAGCTGGATTCACAATGGGAGAACTACAGAGCTCAGCTATTCCAAACTCGGTTATCCCTTCCAATGTTAGATTTCTTTCTTATGAGAATATGGAAAAGAGAGTCACTGGTTCTCCCGCAGCTATGCAGCACCCTTGGGTGCAGGGAGCTTTGGCTGTTACAGGAAAACTCCGAAAGGAAATAATGGACCTCAAGCAGCAAGTCAACAAGCTTGAGGAGGAGAACTGTATCTTGAGGGGCATCATCGCCAAGAATATCACATCACCATTGTTGGTGTCAAAACCGGCGCATCTCGGGTAGGGGGTCCCGAACTGTGCGTCTAAGGCGAATGGTAACAGGAGGCAGGGAACATGATGTTTTACCCAGGTTCGGGCCCTCTTGATGGAGGTAAAACCCTACGTCCTGCTTGATTTATTCTTGATGATATGAGTATTACAAGAGTTGATCTACCACGAGATCGGAGAGGCTAAACCTTAGAAGCTAGCCTATGGTATGATTGTATGTTGTCCTACAGACTAAAACCCTCCGATTTATATAGACACCGGAGGGGGCTAGGGTTACACAAGGTGGGTTACAAAGGAGGAGATATCCATATCCGTACTGCCTAGCTTGCCTTCCACGCCAAGTAGAGTCCCATCCGGACACGAGACGAAGTCTTCAATCTTGTATCTTCATAGTCCAACAGTTCGGCCAAAGGATATAGTCCGGCTGTCCGGAGACCCCCTAATGCAGGACTCCCTCAGTAGCCCATGAACTAGGCTTCAATGACGATGAGTTTGGTGCGCAGTGTTGTCTTCGGCATTGCAAGGCGGGTTCCTCCTCCGAATACACCACGGAAGAATTTGAATACAAGGATAGTGTCCGACCCTACAAAATAAGTTCCACATACCACCGTAGAGAGAATAATATTTCCACAAATCTAATTTGCTGACATGTTTCGGCAACATGACATCATGCCGTGGCCCGGTGATTATTCGAACCGTTTCTTTTAACTAGCCCCGCACATAACGCGAGGCAGTTTCTTGACACGTCTTGTCAAAGCAGAGATCGTGTCCCCCTTATTACGGGATTCTCATCAATACGGGCGTGGGTAACCCAACCGCGCCATCAATTACGACGCTTGGGGGATAAGCGAGTTTTACTAGGCTAGTGGGGGCGCATAGTTTCGGCCGCCCTTATAAGGGGATAAGGTTTAACCTTTCTCTACCCACGCCTTCTTCCTCGCTCATCCATTCTTGCGCACTCGAGCTCCAACGCCCAAGTCCACATCCTTCCCCTCAACCTTCTCCAAACATGTCCAGAGCGGGAGGCAAATGGATGGCTTCCTCCGTTACGGAGGGACACATCAAGAAGCTGCACGGAGCCGGATACTTAGCCGCGAATATCGCGCATCGGCTGCCCACTGCGGGGCAGATTGTTCCTACCCTGGAACCTCACGAGAGGGTAGTTTTCCTCCACCACTTCCTCCACGGACTGGGGTTTCCCCTCCATCCATTCATCTGTGGTCTTATGTTCTACTACGGGCTGGACTTTCATGATCTAGCCCCGAACTTCATCCTCAACATTTCGGCGTTCATCGTCGTGTGCGAGGCTTTCCTCCGCATCCGGCCCCACTTCGGCCTGTGGCTGAAGACCTTCAATATCAAGCCGAAGGTGGTGGAGGCCAACAAGCAGAATGCGGCGGAGCCATGGTGGGCAAGATGCCCAATGTTATATGGCTTGAAGGCTCCTTCATGGAGACCATAAAGGGGTGGCAATCGGCATGGTACTACATCACCGAGCCGCGCGACACCAACTGGGTGGCGGCCCTCGAGTTTCGATCCAGAATCCCCACGCGGCTCACTTCCTGGAAAGAGAAGGGCCTATCCTGGGGTTCATCGGTGGAGCTGGATGGACTCCAGAAATGTATCCGGAATATGGCAAGCAAGAAGCTCAAGCTTGTCAACATAGTCCAGGTCATGCTCTTCCACCGGATCCTCCCGTGTCAACAACGGGATTTCAACTTGTGGGAGTTCGACCCGGCCCAGCACCAGACTCTGAGCAAGCTCTTCGACACGACGCACAAGGATGTTTGGAGGGTGCTGTTCAAGGGTGCCGAGGTCCCTTCCTCTCTCACCGAGGACCGCGGGCTAAGCACGAAGCGCCCTGCGAATCCGGTAAGTTTTGTACATCTGGTAGGATTTTTACTTCCCATAGCTTAACCACGCGCGGGGTGTGAGCTCCCATGCCTTTGACGGGACTGGGTGGGGGCATCGGAGAAGATCGACTATCCGGCCCCTCTGCCCGAAGACACTGCGGACGCTCTCCTGACGGAGATGCTGAATCCGGCTCCATACAAGGTGCCGGAGAAGACCAAGAAGGCCAAGGGAACCCGAAAAAGTTCCCGGCGCCAGGTGATATCGGGCTCATTGTCTGATGACTCTGCGACGCACTCCTCCCCCGAAGACGAGGAGGAAGATGAAGATGCTCCCCCTTCAGCCGTGGGAGACAAGAAAAGGAAGGCCGCCCCAACCGGGGGGGGGGGGGGCGAAGGGTCCAAGAAGGGAAGGACTCAACTTCCGGACTGCTCCACCACCGTCGCCGAAGATGAAGACGAGTGGCTGCTCAGGTCCAGGCCCCTAGCGAAGTCGTAAGTATTCGGATACCAGAGTAACTCATAGCATACATTTGACGCACTGCTTCTCCTAATGTCGAATATGATTATGCAGACCGCCCCAAGCCCGTATCGACGTATCTTCGTCGGGCGGCTCCTTGGACTCGTCGGATATGGATAGAGATCCACTTCCGACCGCCACCTCCCCTTGCCCTACGGACAATGCCGAGGTGCTATCTCGAGAGGCACCGGGTCGAGGGGAGATAGTCCCGAAGGCGCCTCAAGGCGACCTTCCGGACTCCGGGAGCAGAGGGGGTAAGGCTCCTGAGGGCTCCGAGTTCGGCCTTCAGCCGAACACTACGCCGGAACCCCCAGTGGTTCCGGACTCGGGCAGGCGGCCTCCTTCCAAAAGGGGCAAGACGCATGTGCCGGTGACCTCTGTCCATCTAGAGGCACCGGACAATCTGCGAAGCGCTCCCATCGACGAAGAGCACCGCACTATTATGAGTGCGGGGATCCAGAAGGTTCAGTCCACCAAGAGCGGATTGACTGAAGCCTATGCCAGCCTTCTAACAGGCTTTGAGGTAAGTATTTGAAATATAGGAAAAATATTACCGCATAGACAGTAGCCCCTGATGCTTTGTTTGGTGTTCAAAAAGCCGAATAGAGGATCAACTAATATCTACAGGAGTCTAATATAAGTATGTCTATATGCGTATGTAGGCTTCACTGCTGGCCTCTGCCGCACTGACTGCGGAGGTTGCCGTACTGAAGCAGGACCTCAAAGGGTCCAAGAAAGAGCTCGACCTTGCCAAGAGGCAGCTCAGGAGAACAAATGTAAGTAATACCTAGTCTGTAGATATGTATATATATAAAAGTGATGCGATTGCAAAATGACAGGATCATCTTTAATCTGTCATGGGCCACAACCGAAGTGGCAACCCTGAAGCAAGCGCTATCCAAGGCCGAAAACAAAGCGGCCCAGGAGCGCACCGAGCAGGAAAAACAAGAGGCACGGGTGGGCGAGGTGCAGCAAGAGCTCCACACTCTCGTGACGAAGCACGAGGCGTTGGAGCTTGACTTGAAGACGCGAGAGTCCGAGCTTGCCGCGGCACTTGAGAGTGCAAAGAGTGCCAAGGCTGAAGCCCAAAAGGCTCTCCAGGAGATTGATGCGATGAAGAAGATAGCAGCGGGTAAGGCATTCTATATGCAAAGCAAGCATGTGAAAGTAAATTACTTGTTATTTACCCGAATCCGGAGCTCTCCAGGAGCATTCGCAGATTTGCCCCGCAGCGTGTTGGATGCCGCACAGTTTTACCAGGCCGAGGAGGGAAGCTCAACGGAGAAGCTATTATGGTCTCAGTATACTAAGACCGAACACCCGATGCCTCTGAGCGACCAGTTGAAGAAACTGGTCGAGCTGCACAAGGTGGCCGAACAGGCCATGAAGGGCTTTATAGTCCGGATGTGGCCTGGTGACGCCCTTCCCAACAGCTACTTCGGTCTGGTGAGGCGGCTTGTGAATGCCCGCCCATGGCTGGAAGTCATCAAGCGGTCCGTCTGCATCGAAGGTGCACGCCGGGCTTTCGCCCGTGCGAAGGTGCACTGTGCCAAGATGGATGCCGTGAAGCTGGTGAAGGAAGGGCCGTCGCAGGGCAAGGAGCATCGCCACCGTGAGATGTACTATGAGGGTGTCCTGAAGGGTGCCCGTCTTGTAGCGGACGAGTGTGCGAAAGATGTAATATTTGAGTAAACTTGCTCGTGTAATCCTGTATTATGAAAACTTGTTCATATGCGCTATGCAACGCTTGTTTGAATTTAAAATATTGCCTTCTGTTCGGCTGTTTATCAAATCTGAGAGATGGCTACTCGTCGGCTTCTGCCCCCACGCCGCGAGTGCTGGGGTGTTCGGGATAAACCTGAGCACTCTTGTTACCATTGTTGGGTCCTTCGAGGGAGGTGCTCAGCACAACGAACAAGGCAATCGAACTATAATGCGTTATCACTCTCACTTAGCCATAGAATTCTATAATTTTAAATTTCGGTGAAGCCCCTAGTATTCGGAAGGCCGAATTCGGGGCATGATACACGCCTTAAGCCGGACAGGGCCGACTCCTCGCTCTAAGCAGCATAAGTCTTTAGGGACTTGAAACCTCTCGAACAGCGACCAGTCTCTCGCCTTATCATGACAGTCAGTTTTAGCTTTCTCTACTGAGGTGCTTAGCCCAGCAGAACTGGGGCACAATCGCAGTAGTTCTCCTAGTGCTACCTTAGCCGATATAGCAGAACCTAAGGTACCAAAACATGGGAGCCAGGCAAACCCAACTATTGACCCAAGACATGATTCGGAGCCGATGCATATAATGCTATAAGTTCGGGGTGCCGCACTGTCGAAAGTGTTCAGACTTCTCACGCCGCATTATGGGGTATGCTTAAGCCCCTGGCGTATTGGCCGTACCAGAGTGTACGGGTGCTAGATGTCATGAATGAACATATATATATAAAGGAAGAATGCAATAATAGTCTTAATGCTATGCATTGTTTTATTCAAAAAGGTGCGTTAGAGCAGAATGATACAAGTAGTGCGATAAGCAAAAAGTAGGACTATTTGACATGTCCATTCCAAGGGCGAGCTGAGGAATAGTATTAAAGCAAGTATTTCACTCGTTATCGTAATCCACCTGGGAGTGCCGTGGTGTGACGTAGCTCTCTGCCTCCTTGGTTGGTGCATCATGTGTTTGGCAATCATGCTGCCGGACAGGGTTTCCAGAGATTAAAGTCCTGAAAGAGAAAATAACAAAGCGGGAAGCCCCTAGTGTGGTTTAAGCCCCGTCTTGGGGCGTGCCATAGTTGTGCCCCCCTCCCCACTTGTGCCCATGGTATTTTTAATGCGTAATTATGTACGCGTGGCACATATTTCGCCGTTTGGCTGGGACTGGGGTGGGGGCCGTATTGCTATGCGAGCTCGGAACGTGCCAGGTGGTCCAGTTGCCGATTAATCCGGGTGCGCTTGAAGGTGTCTGGGTCATTAATCGCCGAACTAGTGGATTGCCTTGAGAGGCTGCTTTGCGCTTCTGCTGCGAGGGCTGCAGTGTGCTCCTCCGTGCAGAGAGAGCGCTCTGTGTTTCCATTGACTGTTATGACCCCCCGGGGTCCTGGCATCTTGAGCTTGAGATATGCATAATGCAGTACCGCATTGAATCTCGCAAATGCGGTTCGCCCGAGCAGTGCATGGTAGCAACTGCGGAGTGGGACTATGTCGAAGATTAACTCTTCGCTTCGGAAGTTATCCGGGGATCCGAAGACCACTTCCAGTGTGACTGAGCCTGTGCAATGGGCCTCTACACCTGGTATGACACCTTTAAAGGTCGTTTTTCTGGGTTTGATCCTTGAGGGGTCTATACCCATTTTGCACACTGTGTCCTGATAAAGCATGTTCAGGCTGCTGCCGCCATCCATTAGGACTCGAGTGAGGTGAAATCCGTCAATGATTGGGTCTAGGACCAGTGGGGTGAATCCGCCACGACAGATACTATTGGGGTGGTCTCTGGGATCGAAGGTGATCGGACAAGAGGACCATGGGTTAAACTTTGGGGCGACTGGCTCCAACGCATATACGTCCGTGAGGGCACGCTTCCGCTCCCTCTTGGGGATGTGGGTTGCGTATATCATGTTCACCGTCCACACTTGTGGGGGGAACCTCTTCTGTCCTCCGGTGTTCGGCTGCCGGGGCTCCTCCTCGTCATCGCTATGTGACCCTTATCTTTGTTTTCGGCATTTAACTTGCCGGCCTGCTTGAACACCCAACAATCCCTGTTGGTGTGGTTGGCTGGCTTGTCAAGGGTGCCGTGTATTTGACACGAGCGATCGAGTATACGGTCCAAACTGGACGGGCCCGGAGTGCTTCTTTTGAATGGCCTTTTCTGCTAACCGGGTTTAGAGCCTTTGAATCCGGCATTGACTGCCGTATTTGAAGGAAATATGCCCTAGAGGCAATAATAAAGTTATTATTTATTTCCTTATATCATTATAAATGTTTATTATTCATGCTAGAATTGTATTAACCGGAAACATAATACATGTGTGAATACATAGACAAACAGAGTGTCACTAGTATGCCTCTACTTGACTAGCTCGTTGATCAAAGATGGTTATGTTTCCTAAACATAGACATGAGTTGTCATTTGATTAACGGGATCACATCATTAGGAGAATGATGTGATTGACTTGACCCATTCCGTTAGCATAGCACTTGATCGTTTAGTTTGTTGCTATTGCTTTCTTCATGAATTATACATGTTCCTATGACTATGAGATTATGCAACTCCCGTTTACCAGAGGAACACTTTGTGTGCTACCAAACATCACAACGTAACTGGGTGATTATAAAGGTGCTCTACAGGTGTCTCCGAAGGTACTTGTTGGGTTGGCGTATTTCGAGATTAGGATTTGTCACTCCGATTGTCGGAGAGGTATCTCTGGGCCCACTCGGTAATGCACATCACTATAAGCCTTGCAAGCATTGCAACTAATGAGTTAGTTGCGGGATGATGTGTTATAGAACGAGTAAAGAGACTTGCCGGTAACGAGATTGAACTAGGTATTGAGATACCGACGATCGAGTCTCGGGCAAGTAACATACCGATGACAAAGGGAACAACGTATGTTGTTATGCGGTTTGACCGATAAAGATCTTCGTAGAATATGTGGGAGCCAATATGAGCATCCAGGTTCCGCTATTGGTTATTGACCGGAGACGTGTCTCGGTCATGTCTACATTGTTCTCGAACCCGTAGGGTCCGCACGCTTAAGGTTTCGATGACAGTTATATTATGAGTTTATGAGTTTTGATGTACCGAAGGAGTTCGGAGTCCCGGATGAGATCGGGACATGACGAGGAGTCTCAAAATGGTCGAGACGTAAAGATCGATATATTGGACGACTATATTCGGACATCGGAAAGGTTCCGAGTGATTCGGGTATTTTCGGGAGTACCGGGGAGTTACGGGAATTCGTATTGGGCCTTAATGGGCCATACGGGAAAGGAGAGAAAGGCCTCCAAGGGTGGCCGCACCCATCCCCATGGGCTGGTCCGAATTGGACTAGGGAGGGGGGCGCCCCCTTCCTTCCTTCTCCTTTTCCCTTCCCTTTCCTTCTCTCCTACTCCTGCTACTTGGAAGGGATCCTAGTTCTACTAGGAAAGAGGGAATCCTACTCCCGGTGGGAGTAGGACTCCCCTAGGGTGCGCCATAGAGAGGGTCGGCCCCTCCGCTCCTCCACTCCTTTATATACGTGGCCAGGGGGCACCCCATAGACACAACAATTGATCCTTGAGATCTATTAGCCGTGTGCGGTGCCCTCCTCCACCATAATCCTCGATAATATTGTAGCGGTGCTTAGGAGAAGCCCTGCGACGGTAGAACATCAAGATCGTCACCACGCCGTCGTGCTGACGGAACTCTTCCCCGACATTCCGCTGGATCGGAGTCCGGGGATCGTCATCGAGCTGAACGTGTGCTAGAACTCGGAGGTGCCGTAGTTTCAGTGGTTGATCGGTCGGGCCGTGAAGACATACGACTACATCAACCGCGTTGTGCTAACGCTTCCGCTTCCAGTCTACGAGGGTGCGTAGACAACACTCTCCCCTCTCATTTCTATACATCACCATGATCTTGCATGTGCGTAGGAAATTGAAATTACTACGTTCCCCAATAGTATCCTCGGTATTGTCGCTGTTAATGCGGCGCTTATGTTTGTTGCGACGTGACATGCCGTTGCCGTCCTTGGTATCCGAAGTACCATGGTTCTTTGATATGTTATTGCTGTGAGCCAACCAGCTGTCCTCTCCTGCACAGAAGCGGGTCATGAGTGTCGTGAGGGCTGACATAGATTTCGGCTTTTCCTAGCCAAGGTGCCGGGTGAGCCATTCGTCGCGGATGTTGTGCTTGAAAGCTGCTAGGGCCTCTGCATCCAGACAGTCGACGATTTGATTTTCTTTGTTAGGAACCGTATCCAGAATTGCCTGGCTGATTCCTCTGGCTGCTGAATTATGTGGCTCAAGTCATCGGCATCTGGTGGTCGCACATAAGTGCCCCGAAAGTTGTCGAGGAATGCGGCTTCCAGATCTTCCCAACAGCCAATGGACTCTCCTGGCAAGCTGTTGAGCCAATGCCAAGCTGGTCCTTTGAGTTTGAGTGGGAGGTATTTGATGGCGTGTAGGTCATCACCGCGGGCCATGTGGATGTGCAGGAGGAAATCCTCGATCCATACTGCAGGATCTGTTGTGCCGTCCTATGATTCTATATTTACGGGTTTGAAACCCTCTGGGATTTGATGATCCATTACTTCGTCTGTGAAGCATAAGGGGTGTGCGGCGCCTCTGTACTGGGCTATATCGCGACGCAGCTCAAATGAGTCTTGCCCGCTGTGTCCGGCCCGGCCGGACTTACTTTTACTGTATCCGGCGTGACGATTATCGTCTCGCATAGTGGCGCGCCCTCGTGATCCATAGATCGATCTTGCTTGTTTTGCTTTGTCCTCCAATATGTCTCGCAGGTCTGGCGTATTTCCCCATGCCTTTTTATTTGAATGTCGTCGGGGTGCGGGCTGAGTTTTTGGCTGTAATGCCTCTCTGTCGCGGCCACGAGGTGGCCGATCAGCCGCGTCATACACCGGGATGTGGGTTTCGGTGCTTCCTCCTCCAGTTGGGGTAGCAACCTGCACTTTGGGTAACTCTTGGAGGGGCGTTCAAGTTTATATTCCTCGGCCGCCAGGACTTCAGTCCATCTGTCAGCTAGCAAATCTTGATCAGCTTGAAGCTGTTGCTGCTTTTTCTTAACGCTATTTGCCGTGGCTATAAGCCGGCGCTTGAAGCGCTCTTGTTCGACGGGATCCTCTGGCACGATGAATTCGTCATCGTCGAGGCTTGCCTTGTCTTCGGAGGGAGGCATGTAATTATCATCCTCCGCCTCTCCATCTGCCGCTCTCTCAGGAGGGCTGGCCTCTCCATCCTCCTACTCTAAATCTTGCTGGAGGGGATTGTTGTTCCCTTCGGCACTGTCCGGAGTGCTATTATCTCCGGTGCCGGTATCACCGCTTTTTCCTTGGCGGGACTTAGAGCGGCGCTGCTGTTGATGGCGCTTGAGTTGCTTCTTGGAGGGGTCATCCTCCGCTGTCCCGTCGCCATTGCCTTCTTTGGGTGTGTCCACCATGTATATGGCATATGATGAGGTGGCTGTCCAGTGCCTTGTGGGCAGTGATTCCTCTTCGCCTCCCGCATCGTCGTCCATACCGTCGATGTCTTCGGAGTCGAAGTCGAGCATGTCGGTTAAGTCATCGACAGTGGCTACTAAGTGGGTGGTGGGTGGGCGGCGAATTTCTTCGTCATCCGCATCCCAATCCTGTCGGACGTAGTTCGGCCAGGACTCCCCTGACAAGGAGAGAGACCTTAATGAGTTCAGTATGTCGCCAAAGGGCGAGTGTTGAAAAATATCTGCGGAGGTAAACTCCATGATCGGCGCCAATCGGATTCGACAGGAACGGGCGCAGGCGGTTCGGAGTTCGTGCCCGGAGAAGGATCCGGCAGTTTGGCAACACGGCTCTTGTGAAGGGTAAGGTCGATATTCAGCTCGATCGCCGCAGATGATACGGCCTCCGTGGCGAGGTCTATCCACCCATCCATGGATGGTGCAACTGGCTCCGAATTGAGGGTCGGAGCGGCTGCCGATGCGATTTCTCAAACACTGTCCGATGGTAGAGCTAAATCGTACTCATCGTGACCGCGTGGCACACAAGGCAGGGTGTCGGTGTCAAAACCGGCGGATCTCGGGTAGGGGGTCCCGAACTGTGCGTCTAGGCCGGATGGTAACAAGAGGCAAGGGACACGAAGTTTTACCCAGGTTCGGGCCCTCTCGATGGAGGTAAAACCCTACATCTTGCTTGATTAATATTGGTGATATGGGTAGTACAAGAGTAGATCTACCATGAGATCAGAGAAGCTAAACCCTAGAAGCTAGCCTATGGTATGATTGTTGATGGGTATGTTGTCCTACGGACTAAAAACCCTCCAGTTTATATGGACACCGGAGAGGGTTAGGGTTACACAAAGTCGGTTACAATGGTAGGAGATCCGTATATCCGTATCGCCAAGCTTGCCTTCCACGCCAAGGAAAGTCCCTTCCGGACACGGGACAGAGTCTTCAATCTTGTATCTTCATAGACCAAGAGTCCGGCTGAAGGTATAGTCCGGCCATCCGGACACCCCCTAATCCAGGACTCCCTCAGTAGCCCCTGAACCAAGCTTCAATGACGACGAGTCTGGCGCGCAGTTCGTCTTCGGCATTGCAAGGCGGGTTCCTCCTCCAAGTACTTCATAGAAGATTTTGAACCCAAAGATAGTGTCCGGTTCTGCAAAATAAATTTCCACATACTACCGTAGAGAGAATAATATTTACACAAATCTAATCTGCTGACATATTCCGTAGCGTGACACACCATGGCCAAGCCTTTATCCGAGTCATTTTATTACCCCACCTCAGCGTGTTACATGAGGCAGTTTCATTGGCACGTCTTGTTAAAGCAGAGATTGTGTCCCCTTATTCTGGGATTCTCATCAATACGGGCGTGGGTAACCCAACCGCTTCTGGGACACCTAGATTATTGGCAAGTCCAAACGGACACAGAGAGGATGCTTGATATCCACCCTCTTTATACAGGGACAAGGCTTTCTACTTTTCCCTCCAGTGTTCAATCAAATCCTTCCCCTGCCTCAAGCTCAAACGCCCAAGGTCCAGGTCAGGTGCTCCGAACCTTCAGTCATGTCCGGATCTAGCCTTCAAGGCCGATGGGTGCCTTCCTCCGTCACGGAAGAAGACATCAAAAAGTTGAGGGAGGCCAGATATCTGACCGCTGAGATTTTCATCGGCTGCCTCCCTGGGGGCAGGCCGTCCCTTCCCCCGAACCCAACGAGAGCGTCGTGTTCGTCTCCCACTTCCTCCGAGGTCTAGGCCTTGCTTTGGATCCTTTCATCAGGGGCTTGATGTTTTACTACGGGCTAGATTTCCATGATCTAGCTCCGGACTCCTTTTTTCATATCACGACATTTATCGTCGTGTGCGAGGCCTTCCTCCGGGTTACCCCCCACTTTGGCCTATGACTCAAGACCTTTGAAGTAAAGCCGAAGATGATCAAGGGGCAACATGCGGCGTGTGGAGGTGCCTCAATTCGTAAGATGAAGGGAGCTTCATGGCCCAAAGGTTCCATCCCAGAGGTATCTGAATTGTGGCAACAAGAGTGGTTCTACATCACGGCTCCTAGAAGTGCCAAGTGGGCGGCCGCCCCCGTTTTCCGCTCGGGCCCTCCACCACAACTGATGTCATGGATTAGCAAAGGACTAAGCTGGGGTCCAGCCAAGGACGTGCCTATGCTGCAAAGCTGCATTCGAGATCTCTTTAATGGAGATCTCAGTTTGATTGCGGTGATACAAGTCATGTTGGTCCGTCAAGTCCAGCCTTGCAAACGCCGGCCCCTTTGCTTGTGGGAGTTCAATCCCGAGGGACCGCGTGTCATTCAAAATTTCCTCGGCCTTCGGACCTCAAGTGGAGTGTCCGAAAATCACCGAGGACGTGGGCCTGAGCAGTATCCGTGCCGCTGAACAGGTAGGGAATCCTTCGGCCGAATATACTATCTCTCACTTGTTACAAAGTTATCTCTGAGAGTTTGCTTTTTGACCAGGACTGGCTAACAAAGGCGAAGCTGATCCGGTGTTCGGCCCCCCTTCTTGAGGGTTTGGAAAATACGGTACTGGAAAAGATGCTCCAGATCGCACCCTGCCTGGAGCCCTTGAAGGAAGATACCAGGGAGGATAATACGGGCGGACGCGGGCCCCCAACTCTGCCCATTCTAGCCGAGGGAGCGAGCGTCTTCATGAAGGAAGACGACCGGGGGAGGAAAAGGACCGCGTCCGGGGGTTCGGAAGCCGAAACTTCCAAACGGGAGAAGAAGTCTCCCACAGAGGGTCTTACCCTGGGGGGCACTGTTGCCGCACAAAGTCCACGGGGGGATCAATTCTCCCACGAGTCATAAGTGACCCGAAACAATTTAATAGTACAGATACGCCATCTTTTTCTTCTGAGAAAGTAACCACCGCATATATCTTTGCAGTTCGGGCCTTAGCCCCTCTCAAATGAGCTCGTCTTCGGGGGATCTCCTTCCAGAGATGATGGAGAGTGAAACGCCTCCTCCGGACTCCTCCGCTCTGGAAGCGGGTGACCCTGAAGTGTCGTCGCAGAGGGCTTCTCCGAGTCCAACGAGGCCGGAAAATAATCCCGTTGACCCCCGAAGCTCCCAGTGTCCGGTTCCCGAAGAGAGCAGACAAAAGAGTCCGACACCGTCTAGTGTGCGATCGGATGTTCCGAGGGAGTTAGTGGGGCAAGCGGCCATCTCAGACGAACACCGTGTGCTGATGAATACGATGATGGAGAGGATATCGTCCGCCGAAAGCGGATTGCATGAAGCTTTTATGAGTCTACTGATAGGCTTTGAGGTACGTAAAAGAATGTATGATAGTCCTGCACATGCTAGGTGTGCCCTGTGTAGATAGTAGCCGCTGAGACTCTGGTTGTCGTCGAAAACGACGACGAACAGAGGATCATATTCCTAGGTGATAACCATACTGCCTTTATGTGCAGGTAATGGAAGCGCCGGTGGTTAGCCGGGTGAGCGAGTTTGCCCATTTAGAATGGCAGTTGGACGCGGCAGACGCCGACATCGAGCTTGTTAACAAAAGGCTTGACGAGGCACAGGGTAAGTGTCATTATCTAGAAACACCGCATAGTAATAGCAGTATGAAGCCAGTATCTTTAATATGTTATGACTGCAGATGGAGTTGCTACCGTTGAAGCCTTGCGGGCGGAACTTGCCCGAGCCAAGGAACAAGCGAGGTTGGGTAATGCGGCTACTTTGAAGGCGGCCGAAGAGTTGCGAGCCGAGAAGGTCGCGCATGGTGAGAGCCTAGACAAGATGGCCAAGATGGCCATAGAATTAAAAGCCGCCGCTGACCGTTGCTGGGTTCTCGAAAAGGAAAACCAAGCGAAGGCATCGGACCTTGAGAAGGCTACTGCGACGAGAAAGGACCTCCACTCTGCTATGAGGGCAAAGAAGGAGGAGGTGCGGGAAGCCGGAGATATTGTAGCCGGGAAATCCTTTATGTTGCAGAGGAAGTTCGGAGATCCACGATATGCTCCTCTGGATCGGCTGTGGAGTTCGGAGGATGTATACATGGATTTGGCGGCGAGCGCTGTCGATGCGGCCAAGTATTTCCAGGGTCAGACAGACCGCAAAGTAGACCGTCTGTTTTGGAGAAAATTCCATTCTCCCAAGCGTCCACTTTCATTGAGTGACCAATTGGCCGAATGGGCCGAACTAAATAGGTTGTCCGGACTCTCCATGAGGTCTGTTGTGGATCGGCTATGGCCGGAAAGGTCAAAACCGGACTCTTATTTCGGCTTGGTGCAGTTCCTTGACGTGGTGCCGCGCATTGATGCGATGAAGAGGTCGGCGTGCATAGAGGGCGCACAGATGGCCTTTGCCCGTGTTAAAGCATACTGGGCGGAGATGGATGCTACCACCGTTGTAGCGCGGGATTCGGCCATAGGTCGAAGGGCTGCTGAGCACTATTTTGAAGAAGTTCTTGAGGGTGCTCGTTTGATAGAGACCCAGTGCTCAAAAAATATTATGTTTGAGTGATATGTAATCTCATTGTAAGAGAAATGCTTTTATAAATTTTTGTAAGGCTATTTTTATACTTTTGCCTGAAAGTAATATGATGCCTCCTGGGCGGCCGTTTATGTATACATTTGTATAACCCGAAAGATTGCAGTCGTCGGCTTCAACCCTCACGCATATAATGCGGAGGTGCTCCCAAAAACACGCGTTACCCCAACGTCTTGGTCCTATTAAGGAGGTGATAGCGGAGCGAGCGAGGCAACCAGACTATAATGCTGTAGCACTTTCACTTAGCCATAGGAGTTTGACAGGGGGGCTACTAGATAGCCCCTGGTGGCTCCGCACTCTCCCGATCCCGGGGTGCGTACATGCTTGGCCGGAAAACGGCCCTTCGTTAAGGCGGAGAAATTCTAACATTACGACAAGTCGTCGAGTGGTTGACCAGTCTCACGCTATATCATGACAGTCAGTTTTCGGCTTTCTCTACTGAGGTGCTCGTCCAGATGAACCAGGGCACAATCGCAGTAGTTCTTCTGGTGCTACCTTAGCCAGTAAAGCGGAACATAAGGCACCAAAACACAGGAGCCGGGCAAACCCAAGATTTGACCAAAGACAATGATTCAGAGCTGATGCATATAAGGCCGAACTCGCGACGCTAAACACTCCCTAAGGTATTTGGTCTTAGTGGTATAAACCGGGCCTAAATAATGGCCTTTGTAAGAAGCCCCTTCTGTCCAGGTACGGGCATTGTTCTGGCGTGGCCACATGCCAAGACGTCAGCATCCTTTGGTGGATATGTATCAACAAAAGATAGTAAAAAAGGTTTACGCAGGGTCTTAATCTAAAAGGAATCCTTGGAACAGGTCCCTGCTACACGTCTGCGCCTGTGTCTCCGTTGTGCCGTATCCTGGACGGGTGTAGCACAATGATCGTCTGTAAAAGAGAGGAATTTAGGTGAAAAAGTTGTCGTGCAGAAAGATAGTTTTTTAAAGAAACCATGCATAATTCAAGATGAGAAGAAATTGCCACTTGTCTACGCGCGTTGAGCCCCTTGTATTGACAAATAGGGGTGTGACTGTTTATTTGGTATAACTAGCGGCGCCGGACTCGATTAGTTGTGTCTGAGGTCTTGACGACCTATTGGATGTTTTCGCTTGTCCGGGCGCCTTTAGTGTGCGGCTGCCAAGGCAATCTCACTCTCTTCGGCGCGCAGAGATCGCTTGATATTTCCGTGTACTACAATGATGCCACGTGGACCGGGCATCTTGAGTGTGAGGGAGGCGTAGTGTGGTATTGCATTAAAGCGAGCGAACGCTTCGCGTCCGAGCAGTGCTTGATAGCCACTTTGAAACGGAGCAATGTGGAAAGTTAGATGCTCGTGACGGAAGTTATCGGGGGAGCCGAATATAACTTGTAGTAGGAGGGAGCCCGTGCAACGAGCCCCTGGGCCTGGCGTTACTCCTTTAAAGGTAGTATTGCTATGGCAAATTTGTGTTGGGTCTAACCCCATCCCGCGGAGTGTATCCTGATATATTAGGTTTAGGCTACTTCCGCCATCCATCAAGACTCGTGTGAAGTGATATCCGCCAATTACTGGGTCTAATACCAGGGCAGCCCATCCTGCGTGCCAGATACTTGATGAGTAATCGCGATGGTCGAAAGTGATCGGTTGAGACGACCAGTGGTAGGACTTCGCGGTTGCAGGCACTTGGGTATATTTTTCTGGGGGTACCGCATTGTTTTTTCCCTTGATCACGTGTAACATTTTTACTGTTTTGACTTCTGGTGGAAATTTCTTTTGTTCCCCCGTGTCTTGCTTGGGAGGCTCGTCCTCGTCTTCACTTGGCGTATCCTCCCCATTGTGTACGGCGTTGAGCTTGCCGGACTGCTTGAAGACCCAACATTCTCTGTGGGTATGATTAGCTGGTTTACCAGGGGTACTATGGATCTGACATATTTGGTCCAGAATTTTGTTGAGGCTAGACAGTTCATCCCTGGTGCCTTTAGGGGGCGGGTTTTGACCTGGCTGAGAGCTTTTGAATCCGGCATTTACTATCGTGCCCTTTGTGCGGTCCACTTTATTCCGGTGTTTGTTATTGCTGTTGCGCCGTGATTTCCCGTTTCCATCTCTAACTTCGGATGTACTGGGGTCGCTGGTGCTGCATCTGGTTAGCCAGCTATCCTCACCCATGCAAAAGCGGGTCATGAGGTTTGTTAATGCGACCATCGTTCTCGGCTTATTTTGGCCGAGGTGTCTGGCGAGCCATTCGTCACGGACGCTATGCTTGAAAGCCGCTAAGGCTTCGGCGTCCGGACAGTCGACAATCTGGTTCTTTTTAGTAAGAAACTTGTTCCAAAGCTTTCGCGCTAACTCTCCGGGCTGTTGAGTTATGTGACTCAAATCGTCCGCATACGGAGGTCGGACAAAGGTCCCTTGAAAATTTGCCCGAAAGGCGTCTTCGAGCTCTTACCAGCTCCCAATGGAGCTTTCGGGGAGGCCTTTGAGCCAGTGGCGAGCTGGCCCTTTGAGCTTGAGGGGTAAGTACTTGATGGCATGGAGATCGTCTCCTCGAGCCATATGGATATGAACGATGTAGTCCTCAATCCAGACCCCGGGGTTTGTTGTTCCGTCGTATGCCTCTATGTTTACGGGCTTGAATCCCTCTGGAAATTCGTGGTCCAGCACTTCATCGGTGAAACATAGGGGGTGTGCGGCACTCCTATAGCTGGGTGTACCGTGTCGTTCGGCTGTTTGTTGTGTTGCATTGTATGCTGGGGCGCACTTGCGTGGTCCATAGATGGATCTTGTTGCGCCATCCTTTGGGCGTGGGCCCTCGCATGGGCCGTGTGTTGTATTGTGAGCGGCGTTGTATGCCGCTCTGTGTTGGTAGAGGGGTCGTCTATCCGACCAGGTGGCTGCTTTGATGTTTGGTTGTGGGGGGTCTGAGGCCTCCTCATCGAATTCGGGTAGCAACTTCCGCTTTGGGTAGCTCTTGGAGGGGCGATTATCGCCGTACCTTGCTGCTGTATTGAGTATTTTACTCCATCTGATTTGGAGTGTGTCTTGAGCGGCCTTGAGCCTTTGCTTTTGCTTTTTAAGACTCCTCGCGGTGGCAACAAGCCTTTTACGGGCATTCTACTACTCCGGGTGTCTGTCCGGCGTTATATCGTCCGGACCATTATCCTTGATAGGGTTTGTTTGTTCGGTTTGATTATCCGGATTGCCGTTGTCCAGCAGCGATTCGCCCTGCTCCAGCGCTGGGTTTGTGTGATCATTATTTTTGTCGAGGCGGGGTTTGGGGCGGCGCTTACACTGCCGCTTTGACTGCTTTTCGAGGGAACAAGCCTTCGGTGCGTCCTCCCGCTCCTCGTCGTCATCTTTTGGTGCGTCCACCATGTATACGTCAAATGACGAGGTGGCATTCCAGGGCCCAATAGGCGCTGGTTCTTCATTATCTCCTTCATCAGTGTCCATACCATCGATATCTTCGGAGTCGAAGTCGAGCATGTCGGTTAAATCATCGACAATGGCTACAAAGTGGGTGGTGGGTGGGCTTTGAATTTCTTCATCGTCCGTACCCCAGCCTTGCTGACTGTAGTCCAGCCAGGGCTCTCCTGATAGAGAGAGAGACTCCATTGTCTTCAGAATATCGCTGAAAGGCGAGTGCTGAAAGATGTCCGCGGCGGTAAACTCCATGATCGGCGCCCAATCGGATTCGATCGGCAGGGGCGCGGAGGGTTCGGAGTCCAGAGAGGAGTCCGGTTCCTTGGAGTCACAAATCTCGCGGAGTACGGGGCTGGTGTTCGGCTCCATCACCATTGGGATCGCAGCCCCGGTGGTGGCGTCCAACCGCCCATCCTCGATCGGCGCAGTTGGCTCCGAATTAAGGGTCGAAGCCGATGCGGGTGCGGCCTCCAGGGCACTGTTCAGCGGCAGAGCTAGATCATGCTCGTTGGGACAGTGCGCGTGCTCGGTAGTGGCTCGAATCCGTCGAAGATCAAGTCCCCGCGGATGTCAGCTGTGTAGTTAAACTTCCAAATCTGACCTGACGGCCAGGGGTGTTGCTTTCGATCTGCTCCAGATGGCCAAGTGAATTGGCCAGCAGTGCGAAGCCGCCGAAGACGAAGATCTGTCCGGGGAGGAAGGTCTCACCCTGGACTGCATCGCTATTGATGATCGTAGGAGCCATCGAGCCTGACGGCGACGACACAGAGGAACTCTCAATGAAAGCACCAATGTCGGTGTCAAAACCGGCGGATCTCGGGTAGGGGGTCCCGAACTGTGCATCTAGGCCGGATGGTAACAAGAGGCAAGGGACACGAAGTTTTACCCAGGTTCGGGCCCTCTCGATGGAGGTAAAACCCTACGTCCCGCTTGATTAATATTGATGATACGGGTAGTACAAGAGTAGATCTACCACGAGATCAGAGAGGCTAAACCCTAGAAGCTAGCCTATGGTATGATTGTTGATGGGTATGTTGTCCTACGGACTAAAAACCCTCCAGTTTATATAGACACCGAAGAGGGTTAGGGTTACACAAAGTCGGTTACAATGGTAGGAGATCCGTATATCCGTATCGCCAAGCTTGCCTTCCACACCAAGGAAAGTCCCTTCCGGACACGGGACGGAGTCTTCAATCTTGTATCTTCATAGACCAAGAGTCCGGCTGAAGGTATAGTCCGGCCATCCGGACACCCCCTAATCCAGGACTCCCTCACAAGGGCTCGAATCCGTCGAAGATCAAGTCTCCGCGGATATCAGCCGTGTAGTTTAAGCTTCCAAACCTGACCTGGTGGCCAGGGGCATAACTTTCGATCTACTCCAGATGGCCAAGCGTGTTGGCCCGCAGTGCGAAGCCGCCGAACACAAAGATCTGCCCGGGGAGAAAAGTCTCACCCTGGACTGCATCGCTATCGATGATCGTAGGAGCCATCAAGCCTAACGGCGACGACACAGAGGAACTCTCAATGAAAGCACCAATGTCGGTGTAAAAACCGGTGGATCTCGGGTAGGGGGTCCCGAACTGTGCATCTAAGGCGGATGGTAACAGGAGGCAGGGAACACGATGTTTTACCCAGGTTCAGGCCCTCTTGATGGAGGTAAAACCCTATGTCCTACTTGATTTATTCTTGATTATATGAGTATTACAAGAGTTGATCTACCACGAGATCGGAGAGGCTAAACCCTAGAAGCTAGCCAATGGTATGATTGTATGTTGTCCTACGGACTAAAACCCTCCAGTTTATATAGACACCGGAGGGGGCTAGGGTTACACAAGGTCGGTTACAAAGGAGGAGATATCCATATCCGTACTGCCTAGCTTGCCTTCCACGCCAAGTAGAGTCCCATCCAGACACGAGAAGAAGTCTTCAATCTTGTATCTTCATAGTCCAACACTCCGGCCAAAGGATATAGTCCGGCTATCCGGAGACCCCTTAATCCAGGACTCCCTCAACCATCCTCTAAAATAGAGACATAATCACATGGGTATGGGCACTCCACTTGGCAACTGCCAAGCTTGGGGAAGTGCCCCGGTATCGTATCACCATCACTCTATCTTTACCGTTTTTCTTAGTTCGATTCTTTTGGTAGTATCTGGATCTAGTAGAATAAAAGTTGTTAGTATGATCTAGTTGTGAGTTTTGCTTTATTATCCTTCTATGTAATCGAGTCCGTGAGCTATATAATAAAGATTAGTGTTGAGTCAAGGGCTTGATTATTTTGCCATGATCCTAAAGGAATAAAAGAAAAGAGAAAGAAATAAAAAGAAACAAAGAGATCATATGAGTCTTATGGAGAATCATGAGCTCACGTAGAAAGAGTATGATGAATAAAAGTTATTGAGGGTTGACAAACACAGTTTTGGTCATTGTTGCAATTAATAGGAAGTAATAAAGAAAGAGAGATCTTCACATATAAATATACTATCTTGGACATGTTTTATGATTGTGAGCACTCATTAAAATATGACATGCTAAAGAGTTGACACTGGACAAGGAAGACAACATAATGGGTTATGTTTTCTTACATCTGAGATAAAATATATTGTCTTGGATCTTCCAACATGATGAGCTTGCCTTTCCCCTTTATGCTAGCCAAATTCATTGCACCAAGTAGAGATACTACTTGTGCTTCCAAACACCCTTAAACCAGTCTTGCCATGAGAGTCCACCATATCTACCTATGGATTGAGTAAGATCCATCAAGTAAGTTGTCATCGGTGCAAGCAATAAAAAATTGCTCTCTAAATATGTATGATTTATTGGTGTGGAGGAAATAAGCTTTATACGAGCGTGTGATATGGAAGTAATAAAAGCGACAGACTGCATAATAAAGGTCCATATCACAAGTGGCAATATAAAGTGGCGTTCTTTCGCATTAAGATGCATCCAACCCATAAAAGCGCATGACAACCTCTGCTTCCCTCTGCAAAGGGCCTATCTTTTACTTTTATCTCCTACATTACATAAGAGTCATGGTGATCTTCACCCTTCCTTTTTTACATTTTATCCTTTGGCAAGCACAATATGTTGGAAAGATCCTACTATATATGGCTAATTGGATGCGAGTTTTCATGAACTATTACTGTTGACATTACCCTTGAGGTAAAACGTTGGGAGGCAAAACTATAAGCCCCTATCTTTCTCTGTGTCCGATTAAAACTCCATACCCATAAGTATTGCGTGAGTGTCAGCAATTGTGAAAGATTATATGATAGTTGAGTATGTGGACTTGCTGAAAAGCTCTTATACGTTGACTCTTTCGTATGTTATGATAAATTGCAATTGCTTCAATGACCGAGATTGTAGTTTGTTAGTTTTCAATGAAGTTTACGATTCATACTTGATATTGTGATTGAATTATTACTCTAGCATCAGATAGTATATGACAAAGAATTATGTAAGTTGTTGTTCTAAGAATGATCATGATGCCCTCATGTCCGTATTTTATTTTTATCGACACATTTATCTCTAAACATGTGGACGTATTTTTCGATTTCGGCTTTTCGCTTGAGGACAAGCGAGGTCTAAGCTTGGGGGAGTTGATACGTCCATTTTGCATCATGCTTTTATATCAATATTTATTGCATTATGGGTTGTTATTACACACTATGTCACAATACTTATGCCTAGTCTCTCTTATTTTACAAGGTTTACATAAAGAGGGAGAATGCCGACAGCTGGGATTCTGGGCTGGAAAAGGAGCAAATATTAGAGACCTATTCTGCACAGCTCCAAAAGTCCTAAAACTTCACGGAATATGTTTTCCAAATATATAAAAAATACTCAGCGGAAGAAACTCACCAGGGGGCCACACCCTGCCCACGAGGGTGGGGGCGCGCCCTACCCCCTGGGCGCGCCCCCTACCTCGTGGGCCCCCTGGTGGCCCTCCGGTGGCCATCTTCTGATATATGGAGTCTTTCGATGGGAAAAAATTCATAAGCCATCTTCTCGGACGAAACTCCACCACCACGAGGTGGAACCTTGGTGGAATCAATCTAGGGCACTGGCGGAGCTGTTCTGCCGGGGAAACTTCCCTCCCGGAGGGGGAAATCATCGCCATCGTCATCACCAACGCTCCTCTCATCGGGAGAGGGCAATTTCCATCAACATCTTCATCAGCACCATCTCATCTCAAAACCCTAGTTCATCTCTTGTATCCAATTCTTGTCTCCAAGTCGGGGATTGGTGCTAGTAGGTTGCTAGTAGTGTTAATTACTCCTTGTAGTTGATGCTAGTTGGTTTAATTGGTGGAAGATCATATGTTCAGATCCTATATGCATATTAATACCCCTCTGATTATGAACATGTTTATGCTTTGTGAGTAGTTACTTTTGTTCCTGAGGACATGTGAGAAGTCTTGCTATTAGTAGTCATGTGAATTTGGTATACGTTCGATATTTTGATGAGATGTATGTTGTCTCTCCTCTAGTGATGTTATGTGAACGTCAACTACATGACACTTCACCATTATTTGGGCCTAGAGGAAGGCATTGGGAAGTAATAAGTAGATGATGGGTTGCTAGAATGACAGAAGCTTAAACCCTAGTTTATGCATTGCTTCGTAAGGGGCTGATTTGGATCCATATGTTTCATGCTATGGTTAGGTTTACCTTAATACTTTTGTTGTAGTTGCAGATGCTTGCAATAGAGGTTAATCATAAGTGTGATGCTTGTCCAAGTAAGGGCAGCACCCAAGCACCGGTCCATCCACATACCAAATTATCAAAGTACCGAACGCGAATCATATGAACGTGATGAAAACTAGCTTGACGATATTCCCATGTGTCCTCGGGAGCGCTTTACTTCATATAAGAGTTTGTCCAGGTTTGTCCTTTGCTACAAAAGGATTGGGCCACCTTGCTGCACTTTATTTACTTTTGTTACTTGTTGCTCATTACAAATTATCCTATCACAAAACTATCTATTTCCACTTATTTCAGTACTTGCAGAGAATACCTTGCTGGAAACCGCTTATCATTTCCTTCTGCTCCTCATTGGGTTCGACACTCTTACTTATCGAAAGGACTACGATAGATCCCCTATACTTGTGGGTCGTCACCCGGGTATAATGACATGATCCGGTTTACCAAGGTGATATGTTGAAGTGTGGATTTATCAATGTTTATAAGGCCCGATTTAACTATACTAGTTAAATTGACCCTTGGGGGCTACGGATGCGAAGTTCATTTCTTATACTTAAAGTCCTGGCTTAACTTGATGATTTAAGCCGGTCCTTGGGGGCTACTAATGCTGATGTTCAGTTTCTTTATGGCAATTGGGAAGTCTACAACATATTCAATCCTATCATATCCTATAGATTTGGCGGCTGATAGACATATGATTATGAAGAGAATAGTGATTGGATTACCTCATAGCGTTCCTTCATCAAATTGATTAAGCTGGCTTCAAAACCACGGCTGGTGTATAGACGGTTCAAGTAACCAGAGTGGATGTCTTGGGCACTGAAATGGGCGTAGCTCTCTAAGTATACCTTCCACTTGCCTTTATCATCAGTGGAAATTTCTTCCTTGGCGATGTGCTTGGATAAGACAGTGGGGTTACCCGATGCTGTGTAACCAAACCCAGTGACGATGATGTCGTCAGTCTTCTCTTTAGTAGGATTAGCTGGGCTTGGCGGCTTAGAAATGACCGGCTCAACATCCATATGGTCTACGGAGATTTCATGGTCTTCTGGTGGCGGGTCTTCAATGGTGGCTTCAGCAATTGGGTTAGAAGATTCAGGCTGTTGTTTTTCCGGCTCAGGCGGATTGGAGTCGTCAGCCGGCTTGTTCAGTTTCGCCTTTTTACTGGGTTTAGCGTAGTGTGACACCCCAAATTTTTTACCTTGTTTTATTAATTAAAATTTTTGCCAGGAAATTAAAACTTTTATTTTCTGGGCTCCCTTTTTATTTTTGAACCTTTTTCTCCCTTGATTTATGGAGTTTTTCCCCAAAGTGAAAACTTTTCAAATATGTTTTTGGACTTTTTTAACCTCTCAAGAAAAACTTCTCTTTTATTAGTAGAACTAATTACATAATTAATTTGCTTAATTTGTATTTTCTTGAAAAATGGTTTTCCAAGGTTATATGGCCATATTTGAACTACAACCATTTGATAAATTCGCTTAAAGTTCCAACCAAAATTTGGAGATGTCATGTGATGTTTTTAAATCACTTTTATACAAAAATATCTTTTATTCATGAAATATTTTGAGCTCTGCACCCAATTTTTCTTCTCTGGTGAGTGTAATTTTGCACTACAACCCATTTAAATATTTCTTTCTAGCCTCCACCAAAATTATGGGATGTTGATAGTAACATATGATTCAACATTATGCAAAAACCTAGTGCTGTTCTTTGAAATTTTTGAGTGAATCAACCTCTTTTCCATTCTGGTCCAGCCTTGTGATTTCTACTGCAACCCTATTTATTTTTGCTCCAGTAACCTTGTGCCTTCTCCTACTTGTAGACATCCCTACCAAACCCCTAAGTCCAGGAGCATGCAACCATTGGCATATTTTTGGTTCATGAAATAACGCCATTCACATCCTGTCCAGATTTGAAGTTCTGCAAAACTTGCACTAGCAAGTTTGTGCTTTCCACCAACTAACCTCACCACCCTCTTGTGCATCCAAAGAGACTTCTATCTAGAGATCTTGGCCCCTCCAAGAACTTCCTAGATGCCTCTGGCATTTTGACAAACACCCTGTGGGCATGAACAGATTTGGCATGAGTGTAAGTTTGTGTTATGAACTTGATCCTCTGACCCATCAAGCTTATCCACTGATCTCCTTGCAAGCCCTAGCCTAGACCTGCTAAACCCCAGCTCCAACCGAGCGCTCTAGAGTGCCATGGCATTTCGCTGAGCAGCTGGTAGGCATGCACTGGGCGCGCCCAGAGCGCGCCAACTGCAGCCACGCACATGAGCCGCCGCGTCGCGCCCCTGGCTTGGCCCACACTGCAGAACCACGCCACGCGCTCCCCTTCTCGCCACAACACGCCAGCCCGCCCTGGCGCCCCATAGAGCCACCGCCAGAGCCCTCTTGGCGGCACGCCGGCGTCCGCAGTGCGCCCTGCCACGGTCGGCGCCGCCCGAGCCACCCCAGCTCGCCACCTGCCCCCTGGAGCTTCGCAAGCTTATCCCCCGCTCGTCTGCTAGCACTTGTCGCCGCCACGTCGCCCTAGCTACAGGGAGGCGGTTCGCCGGTGAACTTATCCACAGCCGTTGCGGAACCGCCTTGCCTCGCCTATAAAAGGAAGCCCGAGCTCGTCCCCGTAGTCATGCAACCTCAGTACACTCCTCCAGTTCCCCCCATGGCAGCCAATCGACCCGAGGACGTCGTCTTCTTCCTCTCCGGCAACTCCAACCGCCGCCACTACCCCTGCCATTCCGGCACCACCAAGGCCTCCCCCTCTCCATTCTCTTCACCAGGAGCCCCCTCTCCCTCTCGTGAGTCCATCCCCCTACACGATTTTGGTCAGGAACCGCCGTAGCCCCAAACTCACTTCACCCGACGGCCACCGTCCGCTGCGGAGCTCGCCGCCGGCAGCTCCGTCCACCCTAGAGACCAAAGCGACCACCGGAGTGACCGCCTCGGCCCCCTGAACCCGCGGGTGATCTCTGTTTCCCGAACGGTGCCGCTGTTCGCCGGCGAGCGTCGCCGGAGTTCCGCCCCGCTCGGGCAGAGAGAAAGGAGGGGAGGGAAGACCAGTCAAACCTGACCAGTGGGCCAGGCGGGCCCACTGTCAGTGACTCCCCGCACGATCCACGCTGGATAAGTGGAGGCATAAAGGCTCAAGTACATCTCCTCTGTGCGAAAGCGTAATTCCATTCGAACCCTTTTCTTTTCTAGATTTTCTTTTAAAAATAGATTTTGACCAGAGCTTTGACTGTCTATAACTTTTTAAATATAACTCCAAATGAATTGATTATTTTTCCTACATCTCCCAAATTCTGTCTAGTTTATTTTAAGATTTATTTGAAAATTTTCCAAACAACTTTTTTGTACTGTTTTTGAAATTTGTGTTATTTGCATATTTTTGAAAATAGGATTTTTGAAGAGAAGAAAGCTTTCAAAAGATTTGGAGTGCACCCTGCCTTTCCACACCATGAAGGCAAGCATCTTGAACCCTGGCAAGAATATTTTTGATGTGTTGGTTGACACGTTTATAACACCACCTCATTTTGGAGAACTCGTTATTTTATGCGGTGATACGATCATTTGCATGAATGCATATTAGTGATTTTCCTTGCTGTTGGGAATGTATATACTTGTGATGGTAATCATCCTCATGTGCCTTGCATGCATGCCGGAAAGGAATCCGGGAAAGCCTCTGCCTTGGGTAGGAGTGAGCTTGTCGCCGGTCCCCGTCGGGACGGTTATGTCCGGTATGGCATAGTAAGGTATAATGGGTGGTGATTTTGTTGGTTGAAATATATTTGATATACATGTCATGCAGGGAACTCATAAGCCTCCAGAGTCGGCCGTAGATCGAGTCTTGTTCCGGTAACCCCCATACTTGTTTTCGCGCTGCCACTGGTCCTTGCCGTAGGTGGGGTACGGTTCAGTAAGTTGTTAACCCTTGTCTTGGCACACACCGTACAGAGAGGCCATGGTGGAAGATACCGGTTGTAGCCGGTAGGCATGCCACCTGGTCCGGGGGCATGGGTGTATCCGGTTGGGACCGAGAGGGGGGCACCCCTTAGAGCGCGCGATAGAAATTTGATCCCATGCTACGCGAGGTTGTAGCCTCCCCACTTAGAGTTTTGCTTAACAGGTGTCATGGGTGATTCCAGACACGAGTAAAAGCTGGTGTGTGCAAGTCAGGTGTGTTTCAATTAAAAGACCGTAGACGGAATTAGTCCGATGGACTAAAGGAATCCGTTACTCGTGGGTAAAGAGTACACTCTCTGCAGAGATATTAAACCTATTCGAATAGCCGTGTCCATGGTTAAGGATTACAGTCTGGGATGGGTCAAGTGTCGGTCTTAGTGTCGGTCTTCGAAGGAGAAACCACTAAACTCGAATATTGATGATGACATGTGATATATGATGGTTATGATTGTTATCATTATGGACTAACCATTTGCATTGTTTGAAATAATGAATATCCCTGGGACGGTACCACCTCCTGGATATTCACTATGATTGTAAGCCCTTTATGCGGCGTCGCTCAGACGCCCGACTGTGGCATGTTCGTTATTTCATTTTCATATAAGCCCTTTATGTGGCATCGCTCAGACGCCCGACTGTGGCATGTTTGTTATTCCATTTTCTCATAAGCCCTTTATGTGGCGTCGCTCAGACACCCGACTGAGGCATGTTTGTTATTTCATTTTCTCATAAGCCCTTTATGTGGCGTCGCTCAGACGCCCGACTGTGGCATGCTTGTTATTTTATTTACTTTATAAGCCCCTTACATGGTGTCGCTAAGACGCCCGACTGAGGCATGCTCACTTTTACTATCCTTTCGAGACGTCGCTTCAGACATCCGATTGGTGCATTTTATTTCTATTCTGTCATTGCATATTCCGGTTGCATATAAATAACCTGCTTGCATGCATCAAGATTTTATTTATGACTGACGATGTGATCATAGAATATTTCAGTGTATGTTGATCAATTATATTATACCTGTGTTCTTAATGTTTGCGAGTACATTCAAAGTACTCACTGGCTTGTCCCTGGCTATTGTCTTGGCCAGATTGCTTGCTTGGAGAGGAGCGTGGCGATGACAGCCTCGGGACCTAAGCAACGGTGATAGCAGCCTCGCGAAGATAGGAGTTAACGTGGTCAGCTGTTCCTGTGGGAAATGGAGTCCCATAGACCGTGGTGATCCACAAACCGCTTCCGCCCTCAACCACTAGAAACCATTTGATGTACTCATAGGCCACAATGGTCTTGTACTACATATTTTGCTCTTTTGCTTGGAATTTCTGTAACAAGTCGGTGCCTCATCAGCTAACAGTAATCCTGGGGCTGGTGAGCACAACGGCCCTTTTCTGGAAATTAGAGCCCGGAAAACCGGCCGCGACAGACTTGGTATCAGAGCCAGGCTGACCATTGGCTAATCCTATCTAGCTAGGTCGAAAAACCTAGGTAAACCAACCCACCAGACCATAACCAAACCCCAGCCAAGTTTCTCGTGCAAGATAGCCACACAGTGACCCAACACCTTTTGGCAGTCGGTGCCCAACCTATCAACCTAACCTGTCGCTCATGCGCCAGTGACCGAATCCTGAATAGTCTCTTCGCAAGCGTGCGAAGGAAGACTCCATCCCCTTTTCTATAAAAGGGCATGCTAGCCTCAACCCAACACTGCACAACCTCTACCCTAACCGAGCCACAATGCATGGCCCTGTCGTGCACAATGAGACCACGGCAACCAACCTTGGAGGCTTTGTGACCATACTCGCAAACCTCACCCGTCGTGCCTATGCGTTAGAAGAGCCCCCAGAATATGTTGTGTGCCAAGGGTCCATGAGTGGTGAGAGCCGTCAATTCTGGGCCACTGTGCACATCTATGGTAGGGGTCTAGCACCCGAGCGCCCCTACAGGTTCACTGGAAGGGCGACTTCCTTTGAGCCACAAGCCATTCAACTAGCTGCTCGAGAAGCTATAGTTCATCTCCGACACTTGTCGCCCAGAGTTAACTGTCGCTCGTTCCACTACTACCCCAGACGTGAAGGGTATGGTAGGCCACCCCAAGTTGCCAACGGAGATCACGAGACAGATCCTACATTGTTGCATCTAGTGTGCTATGTAGGTGCACTAGAGGAACTGTTCGATCAAATCACCATTGATCTAATCGCAGCTCGTGGAGAGCTGGTTCGTCGAGCCCCGGCGAGAGAAGAGAATGATCCCAACGCCGACAACCCAGTCGTGCTGTTTGGACACCCGACCGAGTCCCTGAGATCTGCCCCAGCCGTCGGCCAAGGTGCTTTGATGACCCCAGAAGTGCTTCGTCGCCTCTTGGGAGCACACTCCAACGGGGTTGTGGCCAACAATCCCCGATATGGTCATCATCGCTACCCCGAGCCTGCAGCCCCTCAACCCACTCCAGCTAATCCTGACAGTGAGACCAGAGGAGAAGCCTCGACATCCACAAGGCACGCCCGCTTGGATATGAACGAGGTAGACTAATTTACTCGATTAGTACCGAGCCTTAGTATGGCCACGCCCTGTATTTGAGTGTCGCCATGATTGAATGATGTTTGCTTGAGCGCCTCGATTTTTTTACCATGCTTGTGTACGTCGGTGAACGGTTGCATTTTACTTCGAGCGTACCAAAAACCAACCCCGGCCACACAAAGTTTGTGCTATGAGTAAGCTTTTTGGTTCCAACTAACAGGGAAGATATTTTCAAAAAAAAACAACCCTTATCAAATCTCGAGGACGAGATTTTTCTTAAGGGGGGTAGTGCTGTGACACCACAAATTTTTGACCTTGTTTTATTAATTAAAATTTTTGCGAGGAAATTAAAACTTTTATTTTCTGGGCTTCCTTTTTATTTTTGAACCTTTTTCTCCCTTGATTTATGGAGTTTTTCCCCAAAGTGAAAACTTTTCAAATATGTTTTTGGACTTGTTTAACCTCTCAAGAAAAACTTTTCTTTTATTAGTAGAACTAATTACATAATTAATTTGCTTAATTTCTATTTTCTTGAAAAATGGTTTTCCAAGGTTATATGGCCATATTTGAACTACAACCATTTGATAAATTCACTTAAAGTTCCAACCAAAATTTGGAGATGTCATGTGATGTTTTTAAATCATTTTTATACAAAAATATCTTTTATTCATGAAATATTTTGAGCTCTGCACCCAATTTTTCTTCTCTGGTCCAGAGTGCAATTTTGCACTACAACCCATTTAAATATTTCTTTCTAGCCTCCACAAAAATTATGGGATGTTGATAGTAACATATGATTCAACATTATGCAAATACCTAGTGCTGTTCTTTGAAAATTTTGAGTGAATCAACCTCTTTTCCATTCTGGTCCAGCCTTGTGATTTCTACTGCAACCCTATTTATTTTTGCTCCAGTAACCTTGTGCCTTCTCCTACTTGTAGACAACCCTACCAAACCCCTAAGTCCAGGAGCATGCAACCATTGGCATATTTTTGGTTCATGAAATAACGCCATTCACATCCTATCCAGATTTGAAGTTCTGCAAAACTTGCACTAGCAAGTTTGTGCTTTCCACCAACTAACCTCACCACCCTCTTGTGCATCCAAAGAGACTTCTATCTGGAGATTTTGGCCCCTCCAAGAACTTCCTAGATGCCTCTGGCATTTTGACAAACACCCTGTGGGCATGAACAGATTTGGCATGAGTGTAAGTTTGTGTTATGAACTTAATCCTCTGACCCATCAAGCTTGTCCACTGATCTCCTTGCAAGCCCTAGCCTAGACCTGCTAAACCCCAGCTCCAACCGAGCGCTCTGGAGTGCCATGGCATTTCGCCGAGCAGCTGGTAGGCGTGCACTGGGCGCGCCCAGAGCGCGCCAACTGCAGCCGCGCACACGAGCCGCTGCGTCGCGCCCCTGGCTTGGCCCACACTGCAGAACCACGCCATGCGCTCCCCTTCTCGCCACAACACGCCAGCCCGCCCTGGCGCCCTACAGAGCCACCGCCAGAGCCCTCTTGGTGGCACGCCGGCGTCCGCAGTGCGCCCTGCCACGGTCGGCGCCGCCCAAGCCACCCCAGCTCGCCACCTGCCCCCTGGAGCTTCGCAAGCTTATCCCCCGCTCGTCTGCTAGCGCTCGTCGCCGCCACGTCGCCCTAGCTATAGGGAGGCGGTTCGCCAGTGAACTTATCCACGGCCGCCGCAGAACTACCTTGCCTCGCCTATAAAAGGAAGCCCGAGCTCGTCCCCACACTCATGCAACCTCAGTACACTCCTCCAGTTCCCCCCATGGCAGCCAATCAACCCGAGGAGGTCGTCTTCTTCCTTTCCGGCAACTCGAGCCGCCGCCACTGCCCCTGCCATTCCGGCACCACCAAGGCCTCCCCCTCTCCATTCTCTTCACCAGGAGCCCCCTCTCCATCTCGTGAGTCCATCCCCCTACACGATTTTTGTCAGGAACCACCGTAGCCCCAAACTCACTTCGCCCGATGGCCACCGTCCGCTGCGGAGCTCGCCGCCGGCAGCTCCGTCCACCCAGAGACCAAAGCGACCACCGGAGTGACCGCCTCGGCCCCCTGAACCCGCGGGTGATCTCTGTTTCCCGAACGGTGCCGCTGTTCGCCGGCGAGCATCGCCGAAGTTCCGCCCCGCTCGGGCAGAGAGAAAGGAGGGGAGGGAAGACCAGTCAAACCTGACTAGTGGGCCAGCGGGCTCACTGTTAGTGACTCCCCGCGCGATCCACACTGGATAAGTGGAGGCGTAAAGGCTCAAGTAGGTCTCCTCTGTGTGAAAGCGTAATTCCATTCGAACCGTTTTCTTTTCTGGATTTTCTTTTAAAAACAGATTTTGATCAGAGCTTTGACTGTCTATAACTTTTTAATATAACTCCAAATGAATTGATTATTTTTCCTACATCTCTCAAATTCTGTCTAGTTTATTTTAAGATTTATTTGAAAATTTTCCAAACAACTTTTTTGTACTGTTTTTGAAATATGTGTTATTTGCATATTTTTGAAAATAGGATTTTTGAAGAGAAGAAAGCTTTCAAAAGATTTGGAGTGCACCCTGCCTTTCCACACCATGAAGGCAAGCATCTTGAACCCTGGCAAGAATATTTTTGATGTGTTGGTTGACACGTTTATAACACCACCTCATTTCGGAGAACTCGTTATTTTATGTGGTGATACGATCATTTGCATGAATGCATATTAGTGATTTTCCTTGCTGTTGGGAATGTATATACTTGTGATGGTAATCATCCTCATGTGCCTTGCATGCATGCCGAAAAGGAATCCGGGAAAGCCTCTGCCTTGGGTAGGAGTGAGCTTGTCGCCGGTCCCCGTCGGGACGGTTATGTCCGGTATGGCATAGTAAGGTATAATGGGTGGTGATTTCGTCGGTTGAAATATATTTGATATACATGTCATGCAGGGAACTCATAAGCCTCCAGAGTCGGTCGTAGATCGAGTCTTGTTCCGGTAACCCCCATACTTGTTTTCGTGCTGCCACTGGTCCCTGCCGTAGGTGGGGTATGGTTCGGTAAGTTGTTAACCCTTGTCTTGGCACACACCGTACAGAGAGGCCATGGTGGAAGATACCGGTTGTAGCCGGTAGGCATGCCACCTGGTCCGGGGGCATGGGTGTATCCGGTTGGGACCGAGAGGGGGGCACCCCTTAGAGCGTGCGATAGAAATTTGATCCCATGCTACGCGAGGTTGTAGCCTCCCCACTTAGAGTTTTGCTTAACAGGTGTCATGGGTGATTCCAGACACGAGTAAAAGCTGGTGTGTGCAAGTCAGGTGTGTTTCAATTAAAAGACCGTAGACGGAATTAGTTCGATGGACTAAAGGAATCCGTTACTCGTGGGTAAAGAGTACACTCTCTGCAGAGATATTAAACCTATTCGAATAGCCGTGTCCATGGTTAAGGATTACAGTCTGGGATGGGTCAAGTGTCGGTCTTAGTGTCGGTCTTCGAAGGAGAAACCACTAAACTCGAATATTGATGATGACATGTGATATATGATGGTTATGATTGTTATTATTATGGACTAACCGTTTGCATTGTTTGAAATAATGAATATCCCTGGGACGGTACCACCTCCTGGATATTCACTATGATTATAAGCCCTTTATGCGGCGTCGCTCAGACGCCCGACTGTGGCATGTTCATCATTTCATTTTCATATAAGCCCTTTATGTGGCGTCGCTCAGACGCCCGACTGTGGCATGTTTGTTATTCCATTTTCTCATAAGCCCTTTATGTGGCGTCGCTCAGACACCCGACTGAGGCATGTTTGTTATTTCATTTTCTCATAAGCCCTTTATGTGGCGTCGCTCGGACGCCCGACTATGGCATGCTTGTTATTTTATTTACTTTATAAGCCCCTTACGTGGTGTCGCTAAGACGCCCGACTGAGGCATGCTCACTTTTACTATCCTTTCGAGACGTCGCTTCAGACATCCGATCGGTGCATTTTATTTCTATTCTGTCATTGCATATCCCGGTTGCATATAAATAACCTGCTTGCATGCATCAAGATTTTATTTATGACTGACGATGTGATCATAGAATATTTCAGTGTATGTTGATCAATTATATTATACCTGTGTTCTTAATGTTTGCGAGTACATTCGAAGTACTCACTGGCTTGTCCCTGGCTATTGTCTTGGCCAGATTGCTTGCTTGGAGAGGAGCGTGGCGATGACAGCCTCGGGACCTAAGCAACGGTGATAACAGCCTCGCGAAGATAGGAGTTAACCTGGTCAGCTGTTCCTGTGGGAAATGGAGTCCCATAGACCGTGGTGATCCACAAACCGCTTCCGCCCTCAACCACTAGAAACCATTTGATGTACTCATAGGCCACAATGGTCTTGTACTACATATTTTGCACTTTTGCTTGGAATTTCTGTAACAAGTCGATGCCTCATCAGCTAACAGTAATCCTAGGGCTGGTGAGCACAACGACCCTTTTCTGGAAATTAGAGCCCGAAAAACCGGTCGCGACACCTGGCCACTGAGAATAAGAAATACACAGATGTCAGCATATCAATCAAGTATGAAGTTTGATGGATTAAATGTACCCTTACCTAGGCACAGTCTTGAAGGCTGGGATGTGAGTCCCTATTGAGTCGCCGGAGGAGGAAAGAGACATCCCCTGATAATTTGAATCAGACGGATTAAGAGGTTGATAGAAAATACCCGCCTTGGGATAATCTAAGTCAGAAATGTTTGAAACATCCAGTCGACATTTGCAAGGTGCTGGGGTGTTGGGTAAGCCGGAGGATAACACTCCACCGCCATTGTTCCGGGTTGTGCGGCGAGCTTCATGTTGCTACTTCTTAAAAAGAAAGTTGGGATCCAAGTGAGCTAAAGGGTGAGAAAATTTTACTTTCCGTCTTGCTTGTTGAGTTTTCTGTGTTGGCAGAGGTTCTGAGCTGGAGGAAAGAATAATTACCTCTGCATCACCTGCATGGCTGGCCTATACCTCATCCTGATAATAGTCATTGTCAATAAGATGTACAAAAAACAAGCCAAGGGAATCAAGTTCTACCTCCGACTCATCATCATCATCTTTGTCATCTAGGTTGAATAATTCGGCAGTGTTGGATTTCTTCTTAGCAGGCCTTTTGGTGGCCTTAGTCTTTGTCTGGGTGTTCTTTGTTTTTTTGGGCAATTTCTTGTCCCGGAAGGATGAGCCGGCCTGTAAACATCAAATGAGTACGAGCAAGACAACTGAAAATATGAGTTAAGTATGAGCTGGTGTCAAACTTATAGCTGGCGGCTTATTCAGAATACAGAAAGGACTCAGTCCGAATTGACTGCAATCTTCCAAGCTCTCATATAATAGAGTATTGGTCATGTTGTTGATGTCTTCCTTAGTTATCTCGATCTGACAATGGTGCTGAGGATCTGTTAACTCGCCGGTATATTCACACATTGAACCAGGCCGGCTGCTTAGAGATAATATTCTCCAAGCGACCCAGCAGCGAACTAGATCGATCCCGGTCAAGCCGTTGGCCATCAGAGCCCAGATCTATGCAAAAGTTGGCACGCATTTCTTTCGTTCCGATGTGCTGATACAGTTCGAAAGAGGATGTATGTTGTTGAGCCGGCTGGCGCGGTAACCCGGTAGGGGATTTTCTCCTTCTGGTGAGGTGTCTTGGCAATAAAACCAAGTCTGGTTCCAGTCCTTGGGGTGACTAGGCGGGTTAGCAGCGGGGAAGATGGCCTCTTTTCGGTGTTGTATGGATATGCCGCCTAGTTCAAGGATAGGTCCATCTATGAATTCATTCTGCCGGTTCAAATAGTAGAACTTTCTGAATAGTTCTACGGTGGGCTCCTATTTAAGGTACACCTCGCTGAACACTTGGAAATTGCAGATGTTTGAAACAGAATTTGGTCCGATATCTTGTGGATGGAGCTTGAAGAAATGCAGCACGTTGATGACCCACAAGTATAGGGGATCTATCATAGTCCTTTCGATAAGTAAGAGTGTCGAACCCAACGAGGAGCAGAAGGAAATGATAAGCGGTTTCCAGCAAGGTATTCTCTGCAAGTATTGAAATAAGTGGTAACAGATAGTTTTGTGATAGGATAATTTGTAACGAGCAACAAGTAACAAAAGTAAATAAAGTGCAGCAAGGTGGCCCAATCCTTTTTGTAGCAAAGGACAAGCCTGGACAAACTCTTATATAGAGAAAAGCACTCCAGAGGACACATGGGAATATCGTCAAGCTAGTTTTCATCATGCTCATATGATTCGCGTTCGGTACTTCGATAATTTGATATGTGGGTGGACCGGTGCTTGGGTACTTTCCTTACATGGACAAGCATCACACTTATGATTAACCTCTATTGCAAGCATCCGCAACTACAACAAAAGTATTAAGGTAAACCTAACCATAGCATGAAACATATGGATCCAAATCAGCCCCTTACGAAGCAACGCATAAACTAGGGTTTAAGCTTCTGTCACTCTAGCAACCCATCATCTACTTATTACTTCCCAATACCTTCCTCTAGGCCAAAATAATGGTGAAGTGTTATGTAGTCGACGTTCACATAACCCCACTAGAGGAGAGACAACATACATCTCATCAAAATATCGAACGAAGACCAAATTCACATGACTACTAATAGCAAGACTTCTCCCATGTCCTCAGGAACAAACATAACTACTCACAAAGCATATTCATGTTCATAATCAGAGGGGTATTAATATGCATATAGGATCTGAACATATGATCTTCCACCAAATAAACCAACTAGCATCAACTACAAGGAGTAATTAACACTAGTAGCAACCCACAAGTATCAATCCCGGACTTGTAGACAAGAATTGGATACAAGAGATGAACTAGGGTTTTGAGAGGAGATGGTGTTGGTGAAGATGTTGATGGAGATTGCCCTCTCCCGATGAGAGGAGCGTTGGTGATGATGATGGCGAAGATTTCCCCCTCCCGGAGGGAAGTTTCCCCGGCAGAACAGCTCCACCAGAGCCCTAGATTGGTTCCGCCTCGTGGCGGCGGAGTTTCGTCTGAGAAGATGGCTTCTGATTTTTTTCTCATCAAAAGACCTCATATAGCAGAAGATGGTCATTGGAGGGCCATGAGGGGGCCCACGAGGTAGGGGCGCGCGCCCCCACCCTCGTGGGCAGGGTGTGGCCCCCTGGTGAACTTCTTGCGCTCAGTATTTTTTATATATTCTGAAAATGTCTTCCGTGAAGTTTCAGGACTTTTGGAGCCGTGCAGAATAGGTCTCTAATATTTGCTCCTTTTCCAGCCCAGAATCCTAGCTGCCAGCATTCTCCCTCTTTATGGAAACCTTGTAAAATAAGAGAGAATAGGCATAAGTATTGTGACATAATGTGTAATAACAGCCCATAATGCAATAAATATCGATATAAAAGCATGATGCAAAATGGACGTATCACACGTCACGGAAGAATCTTGAGCCAGGAGGACTAAAGCACCGGTCCATATGATCCATAAAAATCACCACTTCACCATCTTTTGGCTCAGGGCGAGTTTCATTATCTGGAACCCTCCAGTGGATGGCTTCTTTCTTGGCTAGCACGTCGGTCTGAACATATTCTGTCAAATCTTCCTCGGTGACCCAGGAAACAACCCAGTTGCAGGCGGTGATGGTCTTGACCATCTTCGGAAGCAAAGTGCTAAATGAAGGAAAAATTACCGGTTTAAGGTCATGCTATTAAACTGGATCATTGATTCAAAGGTGAGGTGCTATGAACAATTGACAGATTAAGTCGGGCGATGAACATTGAAGTATTGGCGGCTTAAATGGGGACTAATGGTACCAACCAGATTAAGGATTTTGCTGGTAACCCGGACAGAGTCTAAGAGTCAAGATATATGTTGCAGAGTTAAAATTATGTGCAAGCATGGTTAAACCGGAGATATATTGCATGCAAGTTTAAAGCGTATGGTGGCGGTTTAACAAAATTTTATGTCTTATGATAGATCATGGTTTACAATACAAGCCGCCGTAACAGTTATGGCACTTCAAATTTATCAAGTGGTGGACAAACAGGTTTTCACAAGTTACCACTGTAATTTTGGATCTACCGCAGTTTAGAAAAAGCAGAAAAATTCTAGCCTAAGGTGGCGGCAGTGGAAAGGTTTGGATACCCTAATGAGATCTTCTATGGAGAGATGTTGTTCTAATAATGAAAATGGTGTTCAAACTACTTCCGCACAAGATTTATGGCTTATCTAGAATAAGTGTAATCAGATTTGATGGGAACAATGCAAGAAATAGCAAGAACACCGACGAACAAGCCCGAACCCTAGAAGCGGATCTGAAGTTGAGGAAGAGAAGCACTTACAGGATCTTTCCAACATACTGTGCTTGCCAAAGGATAAAATGTAAAAAGGAAGGGTGAAGATCACCATGACTCTTTATGCAAGGTAGGAGATAAAAGTAAAAGATAGGCCCTTCACAGAGGGAAGCAGAGGTTGTCATGCGCTTTTATGGTTGGATGCACAAAATCTTAATGCGAAAGAATGTCACTTTATATTGCCACTTGTGATATGGACCTTTATTATGCAGTCTATCGCTTTTATTTCTTCCATATCACACGATCATATAAAGTTTATTTTCTCCCACACTAATAAGTCATACATATTTAGAGAGCAATTTTTATTGCTTTGCACCGATGACAACTTACTTGGAGGATCTTACTCAATCCATATGTAGGTATGGTGGACTCTCATGGCAAAACTGGTTTAAGGGTATTTGGAAGCACAAGTAGTATCTCTACTTGGTGCTATGAATTTGGCTAGCATGAGAGGGAAAGACAAGCTCAACCATGTTGGATGATCCATGACAATATAATTTATTTCAGATGTAAGAAAACATAACCCATTACGTTGTCTTCCTTGTCCAATGTCAACTCTTTAGCATGTCCTATTTTAATGAGTGCTCACAATCATAAAAGATGTCCAAGATAGTATATCTATATGTGAAGACCTCTCTTTCTTTATTACTTACTATTAATTGCAAAGATGACCAAAGCTATGTTTTTCAACTCTCAAAAACTTTTATTCATCATACTTTTTCTATGTGAGCTCATTAATCTCCATGAGATCCATATGATCTCTTCGTTTCTTTTTATTTCTTTCTCTTTTCTTTTATTCACTTAAGATCATGGTAAAAGAATCAAGCCATTGACTCAACACTAATCTTTATTATATATAGCTCATAGACTCGATTACATAGAAGGATCATAAAGCAAAACTCACAACTAGATCATACTAAGAACTTTTATTCTACTAGATCAAGATATTACCAAAAGGACCGAACTAAGAAAAACGGTAAAGATAAAAGTGATGGTGATACGATACTGGGGCACTCCCCCAAGCTTGACAGTTGCCAAGGGGAGTGCCCATACCAGATTCTCAATTCTTCTTTGTTGGTGGAGAAGGTGATGGTTTTTTTTGATGGCGTAGGCTTGTCGTCCTTCTTCCAAGGCATAGGCTCACCATCATAGAAGGATGATCGAGTCTCCTGAAACCTAAAATCTACAGCCAAACTCATCCTCTTGAATCTATATTCATACTCACAGTTTTGATTTTGCAGGTCATAGATCTGGGCTTGGAGGTGCTCGTTTTTCTCATGAAGCTTGAAGATGGCCTCCCCAATGTCCTTGACGTCCAGCTTGTGGTTGTTGGTGAACTCCGTGATCATAATGTGATTGGAATCGAGTCCACGCTCCACCATCTCCTGACACTTGAAAACTTCTTTCTCCAATGCCTCGATCCTTGCCTCCGTGCTTCCGGTCTTCCTAGGTCCCTCAACATCGCGGATGTGCAACAACCCCTCACGCATCTCAATGGTTTGAGGGTGTTGCAGCACCTCCGCGAGGTAGGGGTTGATGACCTTCTCAAAGAACTGGTCCTTGGGGGCACTTGAAGACGACATGATGACCTGGATCTGTCAGAAAAACAGCTCGAAACAAAGACAGGAGATTTTTGCATGATACGTGAGTTAAAACCTCTGGGAGATTATATAATGAATTTTTACCAACCGAAATACGTGTCGTGTAAGAAAACGGAGTCCGGAAAGCGCACGAGGTGCCCACGAGGTAGGGGGCGTGCCCAGGGGGTAGGGCGCGTCCTCCACCCTTGTGGAGCCCTCGTGTCCTTCCCGGACTGCTTCTTATTTTTCTATTTTTCTAAATATTCTAAAATGGAGAAATATTGCCTTAAAAACTGTTTTGGAGTCGGTTTACTTACCGTAACACATACCTATTCCTTTTCGGAGTCTGAAACATTCCGGGAAGTGTGTCTTATGTATTCCTCCGGGGTTACGGTTTCAATAACATTGGTTTCAACATTTATAGGATTACCTGAGATATAATGTTTGATTCTTTGACCGTTCACCACCTTCGGATTTGTGCCTTCGAAATTGTTGACTTTTATGGCACCGGAACGATAGACCTCCTTGATAACGTAAGGACCTTCCCATTTAGAGAGAAGTTTTCCTGCAAAAAATCTTAAACGAGAGTTGTATAGCAATACATAATCACCTACATTAAACTCACGCTTTTGTATTCTTTTGTCATCCCATCTTTTAACTTTTTCTTTAAATAATTTGGTGTTCTCGTAGGCTTGGGTTCTCCATTCATCGAGTGAGCTAATATCAAATAACCTCTTCTCACCGGCAAGTTTAAAATCATAATTGAGTTCCTTAATAGCCCAATATGCCTTGTGTTCTAGTTCGAGAGGTAAGTGACATGCTTTTCCATAAACCATTTTATACGGAGACATACCCATAGGATTTTTATATGCAGTTCTATAGGCCCATAATGCATCATCAAGTTTCTTGGACTAATTCTTTCTAGATCTATTAACAATCTTTTGCAAAATTAATTTGAGTTCTCTATTACTCAATTCTACTTGACCACTAGACTGAGGGTGATAAGGAGATGCAATTCTATGATTAACACCATATTTAGCAAGCATTTTACGGAAAGCACCATGAATAAAATGTGAACCACCATCAGTCATTAAATATCTAGGGACTCCAAACCTCGGGAAAATAACTTCTTTAAGCATCTTAATAGAAGTGTTATGATCAGCACTACTAGTTGAATAGCTTCTACCCACTTAGTAACGTAATCAACATCAACTAAAATATGTGTATAACCATTAGAGGCAGGAAAAGGTCCCATATAGTCAAAGCCCCAAACATCAAATGGTTCAATAATGAGTGAATAGTTCATATGCATTTCTTGACGTCTACTAATATTACCAACTCTTTGACATTCGTCACATGATAAGACAAACTTACGGGCATCCTTGAAGAGAGTAGGCCAATAAAAACCAGATTGCAATACCTTATGTGCAGTTCTGTCTCCAACATGGTGTCCCCCATAAGCTTCGGAGTGACACTTGCGTAGGATCTGTTCCTGTTCATGCTCAGGTACACAACGTCTAATAACACCATCTACTCCTTCTTTATAAATATGTGTGTCATCCCAAAAGTAATGCCTCAAATCATAGAAGAACTTTTTCTTTTGCTGGTATGTGAAACTAGGTGGTATAAACTTAGCAACAATGTAATTAGCATAATCAGCATACCATGGAGTAGTATGAGAAGTATTTATGACATTTAATTGCTCATCAGGAAAGCTATCATCAATAGGTAGTGGGTCATCAAGCACATTTTCTAACCTAGACAAGTTGTCTGCAATGGGGTTCTCAGCTCCCTTTCTATCAACAATATGTCAATCAAATTCTTGTAGCAAGAGAACCCATCTAACAAGTCTAGGTTTAGCATCTTTCTTTTCCATAAGATATTTAATAGCGGCATGATCAGTGTGAATAGTTACTTTAGAATCTATAATATAAGGTCTGAACTTATCACAAGCAAATACAACTGCTAAGAATTGTTTTTTAGTAGTAGCATAATTTCTTTGAGCATTGTCTAGGGTTTTACTAGCATATTGAATAACATTTAATTTCTTATCAACTCTTTGTCCTAGAACAGCACCTACAGCATAATCACTAGCGTCACACATAATTTCAAAAGGTAAATTCCAATCAGGTGGCTGAACAATAGGTGCAGAGATCAATGCTTTCTTAAGTATTTCAAATGCTTCTACACAATCATCATCAAAGACAAATGGTATATCTTTTTGTAATAAATTAGTCAGAGGCCAATTTTTTTTGAGAAGTCCTTAATGAACCTCCTATAAAATCCGGCGTGACCAAAGAAACTTCTTATACCTTTGATGTCCTTGGGACATGACATCTTTTCAATAGCATCAACCCTGGCTTTATCAACTTCAATACCTCTTTCAGAAACTTTATGCCCCAGAACAATACCTTCATTAACCATAAAGTGGCACTTTTCCCAATTCAAGACAAGATTAGTTTCTTCGCATCTCTACAAAACTCGATCAAGGTTGCTCAAGCAATCATCAAAGGAAGATCCATAGACGGAGAAATCGTCCATGAAACCTCACAAATCTTCTCACAAAAGTCAGAGAATATAGCCATCATGCATCTTTGAAAGGTAGCAGGTGCATTACATAAACCAAAAGGCATACGTCTATAATAAAAAGTACCAAAAGGGCAAGTAAAAGTAGTCTTTGATTGATCCTTGGCTGACACGGGTATTTGAGAGAAACCAGAATAACCATCTAGAAAGCAAAAATGTGTATGTTTGGATAATCTTTCTAGCATTTGATCAATAAAAGGTAAGGGGTAATGATCCTTTTTAGTGGCCTTATTTAATCTGCGGAAATCAATTACCATCCTATAACTTGTAGTAATTCTTTGAGGAATCAATTCATCTTTATCATTAGGAACGACAGTAGTACCTCCCTTCTTAGGGACACAATGGACAGGACTTACCCACTGACTATCAGCAACGGGATAGATTATACCTGCCTCTAGGATCTTTAGTATTTATTTTCTTACCACCTCTTTCATTTTAGGATTCAGCCATCGTTGATGATCATGAACTGGTTTAGCATCTTCTTCCAAATTTATTTTATGTTGACATAGAGTGGGACTAATGCCCTTAAGATCATCAAGAGTATATCCAATAGCAGCACAATGCTTCTTCAGAGTTTTCAATAATCTCTCTTCTTCATGCTCTGAAAGGTTAGCACTAATAATAACATGATATATCTTTTTCTCATCAAGATAAGCATATTTAAGAGTATCAAACAACGGTTTAAGCTCAAACACGGGATCACCCTTGGGTGGAGGAGGATCCCCTAAGATTTCAACAGGCAAATTGTGTTTCAGAATAGGTTCCTGTTTAAAGAATACTTCATCTATTTCCCTTCTTTCATTGATAAACATATCATTTTCATGGTCTAGCAAATATTGTTCTAAAGGATCACTAGGAGGTACAGCAATAGAAGCAAGACCGATAATTTCATCCTTACTAGGTAATTCTTCTTCACGGTGTTGTCTACTAAATTTAGAGAAATTAAATTCATGAGACATATCATCTAAACCGATAGTAATAACATCCTTTTTGCAATCTATCTTAGCATTAACAGTGTTTAAGAAGGGTCTACCAAATATAATGGGATGAAAGCTATCTTGTGGGGAACCAAGAACAAGAAAATCAGCAGGATATTTAGTTTTCTCACACAAGACTTCAACATCTCTAACAATTCCCATTGGTGATATAGTATCTCTATTGGCAAGTTTAATTGTGACATTAATATCTTCTAACTCAACAGGTGCAATATCATGCATAATTTCTCTATATAGGCCAATAGGTATTGCACTAGCACTGGAACCCATATCACATAAGCCATGATAACAATGATCTCCTATTTTAACAGAAATAACAGACATGCCTACCACAGGTCTAGGTTTATCTTTAGCACAAGGTTTAGCAATTCTACCAGTTTCATCACAGAAATAAATAACATGCCCATCAATATTATCAGCCAAGAGATCTTTAACAATAGCAATATTAGCTTCAACTTTAACTTGCTTAGGAGGTGTATATGTTTTAATATTGCTTTTACGAACCACAGTTGAATTTAGCATGATCCTTTATCCTAACAGGGAAAGGTGGTTTCTCAACATAAGAAGTAGGAACAATAGGATCATTATAAGTGATAGTCTTTTCTTCAACTTTAATAGGTGCAGCTACTTTTACTTCTATGGGAGGATGATATTTAAACCACTTCTCCTTGGGGAGATCAACATAAGTAGCAAAAGATTCACAGAAAGAAGCTACTATCTCAGAGTCAAGTCCATATTTAGTGCTAAATTTACGGAAAACATCGGTATCCATAAAAGATTTAACACAATCAAACTTATGTGTCATACCTGACTCCTTACCTTCATCGAGGTCCCAATCTTCAGAGTTGTGTTTAATTATTTCCAATAAATCCCATTTGAATTCAATAGTCTTCATCTTAAAAGAGCCAGCACAAGAAGTATCGAGCATGGTGCGATTTTTATCAGAAAGCCGAGCATATAAATTTTGAATAATCATTTCTCTTGAGAGCTCATGATTGGGGCATGAATATAACATTGATTTAAGCCTCCCTGTCGTGGGTTTGTCATGGCATATGTCCTCGTGAAAGGACTTCGTCGTGGAGCCATCGCTATGGGTTAGCTTAAAGGGGTTAAACCGGACAAGGGGACACGAGGGGTATTATACTAGTTTGGCCCCTTCGATGAAGGTAAAAGCCTACGTCTAGTTGTGATTGGTATTGCTAGGGTTTCGATGACCAGGGAGTGAATCCCTTTGCCTGGCTCTCGAGTTGTTGTCTGTCGTCCTCAAACCACAGTTGGGTCGTCCCTTTATATACATAGGTTGACGCCCGCCGGTTTACAGAGTCCCGAGGCCGGGTCATAGTGGTGTCCAGCTCGGTCTCTATTCCTCTAACTTACAATACAAGTTTATATGATAAAGTCGGTTCACATCTACAGGCTTTAACCCGCCTTTGGGCCTTGGGTCTTCGTAAAGCGCCACCATCTTCACATCTTCATGGGCTTCTATCTTCATGGGGCTAACCCGGCCACTCCTAGCCGGTTTACCTCCAGTAAACATATCCCCAACATTAGGCCCCAGATTGATTTGAACTTGTTCATGTCAATCTTCAATACTTAGAAAATTCTTGCCCTGGCACCTTCATATAAATCTGGTAAATCGCCGTGACGTCATCCTTTAAATCCGCAGTAAAGCGTTATGACGTCATCTACCCATTGAAGCCGAAGATACCCTTCATTAATGAGTGTTCAACCCTCGAGGCGACATCCTTATTAACTATCCATTTCCAGCTCCTCGATTTACGCACCTGTCGCTTATCGGTTCACCTTATAAATAGGCCCACGGGCCCTTCTCTTTTTCCCCTTCATCTCCTTCACCTCTTCTTCCTCCTTGCGACATCTCTGTCCCTGAGCACCGCCGCCGCCAGCGAGCTTTGCCTCTGCCTCTCTGCCGGCCGCTGCATCAACCTGGTTGCGCCAGAAAGTTGCGGCGCTCCTTCATTGCTTAAATCAGTCTCTGTAAGTCTTTCCCTTTCCCCCTTTGTAGATCTGTTTAGGGTTCCCTCGTTCTTATTAGTTCATCGAAGTTCACTAGGGCTCCAGTGCGGCTCTGTTCCTCCTTATCTATGGATAAAAAACTTCAAGTTTGATATATTGCTCGTAATGGCTTACTTCCCGCTACCACAACAAACCTTTTGTACGCGAAAAACTGATCTAAACCATTACGAACTGCTTTGGGTCCAACCCTTTTTAGGTCAAAATATTTTTACTTTCCTGTCTATTAGTAGATCCAAAATTTCCATGTCCCCTTGTGGAACCTGTTTCACCTTACTTAGTCATTTTTATCTTGGATCTGTATCCTCTTTACCACATAGGTGGTTTACCTTTGTAAAAACAACCTATCACATACCATTAGTCCCCTGGTAAACCGTCAAACCCTTTTACGTCTGTTGTTATAATCCGGTTTAACAACATGTATATACCTTTGTTCTGATATGACCTTGTCATTCATTATTATATCAGCCTCCGGTTTACGCAATTTTTCATAGCTGTATATCTTTATTCCGTCGCACCTTGCGTACCACCATGAATGATTTGTAAGCTGCTATTTCCTTTTCAGCTTTTCATTCGTAATGGCCAAACAGTTTTATGCTTGTAACTGGGCTCCTTCCCGGGTTACCGAAGAATAGTTGAACGGAATGGTCAATATTGGCACCTTGCCCAAAAACAGAGATTCAGTGGTGAGTTCCAGGAACAGAGAATCCTCCTACCCCGAGGCAGGGTGAGGTAGTGGTCTTTGTCAACCACATAGGTCGTGGTTTCAAACCGCCCGGGTCGATGTCTTCTGTGAAGTGTACTTACAAGAAGAACCAACTGCTGAGCTGTTCCGGGATTTTTTTCATCTGAACCAGCGCACATAATTTGTAAACGGTCCCAACACTGAACTTGGTGGCGTCTCTATTCAAAAGCTGAAAGAAGTTGAATTCCCTCATGCCAAGCTGCACAGTCACCCTAAGGACTAGAACCAGACTTGGTTCTACTGTAAGGATACCTCTCCTGAAGATGAGAACCCTCTGTTAGGCTATCGTGACCACCGGCTTTCCAACACTCATCCATTGCTGCAACGTTTAAGTTCTGCGGAACGGGCCGCATATGCCCCTCAACTCGCCAAGCTCCAAGCCTTTATGGCCAACGGTTTATTGGGCGTCGACTTTGTGTGTTGTTGGATATCTTGGAGCATCTTGCCATTAAGCCGCCGCTCCAGTTTAATGTCTGAGTACACCGGTGAATTAGAAGACCCCCAACGCCACATCAACATTCAGTTAACCGATGAAGAGGTCACTGAAGGTGTCAAGAAAATTTTGAATGAATCGGAATCTGTCTGTCACCGCACCGGCTTGAACCCCTTCTACACACAAAATAAACCGTCTGCTGTAAGTACTATCCTTCCTTTTTATCTTCAACATCTTTTTAAATTGTTCAACCCGTAAACATTCATCTGTTTGTTTATAAACAAGGTGATGATCCATTCTGGAAGAGGAAATCCGCAGATAAAGCGACAAAGCCATCCCGTCCAAAAACAAAAGCCGTCAAGAAAACCTCAAAGCGGAAAACAGCTGAACGTATCAACATGGAACTTGATGAAGATGCAGATGAACCGGAAGTTGAGGTAGAACTTGACTCACTTGGCTCTATTTTCATGCACCTCATTAACAATGATCTTTATCAGGAGGACATGGAAGGCAGCCAGGCTGATGACGTAGAGGTAATTACCCTTTCCTCCTGTTCAGACTCTATGCCAACACAAAAAACCCGTCAAGCGGTCCGGAAAGTAAGCTTTTCTCATCCTCTTCCTTACTTGGATCCAACATTTATTTTGAAGACGCAGCAGCACGAGGCTCGCCGGACAACCCGGCACAGCGGCCAATAGGTCACTTCGACTGGTTTACCTGACACCCCGGTTCGGAAGCGCCGATCTGAGGTCTCCCCCACTTCTGACAATTCTTATCCCAAGGCAGGTTATTTCCGACAACCTCTTAATCCGTCTGATTCAAATTATCAGGTGACACCCCCCTCATCCTCCGGCGAGTCAACAGCGACCCAACTCCCTCCTCTCAAAACTGTAGCTGGGTAAGTATTCAAACCCTTTCTTCCAATTTTTTGCATATCTTGAATAGTATGCTAAACTTTCACCTCTTTTCTTTTTGTTTACAGAGCCAAAGCCAGACCCAGACCCAGCAAAAAAGCTCGGGTTAACAATCCGTCTGAAGACCAGGTGGTTCTTGAATAGGAGCGAACAGGTGAACTGGACCAAACTCGTGAACCGGAGGGTCCCCATCCTGAAGCTACCTTTGATGAGCCACCCCTCAAGAACAGAATATCGACGAACAACCAGAGCTGATACTGTTGTGCCTGATACTGAACTGGCAGCTCCAATCCGGGCTAGTCCGGTGAGAGCTACTAACACTCCACCATCACCCGTAAAAACTACTGGAGGCCAAGGAGATGATGTTATCATTACTGGCATGGGCCACAACTCTCCTGGCCGTCCTGTAATCTTGGCCAAACATAGTGCCAAAGAAGAACGTGCTGCCATGGAGAAGGGTAAATGGAGCACTGATTTATCAAGGTATGCTCATCTCATTGTTGAAGAACTTCACTCCGGTTTTTTAAATCGCCTGCACTCAAACCGTGATTATGAAGCCGGTTTGGTGAACTTGATGAAGGAACACTATCAGGTATTTTCATCACCTTTCATTTTCTTGATTCCAAAGTCTAAACATCAGCCCAAGTAGCCCCCAAGGGCCGTTTTATGATGTTAATCTTAAACCGGGACTTTGTAATACCTTAATCCTTACATGCTAATTCTCAATATGTCAAGTCCTCAGTAAAAACAAAACTAATACTTTATCAGTGTAGTTATGTAGCTTTGATCGGTGTAGCCCCCAAGGGCCGGTTTAGCTTTGTGAGGTAACCGGGGTCTTGAATCCATGCGTCAGTTTTGAACAGATGTACATTAGCCCCCAAGTGTTAAGGATAATGCTTGCATTGTACTTGAGACTTGTGAAAGACTTGTTGATAATAGAGCAAATAGGCATTAGCCCCAAGTACGGAGGGCATAACTTGTTATACACTTAGTACTTAGAAAATACATATCATGTTGTTGACATATCTTCGCCTTTGCAGGCCGAGCTAAGTAATAGGGATGCTCGAACTGCTGATCTTCAAGAGAACGTGAAGTCCCAACAAGCAGAGGCTTCGAAAGCCAAGGAGGAGCTGACCAATGCCCTGGCAGCCATGGAGAAGTTAAAAGAGACTTTTAACAAGGAGCGTGCTGACTGGGAAGCCGAAAAGGCTGGTTTAACCAAGAAAGCCGAAGACGCAGAAGCAGCCTTGAAGCCAGGTGTAGATGAACTGACCGGCTTGAAGCGGCAGATCGATGCCATGACGTCCGCTGTGTTCGGTAAGTACCTCCTTATGTTGTTTGTCTAATTCATGAGATCTTATCATTTACCAGTTTGCTGATATTAAACCATGACAGGTACTCGTATTGCTCATCTGGGTGCTGATATGCGGATGAAGCTGAAAGCGGCTTATACCTTAATAGAACAGTTATACTCTGGATCTTAGCGTGCTATTTCCACTGCGGCCTACAACAAGCCGGCACCATCACTGATAAAAGAAACCCTTGAGAAGCTGGCCATGCTACCAGCCAGGATTACCGAACTGAAGAAGGCAGCCGCAAGATCAGGAGCCCCGACCGCACTAATCCGGGCCAAGGCATGCATTCCGGATCTTGAAGTGGATGACATCATTAAAGGATATCCAATGTGAAGGAGGACGGTTCAAACTTCAACAATGATGATCTCCGAAGGCTGACAAAGGAGATGCGGCCAATAGCCAGCAAACTGGCAGAGGACACAGACTTATCTCATTTTCAGCCGGTTTACGACGCTGAAGGAAAGAGACAGCCTTCCGAAATCCATGAAGTCGAAAACTTGTGCCTCCAATCCGTAAGCATACTTACGCTCCTGACATTAACCCCTCCAGCCTTATCCATGAAGAAGCCACATTTCAAGCTTAACCAGAATCGATTGGTCAACGGTTGATTTCCAGCGTCTGGGGAGGGATGAAGAAGAGGTGATTGCACCAAATGACCCTCAATCGTCAAGCTGTCCCGATGAAGCATCCTAAATCGGCAGCCGGTTTATACTCTGTGCCGCTGCTTGAAACAATTATTCAATTGGAGCCATTTTGAAGCTTCTTGTAATAGGATAGCAAAACACCTTTATCTGCCATGCCATCGAGCATGCTTTGTGTTGCTTGATATTGTGGAAAACTTGCTCCACTTTTGGAATCTCGTTTTAGCTGACCAACTGCTTGTATGATAAAGGTGAAGAACACCAGTCGATAGCATTGTCAACTCATTGCCCTCTTGCCGGTTCATATAGAAACCATTTGGAGCTATAATAGCTGCATAATACTGGTGATATGTAATCAAAAACCAGACCGGAAGAATATTCTGCCGATGTAAAACTGATCATGTACTGACAACTAGCGTTGAAAGGCATGCCGGGTTGGAAAGAAACACCGGTTTATCAGAAAAAATATTTATAAATCCCTTATCATAAAAAATCGCAAAGACAAAAAACATACAAGGCTTTTCATGGGCTGCCAGACCCTAAATCGAGGCTTTTCATGGGCTGCCAGGTCGCTGAGTTAAACCGTTTTGCAAAGCCTGTTAAGATGCACCTCAATCTTTAACCAATCATCGTTTTAACTTTGACAAGTTCAGGGTCCATGGGATTGACTTGTCAAACGTTCGATGGGTCATACCAGGTTTACCTGGACGGAGTGGCTTACTTAAAAAGGAAGGATAACCCAGAGTTTTAGGTGAATACACCTGGCTTCCAAGCCTGGCTTGATAGCCTATTACAAGGGTTCAAGCTCACTGTTCTTTGAGAAGCAAGGAGCCCCCAGGTAATATGTGAGGTATGCTCAGTGGTTACCTATGTTTAAACTGTGCTTAATGCAATAGATTCTCTTTGGCTCCACATAATTTCCTTTTGGCTTAAAGCCTATCAAGAGGTGTGGCTATGGTGTGAAAACAACCAAACCCCCTAGTGACATCCCTTTTTGGTTTTAAACCGATCAAGAGGTGTACCTATGGTTCAGATATGACCAAGCCCCCTAGTGACATCCCTTTTTTGGTTTTAAACCAATCAAGAGGTGTAACTATGGTTGAAATATGACCAAGCCCCATAGTGATTTTCTTTATATTCATGCGGCTGTAGAGGCCGGTTTAACAAAACTCCGCTTTGTCGGTAGAAGCTCTTAGTAGGCTCACATGATGTAAAAAAGAACAGAGACCCCGCTTTATTCGAGGCTCCGGTTTATTATATAATATATACATTGTTATAAGTATGTATATAAGAAGAGCCTGTGGCTCAAGTATAGTAAGGCCGAAGAAGAGCTATATTTACGTGAGTCTTTGTGCTCTCGAACATCAATGAGGTAGTATGATCCGTTGTGCAGATTCTTGCTGACCACAAAAGGTCCTTCCCAAGGTGGGGATAACTTGTGCATATCAGTCTGATCCTGGATCAGCCGGAGCACCAGATCGCCCTCTTGAAAGGTCCTGGTTTTAACCCGGCGGCTGTGATAACGTCGGAGATCTTGTTGATAAATCGCCGAACGTGCTGCTGCGAGATCACGCTCCTCATCCAATAGGTCCAGTGAGTCCTGACGTGCCGTCTCATTATCAGCTTCGATATAAGCTGCCACACGGGGCGAGTCGTGATGGATGTCACTAGGAAGAACTGCCTCCGCCCCATAAACCATGAAGAAAGGCGTGTAACGCGTAGATCTGTTAGGTGTGGAGTTGATGCTCCATAACACAGAAGGCAATTCCTCCACCCAACAACCTGGTGTCCGCTTCAAAGGAACCATGAGCCGGGGTTTAATACCTCTCAAAATTTCTTCTCTCCGCTTGACCATTAGATTGGGGGTGAGCCACCGATGCTATATCAAGCCGGATGTGTTCACATTGGTAAAATTCCTCCATCTCTCCCTTTGACAAATTAGTACCATTATCAGTTATAATACTCTGTGGAAAGCCAAACCGGAATATCACCTTTTTGATGAACTGAACTGCCGTGGCTGCATCACACTTACTGACTGGCTCTGCTTCCACCCATTTGGTGAACTTGTCAACTGTCACTAACAAGTGGGTTTTTTGTCCTTGGATCGCTTAAAGGGTCCAACCATATCGAGCCCCCAAGTCGCAAACGGCCAAGTTATTGGAATCATCCTCAACTCCTGAGCCGGAATATGAGCACGGCGTGCAAATTTTTGACAACCGTCACATCTTTTGACTAAATCCTCAGCATCAGCATGAGCTATTAACCAATAGAAACCGTGACAAGCCTTAGCCACCAATGACTTTGAACTGGCGTGATGACTGCAATCTCCTTCGTGGATTTCTCGCAAAATCTCACAACCCTCTTGAGGAGATACACAATGCTGAATTGCTCCTGTGACACTGTAACGATGTAACTCCCCATTGACTATGGTCATTGACTTGGAACGTCGGATTATCTGACGAGCTGAGGTTTCATCCTCTGGTAACTCGCCCCGGTTCATGTAAGCTAGGTACGGGATTGTCCAATCCGGTATAACATGCAAAGCTGCCACCAATTGGGCCTCCGGGTCCGGAATAGCCAACTCCTCCTCTGTTGGTATCTTGACCGACGGGTTATGGAGTACATCAAGGAATACATTTGGTGGGACCAGTTTACGCTAAGAGCCAAGGCGGCTTAAAGCGTCTGCCGCTTCATTCTTTCGCCGGTCTATATGGTCAACTTGATAACCCTTGAAGTGATCAGCCACCGTGTCCACCTCTCGTCGATATGCAGCCATGAGTGGGTCTTTAGAATCCCAAGTGCCAGACACCCGTTGAGCCACCAGATCCGAGTCACCAAAGCACTTAACCCGGCTTAAGTTCATCTCCTTAGCCATCCGAAGAACGTGGAGTAAGGCCTCGTACTCAGCTGCATTGTTAGTACAAGGGAACATTAAACGGAGGACATAACAAAATTTGTCACCTCGTGGGGAAGTTAGTATGACTCCATCCCCCGAGCCCTCCAATTGTCTGGATCCATCAAATTGAATAGTCCAATACATGTTATCTGGCTTTTCCTCTGGTGCCTGCAACTCTGTCCAATCATTGATGAAGTCCACGAGCACTTGGGATTTAATCGCTGTGCGAGGTGTGTATTTGAGCCCGTGAGGTCCAAGCTCAATAGCCCACTTGGCAATCCGGCCAGTTGCTTCTCTCTTTTGAATGATATCTCCCAGAGGGGCTGAACTGACCACTGTGATAGGATGACCCTGAAAATAATGTTTGAGCTTATGGCTTGCCATAAACACTCCACACACCAGCTTCTGCCAATGTGGATATCTCTGCTTTGATTCAATAAGAACCTCACTGATATAATAAACCGGCCGTTGAACCGGATATTCCTTTCCAGCCTCCTTGCGCTCCACAACAATAGCCACGCTAACAGATCTGGCATTAGCAGCCCCATACAGTAGTAAAGGCTCTTTATCGATCGGAGCTACAAGCATAGGCGGTTCAGCTAACTGCCTCTTCAGATCCTCAAACGCTTTATCAGCCGCCTCGCTCTAGACAAAGTCATCTATTTTCTTTAGCATCTGATATAAAGGGATAGCTTTCTCCCCGAGACGACTAATAAACCGGCTCAAAGCCGCAATCCGGCTGGCCAAACATTGAATGTCATTGATACACGCTGGTTTAGCCAAAGATGTAATTGCTAAAAAAATCCAGATTAGCCTCAATGCCCATGTTTGACACCAGAAAGCCCAAGAGTTTGTCTGCCGGGACACCAAAGACAGATTTGTCCGGATTGAGCATCATCTTGTAAACCCGGAGGTTGTCAAAGGTTTCTCTCAGGTCATCTATCAATGTTTCCTCTTTCCTGGACTTTATCACAATATCATCCACATATGCAAGAACATTGCGCCCAATCTGCTTATGGAGACAATTCTGAACACAGCGTTGATAAGTCGCCTGGGCACTCTTGAGCCCAAAGGGCATGGAGACATAGCAGAAGGCTCCAAAGGGAGTTATAAAAGTTGTCTTCTCCTAGTCCTTAACTGCCATTTTGATCTGATGATAACCAGAATAAGCGTCCAAAAACACAAACGGTCACAACCCGCCGTAGCATCGATAATCTGATCAATACGACGAAGGGCAAAGGGATCTGCTGGGCAAGCCTTGTTCAAGTCTATGTAGTCCACACACATACGCCAAGTGCCAAATTTCTTGAGAACCAGCACCGGATTAGCCAACCACTCCGGGTGAAAGACCTCCACGATAAACCCTGCGGCCAACAACCGAGCTACCTCTTCACCAATAGCCTTGCGCCTTTCCTCGTTGAAGTGGCGGAGAAACTGTCTGACCGGTTTAAACTTAGGATCAATGTTAAGTGTGTGCTCAGCGAGTTCCCTCGGTACACCTGGCATGTCAGAAGGCTTCCATGCAAAGATGTCCCAGTTCTCACGGATGAACTCGATGAGCGCGCTTTCCTATTTGGGATCCAGGTTAGCGCTAATGATGAACTGTTTGGATGAATCACCAGGAACAAAATCAACCATCTTAGTATTTGTGGCCGATTTAAACTTCAATGCCGGATCGTGTTTCGTAGTTGGCTTTTTCAAAGAAGTCATATCTGCCGGATCAACCTTGTCTTTGTAAAACTTCAGCTCTTCCGTGGCACAAACCGACTCAGCATAAGCCGCATCACCTTCCTCACATTCCAACGCGATCTTCCTACTCCCATGTATTGTGATGGTCCCCTTATGCCCTAGCATTTTAAGCGGTAGATAAACATAACACGGCCTTGCCATGAACTTGGCATAAGCCGGTCGCCCAAACAGAGCGTGATACGGACTTTTGATTTTTACCACCTCAAAAGTCAATGTTTCTAATCTTGAATCATGATCATCTCCAAAAGCCACCTCTACGGCTATCTTGCCCACTGGATATGCAGACTTAGCAGGCACCACACCATGAAAAACGGTGTTTGACGGTTTAAGATTCTTATTTGTCAACCCCATACGACGGAAGGTATCATAATATAGAATGTTGATACTACTTCCCCAATCCATGAGCACCTTGGTGAACTTATACCCCCCAACCTGAGGTGCCACCACTAAGGCTAGATGACCCAGATTGTCAACCCGGGGTGGGTGATCCTCTCTACTCCATAAAATGGGTTGTTCAGACCAGCGCAACTACTGAGGCACCGCTGGTTCAACAGAGTTCACAACCCTCTTGTGAAGCTTCTGATCATGCTTGCACAAGCTAGTGGTCAAGACATGATACTGCCCACTATTTAACTGCTTCGGATTGATCTGGTAACTTCTGCTGCTGCTGGATCCCCTGATGGTTGTAACCTCCCTGGTTGCCCTAGTTCCCCTGGTTGTTGTGTCCGGTTTGATTGCCCTGAAATCCTGAATCGGAGCTGCCGCCTCCGTAACTCAGCCCGTGAAAACCACCTCTTGAACCGCCGGGCGGGCCATTGTCATACTGAAACATATTGGAATTCTTGAATTCTCGCATGATATAACAATCCTTCCAAAGATGTGATGCTGGCTTCTCCTTTGATCCATGCTTTGGACAAGGTTGATTTAACAGGCGCTCCAGATTGGGGCCTGAACCTCCGCCCCTCTGGGGATGCTTGCCCTTACGGCGCTGACCGTTATCCTGAGCATTGGTGTTAGCCACAAAGTCCAAACTATTGTCGGCCTTGCGTTTACCATTATTCCCATGACCTGCCGGGTTATGCTGCTGCCCCTTGGTGTTGTCGTTTTTCTTTCCTTTCCCCGGTTTGTCCTCCTCTGAGTCAGGGTCTTTGGTATTATCTGAATCGGCATACTTAACCAAAGCGGCCATAAGTGTTGACATATCATTATAGTGACGTTTGAGCCATCCTAACTTCTGTTTGAGCGGAAGAAACCGGCAATTGCCCTCCAACGTTAACACTGTGGTATCCGCATTGATGCAATTCGATGAATGCAGAATAGCTGAGACCCGCTTCACCCAATGGGTTGTAGACTCCCCATCCTCTTGGACACTTGCGGCCAGGTCTACAATTGACATCGGCTGCTTACAGGTATCTTTAAAATTCTGGATAAACCGGTGCTTCAACTCGGCCCATGATCCGACAGAGTTAGCTGGTAAGCTCTTCAACCAAGTATGAGTTGTTCCTTCCAACATCATGGTGAAGTATTTAGCACACACCGCTTCATCCACATCTAACATCTCCATTGCCATCTCGTAGCTTTCAACCCATGCCTCTGGTTGCAAATCGGCGGTGTAATTGGGTACCTTACGAGGGCCCTTAAAATCCTTGGGCAGCCGCACATTACGCAAAGCGGGGGTGAGACACGACATCCCTAAGGAACTGAATATCGCACCTGGCTCTACTGAAGCGGTATGGTGAACCGGAGTAGGTTGACGGGCTCCATGCAGAGCTGCTAACTCGGCCTCTTGACGTGCACGACCATGATCCACCACATCCTACGCATTAGCACCTCCACCTGCTGGGTTGTATCCTCGCGGCGAATTACGGCGACGTGCACTGCTGGACACGGCCGGTTCGTCCTCAACGTGCCTGCTGTAGCTCCGGCTCGGGGGGAGGGTGGAATGAATCCTCTCACGACTATGCGAATAAGCCTGCTGCTGGTTTAACGCTGTTTGAAGGAGCTCTCTGGCCCGTCGTGCCTCAATCGCAACTGGTGACTCGCCGTCAGTTGGGAGGGCTACCAATCGTGAAGCGGCGGCCACAATGTTGTCCAACGGGTTGGAGTAATGCCCCCGGGGCGTTGGAACATACTGTGGCACAATGTTGTTCTGACGAGGCGGGTCCATCGTGCGCGGCTGAATCGGTGCCCCAGTTCCCGGCGCCTCCGTCCGGTTTAATACTGGCTGGTTACTAGTTCCTGCTCCTGGCGTGTTGAAGAGATTTCTTGGCTCATAACTCGGCGGGAGATGCGACCGGAATCTTCTTATCATGACTTCCTCTGAGGCATTCTGATCTAGCCTAAGCCGGTAGGCCTGAGCTTCCAACTCGGCCCGTTCTGTAGCCATCCTAGCGTTCTCTGCTACTAGGTCCGCTTTAGCCTGAGTTATCTGATCTTTCACCTTTGCGATCTCCACATTGTGCTGATCCCGGGCTGCTGCGTCCACCTCTCCAGCCATCAATGTTGCCAAAGTGTCGAACAAGTCAGACAGAACTTGAGTCGGAGGTGGCACAGAGCCCCCCGCTCCCACCGGCGTTGCTGTTGCCGAACCAGAGAGCATTGCCGTGGCGGTTGATGAGTGGGGTGCTGATTGTGTACCAGCCATAAAGATAGCGACCCCGTTTGGCAGATCATGGGGGGTCCGAAATACTGTTGCCATCGGAACCTCCGCTAATCCGGCCGTCCTACAACTGATATAGCGATTCGGTTTCTCCAGTTGAAGACTCGTCATCAGAGCAGACAACGGTTTCTCCATCAGATGCCGGTCCTTCCTCATATTCTGCACCATGGATGACACCTACAAAAACATGCCTTGCTACGGTCTGAACCGCGGGAGAGCTTGCACGCTGAGCCGTCTCGATGATGTCGGCGCAGGTGTCCGGCTCAGGGCCCGGTTCACCGATCTTGCCGATGAAGACGTGAATCCCACCAAAGGGGACCCAGTACCCATATTCGATTGAACCGGCCTTGGGGCCCCATCCTGCATCGTTGATTCTTCGTTATCTGGCCCACAGCGTATCCCTTGCCGCAACGACTCTTCATTATCCGGCCCACAGCGTATCCCTTGAGTCCATCAAAGCTGCCCTTCAAGAACTCGAAACCATCGTGCGATAGCCCCATGGTGGGTGCCAACTGCCGTGGGTTTGTCACGGCAGATGTCCTCGTGAAAGGACTTCGTCGTGGAGCCATAGCTACGGGTTAGCTTAAAGGGGTTAAACCGGACAAGGGGACACGAGGGGTGTCGGTATCAAAACCGGCGGATCTCGGGTAGGGGGTCCCGAACTGTGCGTCTAGGATCGATGGTAACAGGAGGCAGGGGACACGATGTTTATCCAGGTTCAGGCCCTCTTGATGGAGGTAATACCCTACGTCATGCTTGATTGATATTGATGATATGAGTATTACAAGAGTTGATCTACCATGAGATCGTAGAGGCTTAACGCTAGAAGCAAGCCTATGGTATGATTGTATGTATGTGTTCTCTATCGACTAGCCTGGCCTTGGTTTATATAATGCACCAAAGGCCTAGGATAACAAGAGTCCTAGCTGAATACGCCGGTGGGGAGGAGTCCTTGTCTTGATCACCAAGTCTTGTGGAATCTTCCATGTATGCAGCAGTTGTCCAAACTGGCCCATGAGTATACGGCCATGGGGGTCCTCGGCCCAATCTAACAGATCGGGAGATGACGTGTTGAGTACCCTCTAGTCCAGGACACCGCCAGTAGCCCCCTGAACCGGTCTTCAAGTTAGGGATGCTCCTCGATTCTTACGAACTGTTCTTCATCTTCGGTTGTCGGTCTTGAAAACTGGTTCAACAAATCTTCTCATCTTCGATCTTGAGGATCGTCGAAATTCATTCAACAAGTTTATACGTCGGGTATCCAAGGAGCCCTTTTAAGTTTCTGGCCTTTATCAATGTCTTGTTATTTTTATGCCACACCTTGGGTTTGAAGTTGTTCCCGGGAGGTAGTGTCCTCTTGCATCCGAGCTCCAACGCCGGACTGCATTCGAGGTATCTTTTGCAGACGAGCACCAACGCCGGACCGCTTCCGAGCTCCAACGCCGGAATATATACGAGCTCCAACACCGGACTGTATCCAAGCTCCAACGCCGGACTATGTCCAAGCTCCAACGCCGGATTGTCATAAATCACCTTGGTTCAAAAAACTTGACGGAGTTTAGCCGAGCTTAATGCCGGAAATGCCCTCTATGGAGCCAGCCCCTAGCGCCTGAGCTTTATGCCGGACTGCTTCCGAGGTGGTGCACCACCCTGACTGTGGGCCAATTTTTTGTCAATATTTTTTATTGATGCAATTCATTCTCTGCCGAGATATATAGCCAGTAGACCTCAAGGTGTGTATCGGTCTAAAACCCGAGATGCACCTGAAGGATGACGTAAGACCGCTGATCCCAGTAGCCGCTGAGCCTCAGGTTGATTTGCAAAATCGGCCTGAGGATCAAGTCCTAGCTCGGTAGAATACTTCAGGACACAAAAAGCGGCGTGCTCAATCCTCGAGACTCAGGTTGGGTGCGGCCGACCAACCTAAGGATCAAAATCTCGTCGAAAACTGTATTGCACTTAAAATTTTCTGCATTGAACAGACAATGCAGTAGCCCCCGAGACACGGGTCGGGTGGCAACACCAGATCAGGGGATCGATGTGCCCCATTAATATTTGTAAATAATAAGCCCGAAGCCCAGTAGCCCCCGAGCCTTAATGCGGGCACGGGTGGCCGAATTAAGGATCGATATCCATAGTAAAATCACAAATTATGTGTAATGACTTTATGTATCTAAGTTCTTTACGTCATTAATGCTCGGATCCGCATTGTACAAAACTTTGTTGACCGACCATCGGCTTCCACCTCCTCGGCCAGTAGCCGAGGAGTGTTTGTCCTACTTTATAAAGCCTTTATGAGGGCAAAGATTTACGACAAACAAGGCAATCTGGCCATACGGTTTTATAAACAAGTACGCAGAGAGATATGTTATATTACTATTTAACATAAGAAATGTCTTCCAAAGAAAATAGTCCCGCTATCGGTTCCTTTCTTTGGGTTGTCATGCTAAGCATGATCGTGAAACCTCAGCTCTAATGTAAGAGCAAAATATCGAGGATTTAGTTTGGGAGGCCAGTTAATAGCCCCCGGTAGTGTTTGGCGATAGTCGAGGTCAAGCCGTAAACACTTCGGCCATTGTTATGAATGGCCCGTCATTTAACACCGTCATCGGATCGCTGGCCAGTTTATGTTTATTGTGACAGTCAGTTTTCGGCTTTCTCCACTGAGCTGCTTAACCATGTGAGCTGGAAGCACAATCGCAGTGGTTCTCCCTTTGCACACCTAGCCGAACAAAGCGAAACGTAGGGGGCAAGCACAGGAGCCAGGCAACCCAACTATTGACCGAAGACACAATTCGAAACCAATGCACATATAGTGAGATCCGAGAATGTTTTTGCCGAATCTACAAAGGTGTCCGGCATTGCACTGTGAGACTTGTGCTGGAAACACACGAATAGTTTAAAAGTGTCATAAGCTTGGAAAACCAAAAAATGTCAGTAAAAACTTGACGTCCGAACAAGATCAAGTGTTCGGTACCAATCCGAAAATTGGTCTTAGAAAAAAAGAGTGCTTCTGTCGTGTTTTAACATGTCACATCCTATCTCAAGACTTCAAGCGGGTCAGCCTACGGCTTCAACCTCCTATCCCGAAGGCGGAGTACTTCTCATTAGGCCAGTTTAGCAAACTAAACTCTAGCGGCTTTGAGAGAGAAATTAGGCTCCCCGGCTAGTGACCACACACTCATGTCGAAAAAAGGAGTGATGAATAATAATAATAGTAATAAAAACTTTGCAACAACTAAGAAGAAGAACACTTATTATAAAACGGCTCATATAAATTTAAGAGCCCCCAAGTGACTTGGGTAAAAGAATTTTGTATAATGATTGTATGTACCGAAGTACTAATATCATATATTTGTTCACCCAAACTTTAAACGCGTCTTAACCGACCGTCGGCTTCTCCCTCTTCGGTCAAGGACCAAAAAGTGTTATGTACTCCACCTGTCGAGAATATCGACAGTGTTTCGGATAACCAGGAAACCGGGCCATAAGGCTGTAACAGACAAAGCGCGCTCAGGGAACTTATGCTATATTACAGACGAAGTGTAAGAAGCATGTTCGAAGAAAATAGTACCCCCACCGATACCTTTCTTCAGTGCTCATTATTACTATGAGACTTGTGCAATAGATTTTTTGTACTCATGAGTTCCGTTGTGTGCCGACCATGATTGAAAACAATAAGAGCGCTAGCTTTCGGCTTCACCCAGTCTGAGGTCAGAGCTCGGAGGACCCGGTCGTGACAATCGCAGAGGTGCTCCCTTTACTCCCTAGCCGAACAATCGGGAACGTAGGGGTAAGCACAGGAGCCAGGCAACCCAGCTTGCAAATCGCTTAAGTCAATATGGTGCATATTGTGGCGTAATACACGAACAAGGAACAAAGCCGTACAAATATAATCATATGCAAGAGGAAAAGCTTCATAAAGGAAGCCCCCGAATAAACGGGGTATTTGAATTTGTGCGTCACAAACAAAGTTCAGACAAGGAAATTTTTTACAAGCAACTTTTTCCAAAAAAAAGTATAATGCTTGGTCGAACCAAACACAAGTTAAAAATTTAAAACTTTGAGCATGAAGGCAACTTAGCTGGTTAATGTGTTCGGTATTGATGACGCGGTCCGAGCTTGATGCGGGACAAGGTTCCATCCCCCAAGCCGGTCTCCAGGTGGCGGAGCAAAGGTCTCGGCACTCCGAAGTGGTGACATAGCATGGTCAATGCAGGCCGGCAAAGTGATGCCGAAGTCCCCGGCATGGGGTAATGAAGTGTTGACGAAGCCACCCATCCAGCCGAGGTGACGTGGTATGTCAGTACGCTGCATTGACGATACTGCCCAACCCGGGTCATTTTCCTGTGCACAAAAAATAGTGCAAACCGGAGATAATAGTAATGATAATAAAAAAATGTTGCATAATAAATAATTTATGCAAATTGAGTAATAAAAGAAATATGGCATGGGGCCGAAGTCAATGTCGATGCAGGGCGTCGGTGTGATGCGGTAAAGGTGTGGCAAAGCCTGAATTCACAGGTCGGTCCGAGTTCCGGATGCGGCGTTCGCCGGACTATGTACGGAAACAGACCGAACCACCACGCGGCCGTCGTTAATGCGGACATCATTCGATAGACTTGTGTACAGGAACAAACCAGAGTAATAATTTCTTGGGAAAAATAAACTCCAACAAGCAAAAATTACTAGGATTAATAGCACCTGGTTTATTTGTTGTAGCAATCCGAAGAAAGGTGACTCCCAAAATTGGGACTTGATCCGCACATCCATTGCCTCATATGAGATAAAGCGATGGCATGGCAATGCTGGCAAAGGTTGGCTTGCGGAGGCAAATCCCTCGGTCCAGCTAACATGACGAAGCTGGTCGGCTAGTGACGCTGAAGTCTCCGGAGTAGGTTGATGAAGAGATGGCGAAGCCCCCGGTCCAGCCGAGATGTCGAAGCCTCGATGTCAGCCGATGAGTCGAAGTAGGTCGGCATGATGGACATCGGCTTGAAGAAGCAATAGTGCGGCCCTGCCGATGCCGGTCGTGACGTGGTCGATGTCGGCTTGATGAAGTGACCGTGCGGTGATGCCGGTGTGACCGCTCCGTGTAATCTGTGGGGCGGCGATGTTGGTGATGATTTATCCTTCGCGATGCCGAGATGATGATCTGAAGAAGTTGAGCTCAGCTCAACAAAGTGATGATGTGTCTAGCGCAGGTCGGCAGCCTTGGAGCAATATTGATGGTCTGGTTTGACACCAGCATGATGATGAAGATGACCTCAGGGGAGGTTTAACAATTTACGGGCACATGTTTAAAAACAACGCACAATACCCTAGAAGAGAATTCCTCTAAAAAGGTTGTCCAATATCACGTCCTAAAGAAACATGAATTCAGGTCGGATCCGTATTCGCGCAGAAAACGGATCCGAATATTGGTCCACTCATCGGAATATTCCCGGAGTTTGAACCGTCAGATCAAGCTGAAATTTGGACGGGTGGTAGATATGGGAATTCCGCAGTAGATGAACGGTTAGATCTTCCAAAGGACCTCCGAGATGGGCTCTGGAGACCACGCCCTAAACTCGTCCAGATTCTCATCCAGATTTGACAGGGCTCCGGTATATCGTAGATTGTCAGAAATTCCTCCATCGGAACTCGACGAAATTTTGCATGGCTGTTGTAGATGTAATTCTGCACTATTCCACCGAAGCAATCATCAAACCGACGCTCGAGGAGGCGGTGACGGTGAATACAAGTTCGCTGTCCATAAAAACAGCAAAGCCGCCCAAGGGCAATATTGACGTTGAGCCCTCGAGCTCCATGGATGACTCCTCTATGATCATGATAGAGATCGGAGTTGATGTTGAAGAAGGCCCTCGTCCGAACATGACAATCGGAGATGGAGCATGGTCCTTGGTCGAGCCAAGGAGACCAGTCAAGCCGGCGATGAAGATGCGGCATCGCAGTTGACCTGCAGACGAGCCATCGATCCTTTTGCTGATCACACAGCGAAACTCTCAATTAAAGCACCAATGTCGGTGTCAAAACCGGCGGATCTCGGGTAGGGGGTCCTGAACTGTGCGTCTAGGATCGATGGTAACAGGAGGTAGGGGACACGATGTTTACCCAGGTTCAGGCCCTCTTGATGGAGGTAATTATACATCCTACTTGATTTATATTGATGATATGAGTATTACAAGAGTTGATCTACCACGAGATCGTAGAGGCTTAACCCTAGAAGCAAGCCTATGGTATGATTGTATGTATGTGTTCTCTATCGACTAGCCTAGTCTCGGTTTATATAATGCACCAAAGGCCTAGGATAATAAGAGTCCTAGGCGAATACGCCGGTGGGGAGGAGTCCTTGTCCTGATCACCAAGTCTTGTGGAATCTTCCATGTATGTGGCAGCTATCCGTACTGGTCCATGAGTATACGGTCATGGGGGTCCTCGGCCCAATCTAACAGATCGGGAGATGACGTGTTGAGTACCCCCTAGTCCAGGACACTGTCAAGGGAGTTTTATACTAGTTCGGCCCCTTCAATGAAGGTAAAAGCCTACGTCTAGTTATGATTGGTATTGCTAGGGTTTCGATGACCAGGGAGCGAATCCGCTTTGCCTGGCTCTCGAGTTGTTGTCTATCGTCCTCAATCCGCAGCCGGGTTGTCCCTTTATATACATAGGTTGACACCCACCGGTTTACAGAGTCCCGAGGCTGGGTCATAGTGGTGTTCGACTCGGTCTTTATTCCTCTAACTTACAATACAAATTTATATGATAAAGTCGGTTCACATCTACAGGCTTTAACCTGCCTTTGTGCCTTGGGTCTTCGTAAAGCTCCACCATCTGCACATCTTCATGGGCTTCTATCTTCATGGAGCTAACCTATAACACCCACGATGCGGCTATATCTCCCACGTGTCGGAGCACGACTTAGAGGCATAACCGCATTGTAAGCATGTCGCAAGAGGGGTAATCTTTACACATCCCATGTACTGAATAAGAAATAGGTACAGAGTTGGCTTACAATCACCACTTCACATAATACATAAATATAGCATTACATCAACCATATACAATCAAGGTCCGACTACGGAACCAAAATAAAAGAAGACTACCCCCTAATGCAAAAGATCCCCGATCGCCCCGATTGGGCTCCACTACTAATCAACTGAAATGAAACAACACGATGAACAAGATCTTCATCGAGCTCCTCCTTGAGCTCGGTTGAGTCACCTGCATGGTATCATCGGCACCTGCAAACTGGTTTTGGAAGTAATCTGTGAGTCACGGGGACTCAGCAATCTCACACCCTCGCGATCAAGACTATTTAAGCTTATGGGTAGGTAAAAGATATGAGGTGGAGCTGCAACAAGCACTAGCATATATGGTGGCTAACTTACGCAAATGAGAGCGAGAAGAGAAGCAAAGCACGGTCGTGAACTAGAAGTGATCAAGAAGTGATCCTGAAGCTACTTACGTTCAAGCATAACTCCAACACCGTGTTCACTTCCCGGACCCCGCCGAGAAGAGACCATCACAGCTACACACGCGGTTCATGCATTTTAATTAAGTTAAGTGTCAAGTTCTCTACAACCGGATATTAACAAATTCCCATCTTCCCATAACCGCGGGCATGGCTTTCGAAAGTTCAAAACCCTGCAGGGGTGTCCCAACTTAGCCCATCACAAGCTCTCATGGTCAACGAAGGATATTCCTTCTCCCAGGAAGACCCGATCAGGCTCGGAATCCCGGTTACAAGACATTTCGACAATGGTAAAACGACCAGCAAGACCGCCCGATGCGCTGACATCCCGATAGGAGCTGCACATATCTTGTTCTCAGGGCAACACCGGATGAGCACTCTGTACAACTAAAACCAGCCCTCAAGTTTCCATGAGGTGGCACTGCAAAGGACTCTAGTTCGGACCAACACTTAGAGAAGCACTGGCCTGGGGGGGTTAAAATAAAGATGACCCTCGAGAGAGTGACTCCCAAGGGAAAAGTAGGTGGTGGTGAGGCAAATGGTAAATCCAAGGTTGGGCCTTGCTGGAGGAGTTTTATTCAAAGCGAACTGTCAAGGGGCCCCCATAACACCCAACCGTGTAAGGAACGCAAAAATCAAGGAACATAACACTGGTATGACGGAAAATAGGGCGGCAAGAGTGGAACAAAACACCAGGCATAAGGCCGAGCCTTCCACCCTTTACCAAGTATATAGATGCATTAATTAAATAAGAGATATTATGATATCCCAACAAATATCCATGTTCCAACATGGAACAAACTCCATCTTCACCTGCGACTAGCAACGCTATAAGAGGGGCTGAGCAAAGCGGTAACATAGCCAAACAACGGTTTGCTAGGACAAGGTGGGTTAGAGGTTTGACATGGAAATATGGGAGGCATGATAAGCAAGTGGTAGGTATCGCGGCATAGCTAAAGATGGAGCAACTAGCAAGCAAAGATAGAAGTGATTTGGAGGGTATGGTCATCTTGCCTGAGATCCCGCAAGGAAGAAGAACGAGTCCATGAAGAAGAGAAATGGATGTAGTTGAACGGATCCTCACAAACGTGACATTATCGAAACTAACCCGAAGAAGAAACACCGGAAAGAAGCAAACAACATAGTAAACAACCATCACAAAATCAACATGGCATGATACACAACCAAGTATGATGCATGCCCGGTTTAATGAAGCATGGCATGGCAAAGTGCACAAGCAAAACTACAAGTTAAGTGGAGCTCAATATGCAACGAGTTGCATATTGACGGAACACCACATGACTTATTTAGTTCTCTCTCATTTAAGTACCCAACAATATTAAATGTTGATTAACATGGCAAGAGGTGAAGCATAATAAAACTACCTATCTAGGCAAATTTAAATGAGGCCGGAACAACAAACAACAAGTCCGAAAACTCCTCATGTGGATATATTAGATTTGGTACTGTTCTGACCTAAACCCAATTTTAGAGTTCCTAAACATACAAGATGAGTGCACCATGTTAAACTAGGCATTTTTCTACCCCATTTACATATAAAGTTTATTAGATTCGGAGCTACGATTATTTAGTTATGAAATAAACCATTTTAGCATGGCATAGGAGCAAATTTAACCAAACGGCATTTTAAACATTTCAAACATAGATGAAAGTTGGATATTATGAATCTATACAAAATTCTAAGCAAGTTTCATATATAAAGTTTTTACATGTGATGCATAGTTTGTGAGATATTAAATGTATAAACAATAGGGGGGTTTCTGTAAAACGGGCAAGCTCTAGATAAAAGGCAAAATCCACAGAGCATGGAAAAAAAATGCATGGGCCGAAATCTGGATCGGCTGGGCTGCTCACCAGTGTGGCCACTGGGCCGATGAAGGGGAAGTAGCCCACGCGGAACAGTGGTGTGGACCAGGCCGGCGTGGGAAGGCGGCCCAAGGTCTGGTTTGGCGGATCTGGGCCACGCGTAATGCTTGGATATGGGGCAGCCTGACAAGGCGACGACGCAGTCAATGCGCGGGCGAACCGAGCGAGCGGAGGCGGGCGTCCTCCTCCCTGTTCGAAAGAAGCAGAGGCAGGGCAGGGGCCTTGGCGCGGCGGCTTCAAGCGCAGGGCCGATCCTGGGGCATGGGCAGGGGGCGACGGCCCAGGGGCCAGCCCAGGGAGGGTCCTGTGATGTAGTGCACATATATAATATAGCCAAGCAAAAATAGGTGAGAAAAAAATTATGAGAGAAGAAAAACGAGATGAGGTAGGCCGATCAGATAGCAGGTAGCGATTAGCGAAGCGTCACGCACGCCGCACGGCAAGGCCGCTCGTTTCGATTGTGAAACAAATCAATCGAAGATCTCGCGGACGCCTCGCTCGTCTGTTCGTCCTCTCGTCGTTGTGGTCGCCTCGGTCACCGCTGTGCGCGTCGCCCACCGTGCGGCAATCCAGCAGCCGCAGCCCGCAGCAGTACGTATACGTATGTATGTGAGCAGTGAGCGCAGCCCACAGCAGTACGTATACGTATCCATGCATACCTCTCTGTACCATGTTCCTGATCCATCCCTGCAAACCCCAATTTCAGTAATTTCTTTTATTTTTTAGAACGTATTCAACTATTCATCCATGATCCATCCTCTAATTTCAGTGTTCACGAAGTTCCAAATTTTAATGTATAGTTTTCGAATTCAATCTTTCATAGTATGTATTCAACCATTCTTTTTTTGTCATTCTATGCACATGTCTAGGGTTCCAATCATTCAAATCATCCGATGTATAAATTTCTAATTCCTTGAATAATTTTTTCTTCATAATATTAGGACATTAGCCCGCCATGTTGCCAAAGAAGCATTTGTCAATTGCTCAAACAAGGAGAAAAAAGATAGAAAGGGATCTGAAGATTCAACAACTGAAGGATACTTAAGTATTATTGTTGTCGATGGAGTCAGTTGAATTTGGTTCTTATTTGAGGTAACACTTCCGCTTCAGTACAACCCCCTAAACATATACCATATCATGTTACTTTCAATTTTCTATCTTTTTAGTGTTTCTGTCGTAATATGGCATTGTTCAACAATTATTATGTTTAAGTTTATGTACCACGCAGGCGCATACATATATATGATCTTAGGACATAGGGGCACATGACATCGAGTTCGCCTAGGGCCTCCCGAAACACAGGGTCGGCCCTGTTCAAGCGATGAGGCGGAGGTCTTGGTCGAGGAGGAAACTGCGGAGGTCGAGGAGGGCCGGATCGAACGAAGTGGAAGGGGGCACAGTCAACGGTGAACCGAGACCCGGCGTTGGGGTCTTCCTCCTCGCGTGCGATGACAAAACAGAAGGGGGCGGCGCAGGGACTTGCTCCGGGAGGCGAGGAACGGCATGGAAGCAGTAAAGGTCGGTGCGAGGATGGACTGATCCAGGGCAGCAACAGGTTCGGTGCAGGGGCGTCGACCTCCTGCTCGATGCAGAATACAGAGGAGGCGGACGAACCTGCAGCGGATGCCGCAGCGGACTTGGCGTGACGGTGGCACGGCAAGGGCATGACAGAAACGGTGCCGGAATGGAGGCAGCGACGGGGATCTCTAGTGGCGGAGCTCGACGCGGAGGCCGGCGGTGGCTTGACTCCGGTGGCGCGGGGCTGATGCTTCTCTTGTGGTCACTTCAGAGAGAGAGAGAGAGAGAGAGAGAGAGAGAGAGAGAGAGAGGGAGATGGGTAAGTCAGAGCGAGCTTAAGCGAAGAGAACGGGGAAAGGAGCAGGGGAGGAGCGGCGACGGGATCATCCTGCTCGAGGTCCGAGGCTGCCGGGGTGGTTGGCCGCGCGAGAAGACGAGGACAGCAGGGTTCGGATCTGCCTCGTAGGTGTGCTCGGGAGGACGGGGCCTCGAGTGCTCGCGGAAGAACGAGCAGAGGAGGGAGGCTGTGCTGTGGATCGAGAGGACTGGCTCGGTCGCTGGTGGCAGGGGTGATCGAGCAAAAGGGGATCTGGGAGGATCCCGATGTGGGATTTGATTGTGGCAGCGGCAAGGAGGAATGATGGGACAGACTCCCTAGATGTTAGGGTTGGCCACTATATGTATATAGCAATGAGATAAAGGGCTATTTGGACCCTCCGATTTAGATCGGACGGTCGAGTTAAAAAGGTTGGGGAGTCCAAATAAGGCAACAGAGATGCTTTAGGGATGTTTGGGGATAATCTGGACACAACGGTGACGACTGACCGGGTCGGGTCCGGGGAAGTTTCGGACGCGCATGTGAGGGGTCGGTGCACTATGCAAAGAGGGGTTTTCGGACCGTGCGATCGCATCGGACAGCTCTGGACACGAAGAGGGGTAGGTGGATGGACTAGGTGGGCTGTGGCGAGCCTGAGAGGAGAGAAGAGAGAGAGGGCCCGACAATAGTTTTTGGAGACAGAAAACGTGCGACGTTTGACCGGCTATATTGCCGCTATAGTTATCCGTTGGGGCGTCAAACGGACTCCAAATGCGATGAAACTTGGCAGGCGACCTACTAACAACATAACAACACCGCATGCCAACTTTGATCCCATTCCGAGAACATTTCCCGGCCACTTAAAAATAATATTTCGGAGATGCCGCGGGCGCGTGCAAGTGTGGTTGGGCTCAGAACGGACAACGGACGGAACTGGGGAACCCGGACGGATGCAAGTTTTGAAAACATGATGATGCAATGCACATGATGACATGATCAAATGCAACACGCAAGCGAATGACATGGCAACGGTGGCGAACAACTGGGAGACACCTGGCGCAACGGACCCGGGGTGTCACAACACTCCACCACTACAAGAGGATCTCGTCCCGACATCTAGGATGGCACCGGGGAAAACAGAAGAGGAGGGGGAAGAGGTAAAACTAAGCTGCTTCTTTGACAATTGAGTGAAACCAAAGAACCTTGCGAGGTTGAACAAATTGAAAGAAAGAAAAACAACGAAGATGAACAAAGTTGAAAACACTCCGTTAGGAAAGAGGAACAAGGAACATTACTAGAACCTTGTAGGTTTAAAGACATAAGAAAAGGGTTGCAATGGACAAGAAGTACATGCAAGCACTGTGGTTGAAACGAGGTGTACAAGGAACGATAAGGATTAATTATGACAACACTCCCGTTAAAACAAGATAGAGAAGGAATAAGAATGATATAATTTGGACAACACTCCGACTGTAATGGAAAGAATAAGAATCATGAACTTGACAAGATGAGAAGATACTTGAATGAAAACACGACACTCTAGTTGAATGGATAAGGAAAGGAAAGAACATGATCTTCACAATACAAGATGATGAGTGAAGATAGCATCATCACAATGCCTACGAAAGAAATGAAAGAATGCAATGAAAAGAACGGAGAAGAAAAACAACATGTTCTACCTCAAATGAATTTGAGAGAGCATCCTTAAAAGAAGGATTGAACGGAGTTGTTGGGAAATCAACAACGAAAAGAACAGGCTTGTTGAGCGCTTATGGAAAACATCTCAAGAACTTGGGGTGAAAACCTGCCACAAACAAAAACAATTGCTTGCTTGAGACCGACGGAGAGATGAAAACATATTTCATCGTGAGAATAGGAGGAAACTTGGATTATTGATAAGCACCCCAATAGCAACATTTCTTAGGGAAGGTTTTAGGTGAAATATAACCCAAGATAACTCCAATGAAGAGATTGATGGATTTAAGATATCTCATTCTTGACAACATGTGAATCATGAAACATGAACTCAAATTATGAAGAATGACATAGGACCACCTCAAATGATACGGTATAAAGAATTGCACTTCGGAATGCAAGATGAAGAATACTTGAGATCCTCTGAAAAGAATCTCGATGAACACTTCGAGAAGAAATTAAATCCTTGATGAACCAACATGTAGCCACCCTGAAGAACTCCGGTAATAAGGATGATAAAAGAAAGAGAAGTTGAAAACACAAGGTTTAGCCTTGTAATGATTTGGATGGATCTTCGCAACGATATAATTGAGAGAGCTTGGAACTCCGAGAAAAGAAAAGATGAAACAATAAAACCGAGAATTTGATGAGCCTCCGGAATAAGGAATTAATCACTTGGATGAAACAAGAATAAGAATTACATTATGCTTATCTTTCATCAATTGAATTGATGACAAGCAACGGATTTGACATACTACTTATTCTCGTGGAAAAGATTAAGATAGATATAGGGCCAACTTGGGCAAATCTTCAACGAACCACCGGTAGGATTGAAACAACAAATGAATTAATATGATAACCATGGAATAGAATCTTGAGCAAACCACCGTAAGAATTGAAAATGAAAGTAGCAAAGGCACAATACACAGGGAAGAATTGGAAAACGAAATATGATACTTGAGGGAATTTAGATACATGAGAACGAAGAGATCACAAACTGATTATAGAATACTTGAATGATGCACCGATATGATTTGGAGAACGAGAGCTGAAAGGTGGAATGAATAATATTTGAAAAGATGGCCTTTGGAGTATATAAATGGAAATAACTCATGAAATGCTCCGGATGGTTGAAAAGAATTCTCACAATCGAAAAACAATTTTTGAGAGGATGGCATCAAGCTTGAACTTCGCATCTTTGGAAGAGCGGATAAGATTTGGAGGGAAAACTCTTATTCGGTCGTCAAATGTTGAGAATTACGATGAGAAGCACCACCAAGAATTGTTGAGGCACTCCGGAATGAAAATTAGAAAGGTTGAACCAACGATGAAATGACTTTGAAAGATCTTGGAGAAAGGCATTTGACTGACGAAAATTCATTCTTATGTCAAACTTTAGAAGATTTGAGAATAGCTCCGGGAAAAATTAGAAGAGTCAGGTAAGATCCTGGGAAAAGACCTGTGGGTTAGGGCCCACTCAAGATAAACACCATTGAACAATTACTTGAAAGATATTGCACCCGTTAAATTAAATGTCTTGAATGAGATAACCATCTCGCACTAGCTTAAATAGATCAAGAATGGAAACGCGAATCTCTTGAGATATCTTCAACACTTCAGAACAAATGAATAGCGAGGAGCGGATGATTAAGAGGTGCACTGGCATGAGAAAGCACTTGAAACGAGTTAAGGGATATGATCAACACCAAAAGCTTGAATTGAATCCACCAGAGGAGAAAGGGAACGAAGAATGATGAACTTGAAGCTCCGTTAGAATATTCATAAGAAACGCCGGGTAAAACATTGAAAGAAAAGACTGAAGGGATTTCTCACAAATAAAAGGATACATGATTAAGAGATCTGAATCCTTGAAGAAAAAAGGGTGGGAGGGCGGGAAAACAAAAGCAACTTGGGGACAGATGAAACAAACAACATTGGGAAAAAACCAAGAGGTGAACTTGCGAATGTTGAAAAATGATAGGATCAGTTGAAGAGGAGCACACCGGTTGAAAAGGATTGACATACAATCTCGATTATCATGAAGGATTGGTATTCACAACGGAGTATGAGAACACCGTTTAGGATAGGTATGGAATCAACACTTGACATTGAAGCAACTCGAATACCACAACTCAAAACAAAACAAAGGATTGGCTTGCAAAATAAGCCGGAACAAACATATGATAGAGATTTCGTCCGAAGTTTTCATGGTAGGGCCCACACGGGCTCGATCGTACAGCACCATCATGTACAAGGCAGTGCACATGACATACGAAGTGTCCCCGAGTCAGCATAGCCAAGGACTCTTTAAGACACAACGAGACCACTGTAAAACCAACCGTGGATAGGCGGACCACTAGACATCGAACGCCAATTTCATATCATACATCTGTCGGAAAGATATCCTAGGAGCTACTTGAATTCCCACTTATAAACTCCCGAAACTTTCCGGTTATGCAATCAGGTGTTTGGGGATACAGGGGAAGCATAATATCTCACCCAAAACTAACAAATCCTACATCCAGTTGTATCCATCCTTCAACACATAACCAAGAAACCTTCGGAAATCGTTTACCTCAACCTTCGAAAAGCATCCGTCATACGAGTTATGGCAATACTCCCGAACTCCCGCCCCAGTACTGGGTGGTGTCGAGGTTATCTCACCAACAACTGCATAAAAGAGATTTTTGATGTCGGCGAAACTCAGGTATTCCGGAACTGCAACGATAAAATTGTGACGACAACACCTCGGAGCTCAACTCCCCGGGACACTGCCACAACCCCTAAATGTCAGGAGGCACCAAGAAAAATGTTCTCATCACAAAACCATCGGAACGATTCCAAGATACCCGCGTGATCCTAAATTTTTTTAGTGAAGTTTGAGAAGAGAAGAGTCAAAACTCTACGTCAGGAGACCTCACCAGAGCGACGAAGGGACTGAGGAGTAAAAAGATTCCTACTCTCCGATATATATAATCCTAAGACTCAAAACATTTTGTTCTAGACTCAACAACGTCAGCGATTCGATCAAGCAGGGGGCTCCTAAGTCGGGGATGGCTCTGCTTACCAACTTGTAATACCCACGATGCGGCTATACCTCCCACGTGTCGGAGCACGACTTAGAGGCATAACCGCATTGTAGGCATGTCGCAAGAGGGGTAATCTTTACAACTCCCATGTACTGAATAAGAAAGAGGTACAGAGTTGTCTTACAATCGCCACTTCACACAATACATAAATATAGCATTACATCAACCAGATATAATCAAGGTCCGACTACGGAACTAAAATAAAAGAAGACTACCTCTAATGCAAAAGATCCCCGATCGCCCCGACTGGGCTCCACTACTAATCAACTGAAATGAAACAACACGATGAACAAGATCTTCATCGAGCTCCTCCTTGAGCTCAGTTGAGTCACCTGCACGGTATCATCGGCACCTGCAAACTGGTTTTGGAAGTAATCTGTGAGTCACGGGGACTCAGCAATCTCACACCCTCGCGATCAGGACTATTTAATCTTATGGATAGGTAAAAGATATGAGGTGGAGCTGCAGCAAGCACTAGCATATATGGTGGCTAACTTACGCAAATGAGAGCGAGAAGTGAAGCAAAGCATGGTCGTGAACTAGAAGTGATCAAGAAGTGATCCTGAAGCTACTTACGTTCAAGCATAACTCCAACACCGTGTTCACTTCCCGGACCCCGCCGAGAAGAGACCATCACGGCTACACACGCGGTTGATGCATTTTAATTAAGTTAAGTGTCAAGTTCTCTACAACCGGATATTAACAAATTCCCATCTGCCCATAACCACGGGCACGGCTTTCGAAAGTTCAAAACCCTGCAGGGGTGTCCCAACTTAGCCCATCACAAGCTCCCAGGGTCAACGAAGGATATTCCTTCTCCCAGGAAGACCCGATCAGGCTCGGAATCCCGGTTACAAGACATTTCTACAATGGTAAAACAAGACCAGCAAGACCGCCCGATGCGCCGACATCCTGATAGGAGCTGCACATATCTCGTTCTCAGGGCAACACCGGATGAGCACTCCGTACAACTAAAACCAGCCCTCAAGTTTCCCCGAGGTGGCGCTGCAAAGGACTCTAGTTCGGACCAACACTTAGAGAAGCACTGGCCCGGGGGGTTAAAATAAAGATGACCCTTGAGAGAGCAACTCCCAAGGGAAAAGTAGGTGGTGGTGAGGAAAATTGTAAATCCAAGGTTGGGCCTTGCTGGAGGAGTTTTACTCAAAGCAAACTGTCAAGGGGCCCCCATAACACCCAACCGTGTAAGGAACGCAAAAATCAAGGAACATAACACCGGTATGACGGAAACTAGGGCGGCAAGAGTGGAACAAAACACCAGGCATATGGCTGAGCCTTACACCCTTTACCAAGTATACAGATGCATTAATTAAATAAGAGATATTGTGATATCCCAACAAATATCCATGTTCCAACATGGAACAAACTCCATCTTCACCTGCAACTAGCAACGCTATAAGAGGGGCTGAGCAAAGCGGTAACATAGCCAAACAACGGTTTGCTCGGACAAGGTGGGTTAGAGGTTTGACATGGCAATATGGGAGGCATGATAAGCAAGTGGTAGGTATCCCGGCATAGCAAAAGATCGAGCAACTAGCAAGCAAAGATAGAAGTGATTTCGAGGGTATGGTCATCTTGCCTGAGATCCCGCAAGGAAGAAGAACGAGTCCATGAAGAAGACAAACGGATATAGTCGAATGGATCCTCACAAACGCGACGTTATCGGAACTAACCCGAAGAAGCAACACCGGAAAGAAGCAAACAACATAGTAAACAACCATCACAAAATCAACGTGGCATGATGCACAACCAAGTATGATGATTGTCCGGTTTAATGAAGCATGGCATGGCAAAGTGCACAAGAAAAACTACAAGTTAAGTGGAGCTCAATATGCAACGAGTTGCATATTAACAGAACACCACATGACTTATTTAGTTCTCTCTTGTTTAAGTACCCAACAATATTAAATGTTGATTAACATGGCAAGAGGTGAAGCATAATAAAACTACCTATCTAGGCAAATTTAAATGAGGCCGGAACAACAAACAACAAGTCCAAAAACTCCTCATGTGCATATATTAGATTTGGTACCGTTCTGCCCTAAAACCAATTTTAGATTTCTTAAACATACAAGATGAGTGCACCATGTTAAACTAGGCATTTTTCTACCCCATTTACATATAAAGTTTATTAGATTCGGAGCTACGGTTATTTAGTTATGAAATAAACCATTTTAGAATGGCATAGGAGCAAATTTAACCAAACGGCATTTTAAACATTTCAAACATAAATGAAAGTTGGATATTATGAATCTAGACAAAATTCTAAGCAAGTTTCATATATAAAGTTTTTACATGTGATGCACAGTTTGTGAGATATTAAATGTATGAACAACAGGGGGGTTTCTGTAAAACAGGTAGGCTCTCGATGAAAGGCAAAATCCGCAGCGCGTGAAAAAAAATACATGGGCTGAAATCTGGATTGGCTGGGCTGCTCACCAGCGTGGCCACTGGGCCGATGAAGGGGAAGTAGCCCACGCGGGACAGTGGTGTGGACCAGGCCGGCATGGGAAGGTGGCCCAAGGTCTGGTTTGGCGGATCTGGGCCACGCGTAATGCTTGGATATGGGGCAGCCTGACGAGGCGATGGCGCGGTCAACACGCAGGCAAACCAAGCGAGCGTAGGCGGGCATCCTCCTCCCTGTTCGAAAGAAGCAGAGGCAGGGCAGGGGACTCGGCGCGGCGACTTCAGGTGATGAGGCGGAGGTCTTGGTCGAGGAGGAGGCTGCGGAGGTCGAGGACGGCTAGATCGAACAAAGTGGAAGGGGGCGCAGTCAACGGTGAAGCGAGACCCGGCGCTGGGGTCTTCCTCCTCGCATGCGATGACGAAACAGAAGGGGCGGCGCAGGGACTTGCTCTGTGAGGCGAGGAACGGCATGGAAGCGGTGAAGGTCGGCGCGAGGATGGACTGATCCAAGGCAGCAGCAGGTTCGGTGCAGGGGCATCGACCTCCTGCTCGATGCAGAATACAGAGGAGGCATACGAACCTACAGCGGATGCCGCAGCGGACTTGGCGCGACGGCGGCGCAGCAGGGGCACGGTGGAAATGGCGTGGGAATGGAGGCAGCAACGGGGGTCTCTGGTGGCGGAGCTCGACGCGGAGGCCAGCGGTGGCTTGACTCCAGTGGCGCGGGGCTGATGCTTCTCCTGTGGTCACTTCAGAGAGAGAGGGAGACGGGTGAGTCAGAGCGAGCTTGAGCGAAGAGAACGGGGAAAGGAGCAGGGGAGGAGCGGCGACGGGGTCGTCCTGCTGGAGGTCGGAGGCTGGCTGGGGTGGTTGGCCGCGCGAGAAGACGAGGACGGCGGGGTTCGGACCTGCCTCGCAGGTGTGCTCGGGAGGACGGGGCCTCGAGTGCTCGCGGAAGAACGAGCAGAGGAGGGCGGCTGTGCTGTGAATTGAGAGGACTGGCTCGGTCGCTGGTGGCAGGGGAGATCGAGCAGAATGGGATCTGGGAGGATCCCGATGTGGGATTTGATTGTGGCGGCGGCGAGGAGGAATGATGGGACAGACTCCCTAAATGTTAGGTTTGGCCACTATATATATAACAATGAGATAAAGGGCTATTTGGACCCTTCGATTTAGATCGGACGGTCGAGTTAAAAAGGTTGGGGAGTCCAAATAAGGAAATGGAGATGCTTTATTGATGTTTGGGGATAATCCGGACACAACGGTGACGACTGCCCGGGTCGGGTCCGGGGAAGTTTTGGACGCGCATGTGAAGGGTCGGTGCACTGTGCAAAGAGGGGTTTTCGGACCGTGCGATCGCATTGGACGGCTCCGGACGCGAAGAGGGGTAGGTGGATGGACTAGGTGGGCTGTGGCGAGCCTGAGAGGAGAGAAGAGAGAGAGAGGGCCCGGCAACAGTTTTCGGAGATCGAAGACGTCCGACGTTTGACCGGCTATATTGCCGCTATAGTTATCCGTTGGGGCGTCAAACGAACTCCAAATGCGATGAAACTTGGCAGGCGGCCTACTAACAGCATAACAACACCGCATGCCAACTTTCATCCCATTCCGAGAACATTTCCCAGCCACTTAAAAATAATATTTCGGACATGCCGCGGGCGCGTGCAAGTGTGGTTGGGCTCAGAACGGACAACGGACGGAACTGGGGAACCCGGACGGATGCAAGTTTTGAAAACATGATGATGCAATGCACATGATGACATGATCAAATGCAACACGCAAGCGAATGACATGGCAATGACGACGAACAACTGGGAGACACCTGGCGCAACGGACTCGGGGCGTCACATAACTCGGCCACTCCTAGCCGGTTTACCTCCAGTAACCATATCCCCAACACTCCCCCAAGCTTGAGCGATGCTTTCTCCTTTGCGAGGCCAAAAATTATATATATAATTACGATCACGATGAACAAGATGCATAGGATAAAACTTCTGATGAAATTTCAATTTCAATCGTTTGTAGTTCCATGACCCCGTATCATCACATAGCCTATACCATGTTAATGCATCTTCCCTTAAAGATAAAGGGAAGACCTTCTTATTAACAACATCTCTGGGTACACCTGCAAGCTTAAATAATCCACAAACTTCATCAACATATATTAAGTGCTCATCGGGATGCATTGTTCCATCTCCTTCAAAAGGATTAGCTAGCAGTTTTTCTAACATACCCGAAGGAAATTCAAAGCAGACATTTTCATTTTCATTTTCAGTAGGTTCAGTTGGTTGAGGAGCAACTCTTTGCTCTACTGGTCGGGGTGAAGATACCCCAAACAAGCCCCTCAGAGGATTACTTTCCATAGTAACAAGTAACAGTAAATTTCAGCATACTATATAAATTTTTCCTTACCAAATTCCACCTACCAAAGGTGCTTCACTCCCCGGCAACGGCGCCAGAAAAGAGTCTTGATGACCCACAAGTATAGGGGATCTATCATAGTCCTTTCGATAAGTAAGAGTGTCGAACCCAACGAGGAGCAGAAGGAAATGATAAGCGGTTTCCAGCAAGGTATTATCTGCAAGTACTAAAATAAGTGGTAACAGATAGTTTTGTGATTGGATATTTTGTAACGAGCAACAAGTAACAAAAGTAAATAAAGTGCAGCAAGGTGGCCCAATCTCTTTTGTAGCAAAGGACAAGCCTGGACAAACTCTTATATAGAGAAAAGCGCTCCCGAGGACACATTGGAATATCGTCAAGCTAGTTTTCATCACGCTCATATGATTCGCGTTCGGTACTTTGATAATCTGATATGTGGGTGGACCGGTGCTTGGGTACTTTCCTTAATGGGACAAGCATCACACTTATGATTAACCTCTATTGCAAGCATCCGCAACTATAACAAAAGTATTAAGGTAAACCTAACCATAGCATGAAACATATGGATCCAAATCAGCCCCTTACGAAGCAACGCATAAACTAGGGTTTAAGCTTCTGTCACTCTAGCAACCCATCATCTACTTATTACTTCCCAATGCCTTCCTCTAGGCCCAAATAATGGTGAAGTGTTATGTAGTTGACGTTCACATAACCCCACTAGAGAGAGACAACATACATCTCATCAAAATATCGAACGAAGACCAAATTCACATGACTACTAATAGCAAGACTTCTCCCATGTCCTCAGGAACAAACGTAACTACTCACAAAACATATTCATGTTCATAATCAGAGGGGTATTAATATGCATATAGGATCTGAACATATGATCTTCCACCAAACAAAACCAACTAGTATCAACTACAAGGAGTAATTAACACTACTAGCAACCCACAAGTATCAATCCCGGACTTGTAGACAAGAATTGGATACAAGAGATGAACTAGGGTTTTGAGAGGAGATGGTAGTGGTGAAGATGTTGATGGAGATTGCCCTCTCCCGATGAGAGGAGCGTTGGTGATGACGATGGCGATGATTTCCCCCTCCCGAAGGGAAGTTTCCCCGGCAGAACAGCTCCGCCAGAGCCCTAGATTGGTTTCGTCAAGGTTCCGCCTCGTGGCGGCGGAGTTTCGTCCGAGAAGATGGCTTCTGATTTTTTTTCTCATCGAAAGACCTCATATAGCAGAAGATGGTTATCAAAGGGCCACCAGGGGGCCCACGAGGTAGGGGGCGCGCCCAGGGGGTAGGGCGCGCCCCCCACCCTCGTGGGCAGGGTGTGGCCCCTGGTGAACTTCTTGCGCTCGGTATTTTTTATATATTCTGAAAACGTCTTCCGTGAAGTTTCAGGACTTTTGGAGCTGTGCAGAATAGGTCTCTAATATTTGCTCCTTTTCCAGCCCGGAATCCCAGCTGCCGGTATTCTCCCTCTTTATGGAAACCTTGTAAAATAAGAGAGAATAGGCATAAGTATTGTGACATAATGTGTAATAACAGCCCATAATGCAATAAATATCGATATAAAAGCATGATGCAAAATGGATGTATCACACGTCACGGAAGAATCTTGAGCCAGGAGGACTAAAGCTCCAGTCTATATAATCCATAAAAATCACCACTTCACCATCTTTTGGCTGAGCGCGAGTTTCATTACCCGGAACCCTCTAGTGGATGGCTTCCTTCTTGGCTAGCATGTCGGTCTGAACATATTCTTTCAAATCTTCCTCGGTGACCCGGGAAACAACCCAGTTACAGGCGGTGATGGTCTTGACCATCTTCAAAAGCAAAGTGCTAAATGAAGGAAACATTACCGGTTTAAGGTCATGCTATTAAACCGGATCATTGATTCAAAGGTAAGGTGCTATGAACAAAATTGACAGATTAAGTCGGGCGATGAACATTGAAGTATTGGCGGCTTAAATGGGGACTAATGGTACCAACCGGATTAAGGATTTTGCTGGTAAGCCGGACAGAGTCTAAGAGTCAAGATATATGTTGCGGAGTTAAAATTATGTGCAAGCATGGTTAAACCGGAGATATATTGCTGGATCAGGCAAGTCTAAAGCGTATGGTGGCGGTTTAACAAAAATTGGTGTCTTATGATAGATCATGGTTTACAGTATAAGCCGCCGTAACAGTTATGGCACTTCAAATTTATCAAGTGGTGGACAAATAGGTTTTCACAAGTTACCACTGTACTTTTGGATCTACCACAGTTTAGAAAAAAGCAGTAAAATTCTAGCCTAAGGTGGCGGCAGTGGAAAGGTTTGGATACCCTAATGAGATCTTCTATGGAGAGATGCTGTTCTAATAATGAAAATGGTGTTCAAACTACTTCCGCACAAGATTTATGGCTTATCTAGAATAAGAGTAATCAGATTTGATGGGAACAATGCAAGAAATAGCAAGAACACCGACGAACAAGCCCGAACCCTAGAAGCAGATCTGAAGTTGAGGAAGAGAAGCACTTACATTTGCAGATGGGCTGTGGTGGCTTGCCGGAGTTCTCTAGTGTGATCAGGTTGATGCAGCGGCCTGCGGTGATGCGGCGATCAGAGGTCACGCGGCGGAGCTTGAGCGCTGGTGCGGCCGTGCGAAGGAGGAAGATGAAGGAGGAAACGAAGGAGAAAATGAAAAAGACCCCCTGCCCCTATTTATAAGGGGGCAGTTGGAAGGCACGCGCGGGAATCAAGGGGGCGAAATCATTATATGGCTATATGGACGCCTTGATTCTCGAGACGTTTATTAAGATAAGGATCAATTAAGATGTTCTGGGCCACGTGTGAAGTTAATGTGAAGTGACGTCATGGCGGCTTAAGAGAATTCTGTGAGCTAACGTCATGGCGGTTTATAGCAAGGTTTATCAAATAAAGGTGATGCAAGGTTTTGTCAGGTTAGATATTGAAGATTGACATGAAGAAGTTCAAATCAACCTGGGGCCTAATGTTGGGGATATGACTATTGGGTATGAACCGCCCAGGAGGGGCCGGGTCATACCACTGGTGGTTTAGCCACGAAGATGGCGGATCATATGAGCCCATTGATGGTCCAAGGCCCAGAAGAGATTTAAGGCTCGTGAGGATGAACCGCCATGTATATATGACTTGTGTTGTAAGGCATGTGTAGTTAGTCACCGAGCCGGACACATTGTGTATGAGATGGCCGGGACTCTGTGAACCGCCAGGCGTCAACCTGTGTATATAAAGGGATGACCCGGCGGCGGCTTAGGGCAAGAAACAAGAGATCGAGAACTAGGTCAAGCGGATTCGCTCCCTCGTAATCAAAACCCTAGCAATACAATCCCAAACTGGAGTAGGCCTTTACCTTCATCGTAAGGAGCTGAACTAGTATAAACTCTCCGTGTCCTTTGTCCCATTTAACCCCTTTAAGCTAACCTAGCTGCGATGGCCCTGCGACTAAGTTCCTCTACTAGGACATCTGCCGTGACAATTCCACGACATGACCTAAACAGCAGTGCCACAAATATATTGCACTATCATTATCAACTTTGCATCTTTTGGCATCAATATTATGAATATGTGTATCACTACGATTGAGATTCAATAAACCATTCATCTTGGGTGTATGACCACAGAAGGTTTTATTCATGTAAACATAAAAACAATTATTCTCTGACTTAAATGAATAACCGTATTGCAATAAACAAGATCTAATCATATTCATGCTCAACGCAAACACCAAATAACATTTATTTTAGGTTCAACACTAATCCCGAAGGTAGAGGGAGTGTGCGATGGTGATCGTATCAATCTTGGAATCACTTCCAACACACATCGTCACTTCGCTCTTAACTAGTCTCTGTTCATTCTGCAACTCCTTTTTCGAGTTACTAATCTTAGCAACTGAATCGTATCAAATACCCAGGGGCTACTATGAACACTAGTAAAGAACACATCAATAACATGTATATCAAATATACCTTTGTTCACTTTGCCATCCTTCTTATCCGCCAAATGTTTGGGGGCAGTTCCGCTTCCATTGACCATTTCCTTTGTAGTAGAAGCACTCAGTTTCAGGCTTGGGTCTAGCTTTGGGCTTCTTCATGGGAGTGGCAACTTGCTTGCCATTCTTCTTGAAGTTCCCTTTCTTTCCCTTGCCCTTTTTCTTGAAACTAGTGTTCTTTTTTAACCGTTAACACTTGATGCTATTTCTTGATTTCTACCTTCACCGATTTCAGCATCGCGAAGAGCTTGGGAATTGTTTCGTTATCCCTTGCATATTATAGTTCATCACGAAGTTCTAGTAACTTGGTGATAGTGACTAGAGAACTCTGTCAATCACTATCTTATTTGGAAGATTAACTCCCACTTGATTCAAGCAATTATAGTACCTAGACATTCTGAGCACATGCTCAGTAGCTGAGCTATTCTCCTCCATCTTGTAGGCAAAATACTTGTCAGAGGTCTCATACCTCTTAACATGGGCATGAGTCTGAAATATCATTTTCAGCTCTTGGAACATCTCATATGCTCCATGGCATTCAAAACATTTTTGAAGTCCCGGTTCTAAGCCGTAAAGCATGGTGCACTAAACTATCAAGTAGTGATCATACCGAGCTTGTCAAATGTTCATAACGTCGGCATCTACTCCTGCAATAGGTCTGTCACCTAGCAGTGCATCAAGGACATAATTCTTCTATCAGCAATGAGGATAATCCTCAGATCACGGACCCAGTCCGCATCATTGCTACTATCATCTTACAACTTAGTTTTCTCTAGGAACATATCAAAATAAAACAGGGGAGCTATAACATAGATATGCAAAATACTATCAGGACTAAGTTCATGATAAATTAAGTTCAATTAATCATATTACTTAAGAACTCCCACTTAGATAGACATCCCTCAAGTCATCTAAATGATCACGTGATCCATATCAACTAAACCATGTGCGATCATCACGTGAGATGGAGTAGTCTTCAATGGTGAACATCTCTATGTTGATCATATCTACTATATGATTCACGTTCGACCTTTCGGTCTCCAGTGTTCCGAGGCCATGTCTGTACATGCTAGGCTCGTCAAGTTTAACCCGAGTATTCTGCATGTGCAAAACTGTCTTGCACCCGTTGTATGTGAACGTAGAGCTTATCACACCCGATCATCACGTGGTGTCTCGGCACGATGAACTGTCGCAGTGGTGCATACTCAGGGAGAACACTTATACCTTGACATTTTAGTGAGGAATCATCTTATAATGCTACCGCCGTACTAAGCAAAATAAGATGCATAAAAGTTAAACATCACATGCAATCAAAATATGTGACATGATATGGCCATCATCATCTTGCGCCTTTGATATCCATCTCCAAAGCACCGTCATGATCTCCATCGTCACTGGCATTACACCTTGATCTCCATCGTAGCGTCGTGGTTGTCTCGCCAACTATTGCTTCTACAACTATCGCTAACGCATAGTGATAAAGTAAAGCAATTACATGGTGTTTGCATTTCATACAATAAAGTGACAACCATAAGGCTCCTGCCAGTTGCCGATAACTTTTACAAAACATGATCATCTCATACAATAACGTATATCACATCATGTCTTGACTATATCACATCACAACATGCCCTGCAAAAACAAGTTAGACGTCCTCTACTTTGTTGTTACAAGTTTTACGTGGCTGCTACGGGCTTCTAGCAAGAACCGTTCTTACCTACGCATCAAAAACCACAACGGTGATTTATCAAGTTTGTTGTTTTAACCTTCAACAAGGACCGGTCGTAGTCAAATTCGATTCAACTAAAGTTGGAGAAACAGATACTCGCCAGCCACCTTTATGCAAAACTAGTTGCATGTATGTCGGTGGAACCGGTCTCATGAACATGGTCATGTAAGGTTGGTCCGGGTCGCTTCATCCAACAATACCGCCGAATCAAAATAATACATTGGTGGTAAGCAGTATGACGATCACCACCCACAACTCTTTGTGTTCTACTCATGCATATCATCTACGCATAGACCTGGCTTGGATGCCACTGATGGGGAACGTAGCATGCAATTTCAAACAAATTCCTATGCTCACGCAAGATCTATCTAGGAGATGCATAGCAATGAGAGGGGAGAGTGTGTCCACGTACCCTCGTAGACCGAAAGTGGAAGCGTTTGACAATGCGGTTGATGTAGCCGAACTTCTTCTCGTTCCGACCGATCAAGCAACGAACATAGGGCACCTCCGAGTTCTGAACACGTTTAGCTCGATGATGTCCCTCGAACTCTTGATCTAGAAAAGTTTCGAGGGAGAGTTCCGTCAACACGATGGCGTGGTGATGGTGATGGTGAAGTGATCCGCGCAGGGCTTCGCCTAAGCACTACGTGAATATGACCGAAGGCATAAACTGTGGAGGGGGACACCACACATGGCTAAAAATGTTTCTTGTGTGTTCTAGCGGTGAGGCGACCAAGGGGGCACCCCAAGTAGGAGGAATCCTACTTGGGTTCCTCCCAATTCGGCCTCCCCCTTTCCTATTCCTATTCGGGGTAGGAAGGCAAGAGGGCGAAGGGGGAATCCTATTCCCTTTTTACTTTCCTCCTTCCCCTTTTCTACTCCAATTTGGCCAGCCCATATGGGTGGCACACCAGCCCCTTAGGGGCTGGTCTGTCCCTCTCTTGGCCCATTAGGCCCATATAGTTTGCCGGGGGTTGCCCGAAACCCCTTCCGGTGAACCGATACGTACCCGGTACCCCCAGAACACTTCCGGTGTCCAAATATTATCGTCCTATATGTGAATCTTTAACTCTCGACCATTTCGAGACTCCTCGTCATGTCTGTGATCTCATCTGGGACTCCGAACAACATTCGGTCACCAAATCACATAACTCGTATAATATAAATCGTCATTGAACGTTAAGCGTGCGGATCCTATGGGTTCGAGAACTATGTAGACATGACCAAGACACCTCTCCGGTCAATAACCAATAAAGGAACCTGGATGCTCATATTGACTCCCACATATTCTACGAAGATCTTTATCGGTCAAATCATTATGACAACATATGTTATTCCCTTTGTCATCAGTATGTTACTTTCCCGAGATTCAATCGTCGGTATCTCCATACCAAGTTCAATCTCATTACCGGCAAGTCTCTTTACTCGTTCCATAATGCATCATCCCGCAACTAACTCATTAGTCACATTGCTTGCAAGGCTTATTATGATGTGCACTACCGAGAGGGCCCAGAGATACCTCTCCGATACTCGGAGTGACAAATCCTAATCTCGATCAATGCCAACCCAACAAACACCTTCGGAGATACCTGTAGAGAATCTTTATAATCACCCAGTTACATTGTGACGTTTGATAGCACACAAGGTATTCCTCCGGTATCCGGGAGTTGCATAATCTCATAGTCGAAGGAGTATGTATTTGACATGAAGAAATCAATAGCAATAAAACTGAACGATCAACATGCTAAGCTAACGGATGGGTCTTGTCCATCACATCATTCTTCTAATGATGTGATCTCGTTCATCAAATGACAACACATGTCTATGGCTAGGAAACTTAACCATCTTTGATTAATGAGCTAGTCTAGTAGAGGCTTACTAGGGACACGGTGTTTTGTCTATGTATCCACACATGTATCAAGCTTCCGGTCAATACAATTCTAGCATGAATAATAAACATTTATCATGATATAAGGAAATATAAAATAACAACTTTATTATTCCCTCTAGGGCATATTTCCTTCAATACATTCTTCTACATGTGGATAAGCTTGTTAGCAAAAGACTCAAGCATGATAGTCATAGTCTTGGATATCTAGGTGTATATACAGTCAGGGAAACACGCATGTCTGAATTGTTGAATCATACCAACACCAACCACTTTAAGAAGAAGAATGATGATGGCATAGTTTTTTCTATGCACATCAACAATCTCCTCATAGAACACCAAAAAACTTCTCACAAATCATCATTTATCTTGTAGCAACGGAGGATGAAAACTGAGCAGAAACAAACAGAGATGATCGATGGCACATTTATTCCATATTTTTAGTGGAAGCCGAAATAAGTAAAAATATTCATAAATAAATACAAAAACAAATGACGCCAGAAGCAAACAAAGTGAATATCATGCAGACACATGATACATAGCAAAGGCTCGCTAGAACTCGAAACCTCTTGAATGATAAAGAAAAATAGAATGGCATGAACAAATCCAAATACTAATATGAGTACAAATATCATGATATATCATGGATACACGATAAGATATACTATTATGCACAAAACACTTATTTTGGGAACATAATTAATAACGTTCAATGTTTGGAAGAACAAATGACGAGGAGGACACCTGTAATTTCAGATAAGTTTCTGTTTCCACATTTCGCTCGATCTCATATTTTTTGAAAATGGGCGGAGAGTCTCAACTTCACTTTCATCCCTAATTTCAATGGTGATGATAGAAATCAGATAGGTATCTCATGAGGACAAGAGTCCTATTAATCTCCATAAAAAAGGGAATATTTCCTGAATTTCCTTGAGAGCGAATGACTCGATAAGAACAACAATATCCTCACCAACCATCAGGAGACATAGAAATGAGTTACCATTCACTAGGCCGAAATGAATCTTATGCAAGGTGGTAGCACTGACAATTAGGTTAGGACCCCGTAAATGGTGCACGCCCGTCTTACAAAGGAAAATTAAACCGAGTTTTGTTTAAGCACATCTGCTTATTTGTAGAGTGTGGGTGTTCATAAACATATCTAAAGATCTGGCATTGTACATAGTCTTAAGGGCTCTAAATGGCGAATGATATGTTTTGCAAAAAACAGACAATGATATTCTTCCTAGTTCTTCCATTATGTTAAGCTTTCCTATTAGCAATTTGATGGAAGCATGAAGTGTTACAATCTCCTTCTAAAAGCCATGTTTTTTGGCAGGGAAAAGCCATGTGTTATGTTTTTTGAAACATGTGTTATAGGACTTTTGAAGCCAATAAAATTCATCAGCTTCATACATAAGGTCAAACTAAAAATGAACACTACTCCCTCCATTCTAGAATATAATTAGATGTATCGATTTTTGTGAGAGTCGAACTTGTGTATGTTTGACCAAGATTAGAATAAATTATAGACATCTATAATACAAAATAAATAACATATGAAAATACCTTTCATGATGGATCTAATGATACAAATTTGGTTCTGTAGATATTGGTACGTTTTTTTAAATTGGTCAAACATGCCCATCTTTGACTTTTGAAAAAACTAATACATCTTAGATTTGGAACGGAGAGAGTATCTAAAAGATAACATAGCAACACCATCTCAAATCCTCGATAAGATGGTCTCAAATGGGCTCCAATATCTTGTAACAAAAATACCTGGACGATGCACCGATGTGAAATTAACAAAACAAGTTGTACATTCTTTTTAAACCTACACAAATCATTGACTAGGTTGCGCCTAAAACCTTAGAAGAATTCGTAATGACTGAGGTCTCAAGTTCTGACCGTGCATCGAAGTTTAGAATTTCTCAAGAAGCAGTTTTACATTTTGATGCAGGGCTAAGAATTTGAGACCTCGCTCATTATGAATTCTTCTAAGATTTCAGGCGCCATGTCGCACACGGACAAGGCCAACACGACCCAGGAGCACTTCAGCTCTTCCATAGGGACAACGACCAGTACGGACATCACCATAAATTGTGAATCCATTGATTTTCCCCTGATGCATATGGAGGCGGCTTAGACAACCCCTTCATGGAAGAGGAAGTGTGGCATGCGGTCAATGAATCGCCGACGAAAAAATTACCAGTTCTAGATGACTTCAGCAACACGTTCTTCAGGACTTGTTGGTCAATCATCAAGGATGACATCATGGCCATGTTCAACCAGTTATATCTCTTAGGGGGTGATTTCTTCTCACTAAACACTGCAATGGTCATGTTAGCCTAAAAAAGATGGTGCCATTAGTATTAGGGATTTTAGGCTCATTGGCCAAATTCACTCCATCACCAAGTTGATCTCCAAGGTGCTTTCGATTAGAATAGCAGCGGTTATCCACTCCATCATCTCCCCGACCCCAATAGCTTTTCTCAAGACAAAGTGCATACATGATAGCCATCTCTATGTGCAAAACTACATACAACCCTGCATCAACTAAAACTCTGGCTCTACTCATGAAACTAGGCATAGCAAAAGCATTCGATAATATTTCCTAGGAGTATTTACTCGAGCTTCTGCAATAGCTAGGGTTTAGTGCACGCTAGAGGGATTGGGTGGCGCAGCTCCTCTCGACCGCATCCTCATCTTTCTTGCTCAACGGCTTCCCAGGAGTGGGCATCCCTCATCGTAGAGGCCCGCGACAAGGAGACCCCTTGTTGATGTTTCTTTTCATCCTAGACATCGGCACACTTCAGCACATACTTGTGTAGAAACTGAGCAACAGATCATCACTCCTCTTCTGGGGAGAGAGCTTAAACTCCGCGTCAGCCTCTATGCTGACGACGCGGTGATCTTTGCAAACCCAATGCGCCAGGAGATCATGACCATAATGGGCATTCTGTGAGACTTTCGGGATGTCGCCGGCCTATGCATATGCCCCGAGAAATCCTCAACCGCCCCTATACGAGAGGAGATCAACCTTGAGGAGGTCTTGCAAAGTTTCAGGGGATCAATAGCTACCTTCCCAGTAGAATACTGTAACGCCCGGGTAATCAAGCTACAGTAAAACTCTCCTAATGATGCCATGTCATCTGCGATTGCTGTTACTAATCTCGGGATAATTCGAAACCGCGTCAAATTCAAACTTAAAATTAAAGTCGACAATAAAAGTTTTCAAAATTGAAACAAAAATGTTTGGTGGACGCCAAATATTACAAAGGTAATTATGGTGCAGAAAACACATTTTTAGTAAAAGACTGAATACTTTAAAATGAAACAAAATAGAAAAAAATAAAGAAAGAAAGAAAGAGAAACGAAAACCCCCCCAAACCCCCCTGGGCCATCTGGCCCAGCTAACCCACCTGGCCCATCCGGCCGAATCGGCCCGCCTCCCCCTGCCGCCTCCCTTCCCTGTTCCCCCGACCCGGGTCGGAACAGGGGCGCGTCCCCGCCGCACCCTCTCGCCGGCGATGACGAGGGGATAAGGTCACCACGCCGCGCCCCCTCGGTCTCTCCTCCCACTCACCCCCACGCTCGCCTCGGTTCTTGCGCCTCCCACTCCCCTCCAGAGCCACCGCACCTCGCCCCCTCGTTCCCCACCGCAACCGAGCGCCGCCATGGCCTCGCCGCCGTAGTACTCGCGGCCACAGCGACCTCCAAGCCCTTCCGACGCGTCCGCTCGCTCCGCCTCCCTCGACTACGCCTCCACATCAAGACGCAGGACGCCGAGCACCATCGAACGCTGCCCCAACCTCGTCTTCTTCCTCGGATCCCCGACGCATCTCCGACGAGCGCCGTTGACTCTCCGGCTACTAAAATCCCAAGGGCCATCTTGCGTGCCGCACGGTGAGCTTCCCATCTCCCGCCCATCTCCGTTAGCTCCCTCGCACGCCCTAGCTAGCTACCGCCGAAGCACCCGAGCGCTCCGCCGCGGACCCCATCGCCGACGAGTCTCCGGTGACCAAATGGTCACGGGCTCGTGTCGGTTACGCTTCTCATGCCGCGTAGATCCTCCCCAACCTCTCCATTTCTTCGCTAGCTCGCCCCAGCTCCACTCTCCTTGAGCTCCTGACTACGCCGCCGCCTGCGCGCGTTGCCGGCGCCCTTCCGGTGACCAAATGGTCACGGGGCCGAGCCCTTTGAGCTCAGCGCGTCGCGCAGCTCCACCCTAGCCTTCCTGCTCGCCCCGAAGCGCGCTGCGTCGCCATCTTTGTCTGCGCCCGAACAGCAGCCCGCCGCTCGTCGCCGGCGACCATTCCGGCCACCCCCGCCGTCGTGCTCCCCTCCATCGGACGCGGCGCGAAGAGGCCGTTCCAGAGAGCCTGGCCGCGCCCGATTTGGTGCCCCGTAGCGCGATTCCGGCCAACTCCGGCGAGGGGCCTCCTCTGTTGGGTCGCCAGAGTCGCTCCGGCACCGTCCGCTGATGTGGCTAGGCGGGCCCCACCCCTGGGTCGCTGCCTGTGGGCCTGGGGGCCCCAACTGGCCACGTTGACCAAGTCAACTTCGCTGACGTGGCAGCTACTGCCACTGACATGCGGGCCCCATTCCATAAAACAAATAAAAACAAATATATAAACTACTAATTAATTAAGTTAATTAACTAAGACCGAATTAGACACTGACTGCTGGGGCCACCCACTAATTAACCCATTTTAGTTAGTTTTAAAACTCTGTTAAGGCCCTTGACAATGACATGTGGGTCCCACTGGACCCACCTGTCTGGTTTGACTGGTCAACCGACCAGTTAACCTGCTGACATCACTTTGATGTCATGCCTACGTCATCACACACTGTTTTGGATAATGTTGGAATTAAATATATAATTAAAATCAGAAAATGATTTAAATCTTTAGAAAATCATATCTTTTAATCTGTAACTCGGATGAAAATACTTTGTACATGAAAGTTGCTCAGAACGACGAGACGATTCCGGATACGCAACCCGTTCGTCCGCCACACCTCCCTAACCTATCGAACTCGTAGCTTTCCTCCTCCGGCTCCTCTGCCCGAAAACGCGAAACACCGGGGATACCTTCCCGGATGTTTCCCCCCTTCACCGGTATCACCTCATACCGCGTTAGGGCACCCCTAGCACTGTTACTTGTCTTGTCATGCATCGTTATGCATCTGTTTGCATTGTATTCATTGTTTCTTCCCCCCTCTTCTTCCGCTAGAAACCGAGACCGACGCCGCTGCTACCCAGTACGACTACGGAGTTGACGACCCTTCTCTCTTGCCAGAGCAACCAGGCAAGCCCCCCCTTTGATCACCAGATATCGCCTACTCTTCTCCCTACTGCTTGCATTAGAGTAGTGTAGCATGTTACTGCTTTCCGTTAATCCTATTCTGATGCATAGCCTGTCCTTGCCACTACTGTTGATACCTTTACCTGCAATCCTAATGCTTAGTATAGGATGCTACTTTATCATCAGTGGCCATACATTCTTGTCCGTCTGCGATGCTATATTATCGGGCCGTGATCACTCGGGAGGTGATCACGGGTATATATACTATATACTTTATACAGGATACATGTGGTGACTAAAGACGGGTCGGCTTGTGGAGCACCCGCGAGTGATTCATGGATTGGGGGCTGAAAGGACCTTTGTCCCAACGGCCCTCTATGTGGATCTTTGTGGCGGAGCGACAGGGCAGGTTGAGACCACCTAGGAGAGAGGTGGGCCTGGCCCTGGTCAGCGATCGCGGATACATAACACGCTTAACGAGATCTTGGTATTTGATCTGAGTGTGGCTACTGGCCTATACACACTAACCATCTATGCGGGGACAGTTATGGGCACTCGACGTCGTGGTATCAGCCGAAGCCTTCGTGACGTCAGCGACTGAGTGGCGCACACCAGATTGGACTGTAAGCCTGCTCTTGTATTAAGGGGGCTAGTTCTGCTTTCGGCCGCGTACGCAACGTGCAGGTGTGCAATGGGCGATGGGCCCAGACCCCTGCGCCATAGGATTTAGACCGGCGTGCTGACCTCTCTGTTGTGCCTAGGTAGGGCTGCGACATGTTGATCTTCCGAGGCCGGGCATGACCCAGGAAAGTGTGTCCGGCCAAATGGGATCGAGCGTGTTGGGATATGTGGTGCACCCCTGCAGGGAAGTTAATCTATTCGAATAGCCGTGATCTTCGATAACAGGACGACTTGCAGTTGTACCTTGACCTTATGACAACTAGAACCGGATACTTAATAAAACATACCCTTCCAAGTGCCAGATACAACCGGTGATCGCTCTCTAAAAGGGCGACGAGGAGAGGATCACCGGTTAGGATTATGCTATACGATGCTACTTGGAGGTCTTCAGTCTACTCTCTTCTACATGCTGCAAGACGAGGCTGCCAGAAGCGTAGTCTTCGAAAGGACTAGCTATCCCCCCTTATCCCGGCTTTCTGCAGTTCAGTCCACATATAATAGCCTTATTCCGGTTGATACCATGCATACATATGTAGTGTAGCTCCTTGCTTGCGAGTACTTTGGATGAGTACTCACGGTTGCTTTCTCCTTCTCTTCCCTCTATACTTTCTACCTGGTTGTCGCAACCAGATGCTGGAGCCCAGGAGCCAGACGCCACCGTTGATGACGACTACTACTACTCGGGAGGTGCCTACTACTACGTGCAGCCCGCTGACGGCGACCAGGAGTAGTTTAGGAGGATCCCAGGCAAGAGGCCTGCGCCTCTTTCAATCAGTATCCCAGTTTGTGTTAGCCTTCTTAAGGCAAACTTGTTTAACTTATGTCTGTACTCAGATATTGTTGCTTCCGCTGACTCGTCTATGATCGAGCTCTTGTATTCGAGCCTTCGAGGCCCCTGGCTTGTAATATGATGCTTGTATGACTTATTTTATTTGTAGAGTTGTGTTGTGGTATCTTCCCGTGAGTTCCTGATCTTGATCGTACATGTTTGCGTGTATGATTAGTGTACGGTCAAATCGGGGGCGTCACAAGTTGGTATCAGAGCCGACTGCCTGTAGGAATCCCCCTTCCACACTGCTTGGCCGAAGTCGAGTCTAGACATTAAAAAACTTTTTACTAACATGGTAGTGTGCCTTTCGGGCCCACATCGCCATCTGGGTGGTATTAGGATCTTTTACTCCTCGATCCTTACTCTGGGACTCTGAACTCTCTCCTACTCGGATTAAACGATTTTACTAACTCTAACACTAGGATCCCGTGACCATGTTCACCCCAAAGTTGGATAAGCCCTAGTTATTCTTTAGAGTAGTATTTGAACATTATCCACATTGTCATTTGACTCTTGTGAAAACATCTTTGTTTTCAGATGGGACCCACAAGGTAGGTCGTGCGCCACATGACGGCCATTGGTGCCTCAGGATCACCTGCTGTGTTGGTTGAGATGATGACCTATCTGGGTTATCGCTGGCACCCTGAGTACACAGTCTATGAGGAGTATCAGGACTTCAACCAGGCGCAGTACCGTGCCATCATCCACCTCTACTCTCGGGAGTATGACTCCACTACCGTGCTGCACACTGCTCATGGTGTTGGAGTGACTATCGATATGGCGGTCCACGATGCTGCTTATGCTGCTCTGACACGTCTTCGTGGAGAGTATCAGGAGTTGGACACCTCCCCCTTCAGGCACATTGCTATCGCATCCGATGTTGGTGCGGAGGGTTACTACACTGCTGCCTACTCCACTGTCACCCGAGAGCCCTTCTACCATCAGAACCTGGTTCTGCATGCTGATGGGATGGATAGAGATAATCGAGCTCTTCGCCACGAGCTGTACACCACCCGTCAGCACCTGTATCGTGCTCTGACGCTGTTGCACCCCTCTGTCCGCTCTGGTGATCTGTCGCGTTCTACGATCTACCCTCCCCGGACCGTGATGCCCCAGGGCGTCGGCTGGCCAGATGTGGGAGGCTACTCTCCTGCACTGGGTCCTCTCCTGCCACCTGCGCATCGGGTTCCACACCAGAGTATCCGCGGACCCCAGGCTACTCGCGTGGAGGTCTTTCCTTCGCGTCACTACCAGCTGTCGGGCTACACCTACCTCCGCAGTACCGCATGGGACTAATGTAGACTTGCTTATTAGTGTTAGATGCATTCGCCGCGAGCCTGTGTGCCACCTATGATGTCTTAGCCTATGTACCGAACTCTGTGTAACGAACTCTATGCATGATCTCTTTTGTAAGATATGCCGACTACTATGTAGTATCTATCGTGCTGCTTTCGTTGTGCATGTTTCATCATGAATGATTCTTGTTTTTGCAAATTTCTCAATGCTGAACTAACCCTGTTAAATATTAGCAGGATGGTTAGACCAGGTGGTCGTGGTCGTGGTGGCAACGCCCCACCACCGCCTGAGTACATGGCTGGGATGATGCAACAGTTTGAGCTGAATCGTCAGTTCATGGAGAATATTATGGCTCAGTTTCCTCGCCCCAATATGAACCAGCAGCCAACCCAAGTGACTCTGCAGGATTTCATGCGCCTCAACCCAACCGTGTACCGCAGCTCGACTCAGCCTCTGGATGCTGATGACTGGCTCCGTGACATCACCTATGAGATGGAGTCTGCTGATGTAGCCCCTGCCAGCTATGTCACCTTTGCTTCCTTCTTCCTGAAAGGACCCGCAGATCAATGGTGGGACAGCCACAGGCGTACTTTGCCAGCTGGAACAATCATCACCTGGCCAGACTTCCAAGCTGCCTTCCATGCTCACTTCATTCCTCAGGGAGTCATGGACCGTAAGAAGCGCGAGTTTCGCAACCTCACCCAAGGCAACAAGACTGTTGAAGCTTATCAACGGGAGTTTCTTGACTTGTCCCGCTATGCTGAAGAAGACATTGCAACTGATGCACGCAGACAGGAGAAGTTCCGTGATGGCCTTCAAGGTGACATCAAGCTCACACTTCTAGTGCATGACTTTGCTGATTTCGCCACTCTGGTGAACAAAGCCATCAATGTCGAAACTGGTCTGCAGGAATACCAGAGCTCTCACAGGCGCAACCGTGACACGGGCTCATCTTCGGGCCCGTCTTCACAGAAGCGCAAGATATGGATTCCCAACAGCATGTACCAGCCGAATGCACCTGCCCCAAGGTAGACCTATGCTGCACCTCGTCTGCCTGCTCCTCCAACTAGGCAGCCAATACTTCCAGCTCCACCACCACAAGCTCCTGTTCCCACTCCTAATAATGGTCTCTGCTACAAGTGTGGTCAGCCAGGTCACCGTGCTAGGGATTGCAATCAGAACCAGAATCAACTGGCCCTCCCCACAGCTGGCCGTGGAAGCAACCAGCCTCGCAACAACAATGCCAAGTCTTATGGTCGTGTTCATCCCAACCACGTTGATCTCAATGAAGTTCTAGACCAGCCTGCTACCGTGATGGGTACACTCCTCGTAAACTCAGTAGCTGCATCTGTTTTATTTGATTCAGGAGCATCGCATTCATTCATGTCAGAAGATTTTGCATACAAGCATGATGTTAAATGTGAGGAGATGAACACTTCGGTATTGGTAAAAACCCCCGTGGGACAATGTCAAACCTCTCTGGTTGGCATCGATGTCCCCGTGGAAATCGAAGGGCTGGAATTCTCTGCGTCTCCCATTATCCTGAAGTCGTCTAACATCGACCTCATTCTGGGAATGGATTGGTTGAAAGCGCATACTGCTTCAATAGTTTGCGCCACTAAGGTCGTCCATCTGCTACACCCTTCTGATGAAATAATAGCTTACCAAGCTCATCTAGTTCAGAACGCCGAGGCACGACTTTATGCCTTGAATGCGTTGAACGCTGCACCACTCGAGGGCATTGAAAACATTCCCGTCGTTCGTGAATTCCAAGACGTCTTCCCAGAAGAACTTCCAGGGATTCCCCCTGCTAGAGCTGTCGAATTCATCATCGACTTGAAACCCAGCACTACCCCTATAGCTAAACGACCCTACAAGATGCCGCCGCATGAACTCATTGAGCTTAAGGAGGAAATCGACAAATCTCTTGTCAAAGGTTTCATTCGCCCAAGTTGCTCTCCTTGGGGAGCACCTTCTCTCTTTGTTAAGAAAAAGGATGGGACAAACCGATTAATCCAAGACTACCGTCCTATAAACCAAGCTACCATTCAGAATAAATATCCTCTTCCTCGGATCAATGATCTTTATGATCAACTGGCTGGCTCATCAGTGTTCTCCAAACTCGATTTGAGGTTAGGTTACCACCAGATCCATGTTTGTGAAGAGGATATCCCAAAAACCGCCTTCGTGACTCAGTATGGATCATACGAGTACACCGTCATGTCATTCGGCTTAACGAATGCTCCCGCCACCTTCTCTCGTCTGATGAACTATATGTTCATGGATTACCTCGACAAGTTTGTCGTGGTTTATCTGGACGATATCCTTGTATTTTCCAAGAACGAAGAAGAACATGTTGCACATCTTCGTCTTGTGCTAGAAAAGCTTCGAGAGCACCAATCGTATGCTAAGTATTCCAAGTGTGAATTCTGGCTCCCCGAAGTAACCTATCTTGGGCATGTCATCTCCAAGGATGGTATTATCGTCAACCCTGAACGAGTTCAGGCTATTCTCGATTGGACTCCTCCGAAGAATGTCAAGCAAGTCCGAAGTTTTCTCGGTCTCGCCAGCTATTGCCGTCGATTCGTCGAGAACTTCTCCAAGATTGCCAGGCCTCTGACTAATCTGTTGCATAAGGGTGTCAAGTTCGATTGGACAGACAAGTGTCAGGAAAGTTTCCAGGCGCTCAAAGACAAGTTGACTTCTGCCCCCGTGCTTGCTCCACCTGATACTAAGAAGGACTTCGTCATTTACTGCGATGCTTCCCATCAAGGATTAGGTTGTGTCCTAATGCAAGAGCGCAGAGTGATTGCTTATGCCTCTCATCAACTGCGCCCTCACGAAGAAAACTACCCAGTTCACGACCTCGAGCTTGCTGCTGTCATTCATGCACTGAAGCAGTGGCGACACTACCTTCTCGGTAATCATTGTGAGATCTTCACCGATCACCAAAGTCTGAAGTATCTGTTTACTCAGCTAGATCTGAACCTCCGTCAGCAAAGATGGATGGAGACTGTTGCAGACTTTGACGTGGGTATATCATATACCCCCGGCAAGGCTAATGTAATGGCTGATGCCTTGAGCCACAAGTCTTACTGCAACCACCTCCAGGTTCACAAAGTTCAGCCCTCGCTTGTCGAAAAATTTAGAAAGCTGAACCTCCATATTGTTCCTCCTGGAGAACTCGCTCCCCCTCCCCCGGAGTTCCGCAAGATGAATCTTCTTGTTGTTACTAAGGGTTCTCTAAATACCCTAGCTGTTGTACCAGATCTCGTAGCTGGTATAAAGACTATTCAAGGTTATGACTCTGAAGTCCATAAGATTAAACGCCATCTAGCAGAAGGAAAGCCCTCATTCTTCACGATCGCCGACGATGGCACCTTGTATTTCAAAGGCCGCCTAGTGGTACCATGTTCGAAGAAAAACCTGGATAAGACTAAAAGGGTTATGCAAGAAGCTCATGATACACCTCTGTCCATCCATCCTGGTAGTACGAAGATGTATCAGGATATTCGCCAAAGATTCTGGTGGTCTAATATGAAGCAGGACATTGCTCGTTATGTTGTGGAGTGTGACGTTTGCCGTTGTATCAAAGCTGAGCATCAAAGGCCTGCTGGAACTCTGCAACCTATCTCTATTCCTGAATGGAAATGGGACCATGTTGAAATGGACTTCATCACTGGATTTCCCAAATCGCAGAAAGGTAATGATGCTATTCTTGTCGTCATTGACCAGCTTTCCAAAGTTGCCCATTTTCTGGCGGTCAAAGAGACAATCACTGCTAGTCAGCTTGCTACTCTCTACATGGCCAGAATTGTTTCACTTCACGGTATCCCACTGGTTATCAGTTCAGATCGTGGCAGCTTATTCACTTCAAGGTTTTGGGCGAGTTTCCAAGAAGCTATGGGAACTCATCTGTCGTTCAGTACTGCGTTTCATCCTCAGTCGCAAGGACATGTTGAACGTGTCAACCAAGTTCTAGAAGACATGCTTCGAGCTTGTGTAATATCATTCGGCAAGAAATGGGAGGAATCTCTTCCATATGCCGAGTTCTCTTATAATAATAGCTATAAAGCTAGTCTGAAGATGTCCCCCTTCGAAGTGCTATATGGACGAAAGTGTCGAACCCCTCTAAACTGGTCAGAAACGGGGGAACGTCCACTCTTCGGTCCGGATATTATCCAACAGGCCGAAGAACAAGTCCGCATTATTCGCGAGAATCTCAAGATTGCTCAGTCACGTCAGAAAAGTCAGTATGACCGTCATCACCAAGACATGGTCTATCAACCTAGCGAAAAGGCTTATCTTCGAGTTACACCAATGAAGGGTGCTCACCGCTTCGGGATCAAGGGCAAGCTAGCTCCTCGCTATATCGGTCCCTTCACTATTCTCGAAAGGCGTGGAAAGGTGGCATATCAACTGGAGCTTCCGCCGAACCTTTCTCAGGTTCACGATGTGTTCCATGTGTCACAACTCCGCCGTTGCTTCAAGGATCCAATCCGAGCGATGGATCATGAAGTGCTCGAATTGCAACAGGACCTCTCTTATAAAGAGCATCCGGTCCGCATTCTTGACCAAGCTGAACGCCGCACACGTCAGAAGGCGATCAAATTCCTCAAAGTCCAGTGGTCGAATCACTCTCAAGACGAAGCCACTTGGGAACGCGAGGACCGCCTGCGTGATGAATACCCCGCACTGTTTCCTTCTATCTCCTAAAATCTCGGGACGAGATTTCTTGTAGTGGAGGAGTTTTGTAACGCCCGGGTAATCAAGCTACAGTAAAACTCTCCTAATGATGCCATGTCATCTGCGATTACTGTTACTAATCTCGCGATAATTCGAAACCGCATCAAATTCAAACTTAAAATTAAAGTCGACAATAAAAGTTTTCAAAATTGAAACAAAAATGTTCGGTGGACGCCAAATATTACAAAGGTAATTATGGTGCAGAAAACACATTTTTAGTAAAAGACTAAATACTTTAAAATGAAATAAAACAGAAAAGAAAAAAAGAAAGAAAGAAAGAAAGAGAAAGGAAACCCCCCCCAAACCCCCCTGGGCCATCTGGCCCAGCTAACCCACCTGGCCCATCTGGCCGAACCGGCCCGCCTCCCCCTGCCGCCTCCCTTCCCTGTTCCCCCGACCTGGGTCGGAACAGGGGCGCGTCCCCGCCGCACCCTCTCGCCGGTGACGACGAGGGGATAAGGTCGCCACGCCGCGCCCCCTTGGTCTCTCCTCCCACTCACCCCCATGCTCGCCTCGGTTCTTGCGCCTCCCACTCCCCTCCAGAGCCACCGCACCTCGCCCCCTCATTCCCCACCGCAACCGAGCGCCGCCATGGCCTCGCCGCCGTAGTACTCGCGGCCACCGCGACCAACCAGCCCTTCCGACGCGTCCGCTCGCTCCGCCTCCCTCGACTACGCCTCCACGTCAAGACACAGGACGCCGAGCACCATCGAACGCTGCCCCAACCTCGTCTTCTTCCTTGGATCCCTGACGCATCTCCGACGAGCGCCGTCGACTCTCCGGCTACTAAAGTCCCAAGGGCCATCTTGCGTGCCGCACGGTGAGCTCCCCATCTCCCGCCCATCTCTGTTAGCTCCCTCGCACGCCCTAGCTAGCTGCCGCCGAAGCACCCGAGCGCTCCGCCGCGGACCCCGTCGCTGACGAGTCTCCGGTGACCAAATGGTCACGGGCTCGTGTCGGTTACGCTCCTCATGCCGCGTAGATCCTCCCCAACCTCTCCATTTCTTCGCTAGCTCACCCCAGCTCCACTCTCCTCGAGTTCCCGACTACGCCGCCGCCTGCGCGTGTCGCCGGCGCCCTTCCGGTGACCAAATGGTCACGGGGCCGAGCCCTTTGAGCTCAGCGCGTCGCGCAGCTCCACCCTAGCCTTCCCGCTCGCCCGGAAGCGCGCTGCGTCGCCGTCTTTGTCCGCGCCCGAACAGCAGCCCGCCGCGCTCGTCGCCGGCGACCATTCCGGCCACCCCCGCCGTCGTGCTCCCCTCCATCGGACGCGGCGCGAAGAGGCCGTTCCAGAGAGCCTGGCCGCGCCCGATTTGGTGCCCCGTAGCGCGATTTTGGTCAACTCCGGCGAGGGGCCTCCTCTGTTGGGTCGCCGGAGTCGCTCCGGCACCGTCCGACGACGTGGCTAGGTGGGCCCCACCCCTGGGTCGCTGCCTGTGGGCCTGGGGGCCCCAACTGGCCACGTTGACCAAGTCAACTTCGCTGACGTGGCAGCTACTGCCACTGACATGCGGGCCCCATGCCATAAAACAAATAAAAACAAATATATAAACTACTAATTAATTAAGTTAATTAACTAAGACCGAATTAGACACTGACTGCTGGGGCCACCCACTAATTAACCCATTTTAGTTAGTTTTAAAACTCTGTTAAGGCCCTTGACAATGACATGTGGGTCCCACTGGACCCACCTGTCTGGTTTGACTGGTCAACCGACCAGTTGACCTGCTGACATCACTCTGATGTCGTGCCTACGTCATCACACACTGTTTTGGATAATGTTGGAATTAAATATATAATTAAAATCAGAAAATGATTTAAATCTTTAGAAAATCATATCTTTTAATCCGTAACTCGGATGCAAATATTTTGTACATGAAAGTTGCTCAGAACGACGAGACGATTCCGGATACGCAACCCGTTCGTTCGCCACACCTCCCTAACCTATCGAACTCGTAGCTTTCCCCCTCCGGCTCCTCTGCCCGGAAACGCGAAACACCGGGGATACCTTCCCGGATGTTTCCCCCCTTCACCAGTATCACCTCATACCGCGTTAGGGCACCCCTAGCACCGTTACTTGTCTTGTCATGCATCGTTATGCATCTTTTTGCATTGTATTCATTGTTTCTTCCCCCCTCTTCTTCTGCTAGACACCGAGACCGACGCCGCTGCTACCCAGTACGACTACGGAGTTGACGACCCTTCTCTCTTGCCAGAGCAACCAGGCAAGCCCCCCCTTTGATCACCAGATATCGCCTACTCTTCTCCCTACTGCTTGCATTAGAGTAGTGTAGCATGTTACTGCTTTCCGTTAATCCTATTCTGATGCATAGCCTATCCTTGCCACTGTTGATACCTTTACCTGCAATCCTAATGCTTAGTATAGGATGCTAGTTTATCATCAGTGGCCATACATTCTTGTCCGTCTGCCATGCTATATTATCGGGCCGTGATCACTCGGGAGGTGATCACGGGTATATACTATATACTTTATACAGGATACATGTGGTGACTAAAGACGGGTCGGCTTGTGGAGCACCCGCGAGTGATTCACGGATTGGGGGCTGAAAGGACCTTTGTCCCAACGGCCCTCTGTGTGGATCTTTGTGGCGGAGCGACAGGGCAGGTTGAGACCACCTAGGAGAGAGGTGGGCCTGGCCCTGGTCGGCGTTCGCGGATACATAACACACTTAACGAGATCTTGGTATTTGATCTGAGTCTGGCTACTGGCCTATATGCACTAACCATCTACGCGGGGACAGTTATGGGCACTCGACGTTGTGGTATCAGCCGAAGCCTTCGTGACGTCAGCGACTGAGTGGCGCGCGCCGGATTGGACCGTAAGCCTGCTCTTGTATTAAGGGGGCTAGTTCTGCTTCCGGCCGCGTACGCAACGTGCAGGTGTGCAATGGGTGATGGGCCCAGACCCCTGCGCCATAGGATTTAGACCGGCGTGCTGACCTCTCTGTTGTGCCTAGGTAGGGCTGCGACGTGTTGATCTTCCGAGGCCGGGCATGACCCAGGAAAGTGTGTCCGGCCAAATGGGATCGAGCGTGTTGGGATATGTGGTGCACCCCTGCAGGGAAGTTAATCTATTCGAATAGCCGTGATCTTGGGTAACAGGACGACTTGGAGTTGTACCTTGACCTTATGACAACTAGAACCGGATACTTAATAAAACATACCCTTCCAAGTGCCAGATACAACCGGTGATCGCTCTCTAACAGGGCGACGAGGAGAGGATCGCCGGTTAGGATTATGCTATACGATGCTACTTGGAGGTCTTCAGTCTACTCTCTTCTACATGCTGCAAGACGAGGCTGCCAGAAGCATAGTCTTCGAAAGGACTAGCTATCCCCCCTTATCCCGGCTTTCTGCAGTTCAGTCCACATATAATAGCCTTATTCCAGTTGATACCAATGCATACATATGTAGTGTAGCTCCTTGCTTGCGAGTACTTTGGATGAGTACTCACGGTTGCTTTCTCCTTCTCTTCCCTCTATCCTTTCTACCTGGTTGTCGCAACCAGATGCTGGAGCCCAGGAGCCAGACGCCACCGTTGATGACGACTACTACTACTCGGGAGGTGCCTACTACTACGTGCAGCCCGCTGACGGCGACCAGGAGTAGTTTAGGAGGATCCCAGGCAGGAGGCCTGCGCCTCTTTCGATCTGTATCCCAGTTTGTGTTAGCCTTCTTAAGGCAAACTTGTTTAACTTATGTCTGTACTCAGATATTGTTGCTTCCGCTGACTCGTCTATGATCGAGCTCTTGTATTCGAGCCTTCGAGACCCCTGGCTTGTAATATGATGCTTGTATGACTTATTTTATTTGTAGATTTGTGTTGTGATATCTTCCTGTGAGTCCCTGATCTTGATCGTACACGTTTGCGTGTATGATTAGTGTACGATCAAATCGGGGGCATTACAAATACCTAGGGCTTCCATTCACAACATCTAGACTACAGCTAGTGCATCTTCAATCCATCATCGACGGAATTAGAGCTAGGTTGGCGGGCTGGAAAGGTAGGTCGACGCCGATCGCCAGTCGGTGGGTGCTAGTCTGATGCATGGTGAGTGCAATTCCAACTTTCACACCCACCGTACTACGAACACCGAAGAAGTTGTTCAAGGAAATCGACAAAAGCAGACAACGTTTTCCCTGGAAGCAAGACGAGGAGATCTCTGGTGGAAGCTACAAGGTCAAATGACCGGTAGTCTGTTCACCGACAACCCACGGTGGGCTGGGCATTCTGCAATGCTTCAGCCACGCATTGCGCCTAAGATGGCTATGGATTGCTTGGCGGTAGCCAACGCCCATGGGTGGGGACGAGGCACCCTATGATAAGGACGACATGGCTTTATTCACGGCAGCAACAACGGTGACGACCGGCAATGGGGCAACGACATCATTCTGGTACTCCTCCTGGATGGGTTCAGGAATGCTTGCCCAAAGCTTCCCCACGTCGTTCAAGCGCAGACAGAAGAACATGACGGTCATGGAGGCACTGATTGATGGCAGTTGGATCAAGGACCTTGCCCATGGGCGCGTGCAAGACCTGCTAATCGGGTTCTCAGCCATGCATACGAGAATTACTGTTGCGGACACTGTCACAACAACTGAAGGCGTCCAGGACACAATCCATTGGGATACAGATGAGTCGGGCCTGTATTCTGCGAAATCGGCATACAACATGCAGTTTCGCGGGGGGGGGGGGAGCGCTCAAATTTTGACCAAGTCATTTGGAAAACTTGGACTACCGGCAAGATCAAGATGTTCTCCTGGCTAATGCTTCAAAACCGGCTTCGGTGCAATGACAGATGCAACGGCGTAGATGGGACAATATCTACTTCTGCCAACTTTGCGTCCACAATCTTGAAACCTCCCAGTACCTTTTCTGGAGTTGTCCCCTTACCCTTGAGGTGTAGAGCTCAGTTGGCCAGCGACAAGGATGCTCCTCCCTCTTGGCCAAGGATGATTGGCAACACAAGCCCACCAACTTGATCGTGCACGACATCATCAACAATGCCGATCCAAGGTTGAAAAAAGGGACAAGATCAATGTCGCTTCTAACTTGCTGGAAGTTATGGCAACATGGCAACAACTTCACCTTTCGGAATAAGCTGCCATCATCGAGAGATATCATCAAGGCGATCACTAATGTGATCGAGCTATGACGTTTAGCAGGAGCAAAATTCTTAGATAACCCCTTCGGGGATCCACCGTGATAGATCACCTAATGTAGGTGCTGGCCATATTTTGGCCGGCCTTTTGTCACTTTCTCTCCTTTCTCTTTCTGATCCTAGGATCCACCCCACCTTTGTATTTTTCACTGATTTCTACTAACAAATGATTAAAAGGCCAGCAATTGCTGGATCTTTCAAAAAAACAATTTTGTTAAGTCTCAGTCAACTGAGACTTCGTTATGTCTCGGCCCATACTATATTCCATTGATCTTACATAGAGATTTGTATAATTTTTTTATTTTTTTCTTCTTCTTATATAATCCCTCTGTAAACTAATATAAAAGCATTTAGATCATTACTTTAGTATCCTAAACGCTTTTATATTAATTTACAGAGGGAGTACTATCTCACTTGGCTGAGGCTTTGTTGACTGATATCACCCTTAAAAAATGCTTCTCACTTATCACGAGGTGAGGGTTATGCGAAATCGCCAACGGCTCGCATCTCCGCAAAGACGGCAGGGCACGCGGCCGTGGGCCGCCGGGCTACCACCACGTCCCGTGCGCCGCCCGCTTCTTCCTTCTTCGCTGGCTGCTCGTCTCTCGCGCGATCGTCAAATCTGGTCAGGCACAGCAGACGCCCCACGCACACTAAACACTCCAGCACAAAATGCGTCCCTGAAAGACAGCTCAGACGAAACCACCACCCGGTCCCCAACGCCCCGCAGGTCGCAAGGGAAAGCCGCCGCCGGAACCCCGAGGCCCCGGGCCGGAGGGCTGAATGGCCGCCGGCAAGCGCCCGCTCCCGCCGCCCACCTCTGGCGACGGCCCCCACGGGCACGCCGCCGCCAGCCGCGGCGGAGGCGGGGCCTCGCATGGGTCATCGGAAGGCGGACCCGCCGCGCGTCGGGCGAGGGCGCCGCCGGGGGAGCGGCACTACGGCGGTGAGACGAACGGCACCACCGGTATCTCTGTCGTGCGCATCGCGTTCGGTGCCATGGGCTGTGGGCATCTCTAAAGGGGTCTCGTCCGTGGTTTGATTGGTTACGCAGATCCCGACGCGGAGGGTGGGCGCGGCGGAGGAGGCGGAAGCGGCGACGATAGCGAGTCGTCTCTCAGCGCCGGCGACGAGGACGAGTAAGCCTTCCCTGCCCCTGCCCCTGACCCCTGCTCTCTTCTCCTCTGCTGGGACATGTAGGCGTGCCGCAAGGCGATCCGAACTCTTTTCTGCTGCTGCTGTGACGCTGGCCTCCGGCGAGGAGATGCATGAGACATGGCCGTCTACCTGGTGAGCTCAGGGAAAGTGGTGGTATGCTATACATCCGCGGTGCTCGACGATTGCATCGCTCCAATTGTTTGTGTTTTGATCTGTGATCTGCGGTCTTTGGGCGAGCTGACTATCCCCAGTGAGGTGTCTGCATGGTTTCGCCATCATGTGTGTTTCCATGAGCACGCCATAGCGCCGGCTGTGGTGAATGCCAGGAGCAGCATGGCCCCTTGACCACTGTTGCCATGCTGTCATGGCGTAGCCGCCTGATTTCACATCTCCTACTTTCGTTGGCGTTCCTGCAGGATCGCTAACAGGGAGCGAGCACTGTTGAATGCAAGACCAGCTCTCGTTGCCTCGAGCCGTTGGTTTGTTGATTACAGGGTGACTACTGTTGCTTTGAGGAGCGGAAATGCGCAGGGGCTGCAGCCCGCTCGTTTTGCCTCGGGATTCACGCAATAGTTTAATCCCGCATGAGGGCACAGTGAAGGAAAATCTCTCTAGCTCAAAGAAAAAAAGAAAATCTCTCAAAAGATTAAGTTCCAACGGTGAAACTTACGGTTTTTGCATCTAAAACTGTCAAGTTTCAATGAGTTTCGAAGATATATTTTCGAGTATGTCTAGGACACATCTAGAGATGTCCATTTTGTTTGTAGTCTATTTTTTGTCTTAGTTTTTCTTTGTTTCTTATTGTTGCATTATATATTTGTGGGAGCTTAGATGCGACATCCTTAAAAAATATTCAGATGTGAATTAGACAAACTGTATATTTTTAAGCAATTTTTTATGTCGGTTGTAGACACAAAATAGTTGATTTTATCGGTCGCACGTACTAAGTTTCAACAACAAAACTTAACATATTTTTTAAGTCATTAAAGTATATTCAAAATGGATCTTATCTTAAATCATCGGTCACGAAAAACAAGAATATGAAAACATAATTTAATTTGAAAATTTTGTTTAATAGATATAAAACTTAGAAAATCAAAAGCCAAAAAAAGCAGACATCAGAGACATGTGTGCCTCCGCACTTGCGTGCCACAAATCATCTCCCTTTTGAAGAGCACCCAGTTGACTTCTCCTATAGGAATAGTTTTTTCTTTCTTTCCAAGGAAAAGAGAGTTTCCCCTCCGATTTCATTTATAGAAACCAAGCAAAAGAAACAACAAAGTTCAGGCCCTCGGCCCATGGAAGTCTCGCCAAGTCGAACGCCACTACACAAATCTCAGACTAACACGATTACAGAGCACACTGCCCAGGCTCTAAGCTCACACGAGAGCGAGACTAGGCCTGAGAAACGAAAAGTGGACAAAAATAACCAACTACTCCTACTGTTCGAATCCGGGCGCAAAAGAAAAACTCCCAACACAGCAGAGAAAGCTTCCACAGAGATCGCCCAACTAGACCTCCTCCGGTCTTGGAATGCCAAACCTCCACCCTTGAGAAGCCCGATAGATTTCATTTGCTACTTGTTCTATTAACCTTGCCCCCAGCATCAGAAGCTTCCCCCCTGGGTCCTTTATCTGCAACATAGCCCAGTCCAAAATCCAGTTGCACATCAGTTTAATCAATCCTAAAAGATCATTCTTTTTTTCCTATAAAAATGATATCATTACGACATCTCCAAATAGCCCAAAGCAAGGCTGAAGTGCCTACAAGAACCAATTTTTGTAATCATTTTTAGGGAAGCTATGTATCCATCTCCCAAAACAATCATTAAGATCAACATGAATCAGTCTCATATAAAGAACATCTAATTAAGTTCCAAACGAGTTTAGCAACAGAGCAAGAGAAGAAAAGATGACCAATGGTCTCATCTTTTCCACAAAATAGACATTTTTTGTCCCCTTTCCATCCCCTCTTTAAAAGATTATCTCTGGTCAATATACTTTTTCTGTTCAGCAACCATAGGCAAAATTTGATTTTCGTTGGGACTTTGGACTTCCACAATTTTTTTGAGGAGAACCACAATTAATTTTGATCAAATGAAGATATAAGGATTTAACAAAAAGTTCTCTTTCTGCGGTGAGCATCCACATATATTTATCCTTGCCCCCATGCAACAGAACTTCCTCACACATGCTTTTAGGACTAGCCCGCGGATCTATTGATTCACCATACAAGGATTTTCGGAAGGAAAAATTACTCCATCCTTTGTTAATAGCATCATCAACAGAGATGCCATGATCATTATTGATGAAATAGGGAGAAGGATAAGCATCTTTCAAAGGTTTATTACCTACCCACCAGTCCTCCCAAAACCTTGTCTTTTTGCCATCGCCTAAACTTTCTGACATGTTGGTAAAATATATCCTTCTCTTTGAGAAGATTGGACCAAAATTGAGAGTCCCTAGCTTTATGTACAATCCCAGAAATACATTTTTTTGCATAATTATCAGTAAGAATTTTCTACCAAGGACCTTCCTCGCTTTCCAATTTCCATAGCCATTTAGCAAGTAGGGCTTTGTTAAAGACTTCTAGATTCAAAATCCCCAAGCCCCCTTGTTGTTTTGGCATATAACAAGTTTTCGAGTTAACCAGATGATACTTCTTCTTATCTTCATCGACTAGCCAAACCAATCTAGCTCTATAAAAGTCAACTTTTTTCCTAACTCCAACCGGGAGAGGGTAAAAGGACATCATGAAAATTGGAATGTTAGTCAGACAGGATTGAACCAATGTGGCTCTCCCAGCTATGTTGAGCAGTCTCCCTTGACAACAAGAACACCCATTTTAATTTTCTCACTCATAATTTTCAACATTTTATTTCTAATTCTAACATTAGAAATAGGAAGTCCCAAATATTTCAAAGGGCCTGCACCCAATTCATAAGTAAAGATTTCCTGATACAATGTAGCTTTCTTGGTAGCTTCCCCAAACGGGAAAATCTCACTCTTATGGAAATTAATACTGCCAGACATTTGCTCAAAGGTTGTTAAGATAAACTTAAAATTCCTGACACTATCATCATCATCATCTTGCAGCAAGAAAATGGTATCATCAACATATTGAAGCATGCTAACCCATTTTCATGATAGTCGGTTAACACCCCTTTAATAAATCCTTCCATTCTAGCTTTATCTAAAATAATTGCCAGAGCATCAACGGCCATATCAAATAATAGAGGAGACAGAGAATCCCCCTGCGTCAACCCCTTGCATGTTTTGAAAAAAGGGCCAATTTTATCATTAACTTTGATCCCCACTTGTCCCCCACTCATGGTGTGCATCACCCAGTCACGCCACTTATCAGGGAAATTTTTAATTTCGAGCATTTTGTGTACAAAAGGCCATTTGATTTTATCATAGGCTTTTTCATAAATCTACCTTAAACAACACTACATTTTGTTTTTTCACATGTATACTGCTTAGAGCTTCATGTAGAATCACCAGCCCTTCCAAAATATATATATACCTTTCACAAAGGCAGTTTGGATAGGAGATATAATTGGATCGACCACTTTGCTAAGCCTATTCATCAGGACCTTGGTAATTATTTTGAAACTATCATTCAGTAAACATATGGGTATGGATTTTTTAATTTGCTTAGCATCTTTTGTTTTGGGGACCAAAGTAATAATCCCATATTTAGTTCTAGCAAGATCCACTCTGCCAGCATGGAAATCATCAAGCAAAGCCTTGAGATCCCATTTTATTATATCCCAAAAATGCTGATAGAAATCCACTAGGAACCCATCCGGGCCACGACTTTTGTTTTTTCCCTAGAGAAAATTACTGAATGCAATTCTTCCATGGAAAAAGATCTCAGTAGGTCAGTGGTCTCCTGAGAGGAAATTATTTCAGCATTCTAAATGTTAAGAGCAATGGAAGAGCATTCAACATTTCCAAACAGTCCTTCATAAAAATCAATGATATATTTCATATGATTTTCCTCTCCCTCGGCCACTCCCTCCTCTTGTTCCAAAGATAAAATATAATTTTCCTCTTACCATTGACCTTAGCATGGTAGTATATAGTATTAGAATCTCCCTCTTTAATTTCTCTGTCCTTATATCTCTTGAGCCATTTTACTTCTTATTGTTTAAGAAGTTCATTTAATTGTCTTCTCAAATAATTTTGTTTTTCTCTCTCATGGGCACTCAACCCAATGTTCTCATCACATTTGTCTATCTCATTCAGTTGATCTAATAACTCCCTTTTCTTTTTTCTATAGGCAACATTAGCATTCAACACCCATCCACTAATTTTCTGTCTTAACAATCTCAATTTTTTTTGCAAAATATCCAAACTAGATCCCACATAGGTTGTGTTCCAGTGTTTCTCAACAAATTCTTTAAACCCCTCCATCAGCATTGAGGAATTTTCAAATCTGAATATGGGGGGAGATTTGTGAGTACCAGTATCAAGAATTAGTGGGGTATGATCGGATAGTTCCCTTTCTAATGCATAAACCAAGGCAAGGGGGTATTTATCTTCCCAATCAGGGCAGACTAATACTCTATCTAATTTCTCAAAGGTAGGGATAGGAAAATTAGTAGCCCAAGTAAAATTTCTACCATTTAAAGGGAGCTCTCTAAGCCTAGCATGCTCAATTATTGCATTAAAATGAAGCTCCATTGATCTGTTTCTCCAGGTTTATTTTCCCAGAACTGTTCCTTGTGATGTTAAAATCCCCTCCAATCACACATGGGGGGGGGGGGGGGTATCCTGGTAAATCATGTATGGTTCAGCTAGGAAGGAAGCTTGACCATCAGTCTGAGCATCACCATACACTGTCGCTAGATTCCAGTGAAATTTAGTACTTTTGTCAAACAAAAGCAACCTAACACAATGAACTCCCTTTTCTACATGAACAATGTCAAA
>NC_041384.1:572492189-572505323 GCF_002162155.2 Triticum dicoccoides | reverse complement strand
TAAAATTTCTACCATTTAAAGGGAGCTCTCTAAGCCTAGCATGCTCAATTATTGCATTAAAATGAAGCTCCATTGATCTGTTTCTCCAGGTTTATTTTCCCAGAACTGTTCCTTGTGATGTTAAAATCCCCTCCAATCACACATGGCGGGGGGGGGGGGTATCCTGGTAAATCATGTATGGTTCAGCTAGGAAGGAAGCTTGACCATCAGTCTGAGCATCACCATACACTGTCGCTAGATTCCAGTGAAATTTAGTACTTTTGTCAAACAAAAGCAACCTAACACAATGAACTCCCTTTTCTACATGAACAATGTCAAAAGAGTCATTATTAACACCAACCAAAATACCACCATATTTGCCTCTAGGAGCAATCCATTCCCAAATGAAGTTTTTCCTAGTAGGTAAATTGTGAAGCTCATTAGGAGAGAAATCAATTTTAATTGTTTCCTGTAGACCAATAAAATCTAACTTCTTATCTATAATGCTTTCCCTAACAAATCGTTTCTTAACATCCTGCCCAATCCCCCTAACATTCCAAAACATAAATATCATGTTTTTTTCTTTCTTAATTTCTTAGCTCCACCAATGGAGATAGTGTGCTTCACCCCAATATTAGATGGGGAGCCACCTCTCATCTTTTTTTTGCTAGATTTTTTTATTTTAAATGATCATAATAATCCATTCCCATCTCTGTATCAGAGTGGTCCTGGTCAGAACATACCTCTGATACAACATCTCTAGCGTCAATGGACCTGGAGAGCTAGTCTCTTTCTCCTTCTTATTATTGGCCAAGTTTTGTAGATATATATCTGTTCTAGCCTGTACCATATTGGCAATCAGGTCTAGATTTTGATTGATCATCTCAATAGAACAACTAAGATCAACCCCAACCCCTAATAGACATTTCAAGAAAAGAAATTTTCTCAGAAGAAAGTGTATCATTCTTACCATAATAGTCCTTTTCAGCTTCCCTTACTTTAGCCAGGTCTTCAATCTTGGCATCCTTCTTGTCTAAGTTTTTGTCACTTCTTCCAGTAGGCCCTTCCTTTTCCTTTTCCTTGTCCACCTCTTCTTTCTAAGTGATTCCCAACTTGGTCCCAAAAGACTCCACTGAATCATGACTTGCATTATAATCCATAGGCTCTACATAAGCATCATTGACCCCAGTTGTGTTTGGATGGATCTCATTGAGAGTGTTTTTCTCACTATAGTCCTCTATCTCCAAGCCCATTTCTTCTATGTGATCTAATTTTCCATACATCTATCAATCATTTCCGGTTGCTTGGAAGTCATCTTAGTCAGCTTGCTTTTCTCCTTATCCAAAACTATATTCTTTTTCTCTTCCATAGATCTCCATGCCTCATGTCTCGTCCATCTTCCATCTCTTGAAGTTTCAATATGACTCTTTCCAAATCAGCTTCCCCCTTTTTCTTCTTTCCATCTCACTCAGATAATTATTCTGAACTTCCAGCAGCTCCTCACTCCTTTTCTTTAATTCCTCAAATTGTTTCAGACCCAGACTGCCTAAAGCAATGTTTCCCTTGTTACTTTTAGCATCACTTTCACTAGTTCTAAGTTTTTCCCTCATATCATCACCCACATCATCTTGCTCCTCCATCAAAGTGTGTTTCCTGTACTCATCATACCAGCCATGCTCAACAACTTCCTCAAGTCCAGGATAGATTATGGAGATCATCAAATCTTTATCAGTTACTTCATTATAAACATACTGCTTATGTTACAGTAACATATTATGTTACCACTTCTCATTAACTACATGCCACATAAGCAAAAATTTCTCGAAGTGCGCTATGTTACTACCTAAGTTACTCCCACTATGACTAGCCTTAAGAAGAGTGATGGTGGCATAGTTCTCTATATGCACATTGGCAATCTTCTCTAAAAGCTTCTATGGCATCATTATTTATCTTGTTGCAATGAGAGATGAAAATCGAGCAGAAACAAATGGAGCCGACCGCTGGCACATTTATTTCCATACTTTTAGTGGAAGCGGAAATAAATAGAAAAATCTCAAAAAGTAATACAAACTAGATAACGCGAGGAGAAAATAAACCGAATACTAGGCATACACGTGATACATAGCGAAAAGCTCGTCAAAACTGAAAACATCTTGAACTATAAAGAAAAATACAATGGAACGAATAAATTCAAATGCTAATATGAGTATAAATATTATGATATATGATGGATATACAATAAGATACACTATTATGCATAAAATTACCATTTTGGGAACATAGTTAATAAGGTACAATGATTGGAAAGAAGGAGATGACGAGGAGGACACATGTTGTTTTGTAGATAACTACCCATTTATGTTTCCATATTTCCCCTCGATCTCATATTTTCCGGAAGCGGATGGAGGTTTCAGCTCCGCTTTCATCCATAATTTTAGTGGTGTTGATAGAAATTAGATAGATATCTCATAAGGGCTTAATCTCCATGGGAAAATGAATTATATTTTGAATTTCCTTCGAAGTAAGGTATCTGATAAGAGAAACAATATCCTCACCAATCTTCAAGAGACATAGAAATGCACCATCAACCAGGCCAAAAAGAATCTTATGCAAGTTTATACCATGAACATTTAGGTTAAGCTTGTTACCAGAAGGTTCAAGCCTGATAGTCACAGCCTTGGATATCTTGATGTATATGCAGTTAAGTAAACATGCATGTCTGAATTGCTGAACCTTATCAACACCAGACACTTTTTTTAAGACAACACCAGACACTTTAAGAAGAGTGATGAGGGCATAGTGTTGTCTATGCATATCACCAATCCCCTCATAGAAATCCTAAAAGCTTCTAAGACATCATTATTTATCTTGACGCAACAAGAGATCAAAATCGAGCAAAAACAAACAGAGCCGAATGCTGGCACATTTATTCCGTATTTTTAGTGAAAGAGGAAATACATACAAAATCTCAAAATAAATACAAATGTAGACGGCGACATGAGCAAATATACTGAAGACCATGTGGACCCACGATATATAGGGAAAGCTCATCAGAACTGAAAACCTCTTGAACGATAAAGATAATACAAATGAATGAGCAAATCAAAATGCTAATATGAGCATAAATATTATGGTATACCATGAATATACAATAAGATATACTATGTGTAAAATTCTCATCAGGAACATGATTAATAAGGTAGAATGTTTGGGAAGAACGGGGTGACGATGAGGACACATGTTGCTTTGGTGATAAGTATTTGCTTCCGTTTCCATATTTTCGCTCATATTTTCTGGAAACGGATGGAGAATTCAGCTCCGCTTTCATCCCTAAATTTAGTGATGTTGATAGAAATTAGATACATAACTTAAAAGGAAAAGTCTGATTAATCTTCATGAAAAATGACTTATTTTTCAAATTAAGCTTCAAAGTACGGGATCTGATAAGAAAAACGATATCCTCGCCAATCTTCAACAGACATAAGGAAAACAATACCCCGTCCCATTGTAGAATGCTTGCAAAGAAAAAATAAACCAGATCTTCTTGAAGCATTGTGTCGAGTGCGGGTGCTTATAAACTTATGTAAGCACCTAACATTATATTCCCTCTGTAAAGAAACACAAGAGCATTTATAGATAACTAAAATAGTGATCTAAACGCTCTTTACGGGTGTATATACCTATGTATTTAAAACCCTACGCAAATTATCGGTTAGGCCGCACCTGAAACCCTAGAAGAATTCGTAGCCAGGTCCTGCCGTTGAGAACTACACTACACAAATTGTCAACCGTGCGTCGAAGTACAGAACTCCCCAATCACGAGGTGATGCCCGAGGGCTAGCCGGATCTCCGCAAAGGCGGCAGGGCACGCCGCCGTGTGCCGCCGGGCTACCACGTCCGTGCAGTGCGCCGCCCGCTTCTTCCTCGGCCCCTTCCTCGCTCGCCGATCGTCAAATCTGGCCAGGCAGAGAGACGCCACAGGCACACTAATAAAACACAGCACAAAATGCGTCCCCGGCCTGGTTGACAGACGAGAGCCCCTGACCCTCCTCGCCTTTCCTTCCTTCCTTCCTCGCCCTGCCGCAGTTCCACCCACCTCTTTGCGCTCCCTGTCCTCCCTCTCCACGAAACCACCACCCGCTCCCCCGACGCCCCGCGCGCGGGCCGCGAGGGAAAAGCCGCGGCGAGAACCCCGGGGCGGGGGCCGGAATGCCCGCCGACAAGCGCCCGCTCCCGCCGCCCGCCTCTGCCGACGACGGCTCCCGCGGGCACGCCGCGGCCCGCCACGCCGCCGCCAGCCGCGGCCGGGGCGGGGCCTCGCATGGGCCGTCGGGAGGCGGGCCCGCCGCGCGTCGGGCGACGGCGCCGCCCGGGGAGCCGCACTACGGCGGTGAGACGAACGGCACCGCCGGTATCTCTGTCGCTCGATGCCCACGCGCATCGCGTTCGGCGCCGCGGCCTGTGCGTATCTCTAAGGGGTCTCGTCCGTGGTTGATTGGTTCCGCAGATCCCGACGCGGAGGGCGGGCGCGGCGGAGGATACGGGAGCGGCGACGATAGCGACTCGTCCCTCAGCGCCGGCGACGACGACGACGGCGGCGGCGACGAGGAGTAAGCCTTCCCTGCCCCTGCCCCTGCCCCCTGCTCCCTTCTCCTCTGCTGGGCCATGTTGGCGTGCCCGTCAACTCAAGGCGATCCGAACTCCTCGCCGCTTCATCTCTCGTGCAGCCGCCCGCTAGGCGCTAGCTATCTCCCGCCGCCGCTGCTGCTGCTGCGCCGCTGTCCTCCGGGCTCCGGCGAGGAGATAGACATGGGCCGTCTAGCTGGTCAGTTCAGCGAAAGTGATGGTATTTTATACATCCGCGATGCTCCACGATTGCATCGCTCCGATTGCTCGTGTTTCGCTCTGTTGTCTTTGGGCTAGCTGACTATCGCCACGAGATAGTCGATCCTTGCATAAACAGTGAGGCCTCCGGCATCATGATGGCTTGCATGCTTTCGCCACGAGGACAGGACACCATAGCGGCGGCCGCGAATGCCAGGAGCAGCATTGCTCCTTGACCGCTGCTGTCATGCTGCCATGGCGTAGACGCTGATTGCACATCGATCTCCTGCTTGTCGTTGGCGTTCCTGACCCTGAATGCAAGACCACTTCTCGTTGCATAGAGTCACTGATTTGTTGATTACGATGTTATTACTACCAGTATTATTTTGAGCTCCCAGTTCATGTCTTCTGCTAGGAATAGTTTCTTTCCGAGAATCCATAACTTATTCTCTTTTCTTACGGTTGAATAGCCAGTTAGCTAGCTACTCATTTCCCTCTGCAGCTCTATCCACCATGAATTATATATGTGGTCTCGAGTTCTTATTTTAAGAAATCAAGACTGTAAGGTACCAATCAGGGGATGACAATTCGCAACTAGAAAAACTAATGCACATCGTTGTCACTTCACTTGTCGCGCATTTTGGCACCAGCTTAATGGCCTGACAGGTTGCAGTCTTCTTGAGCCCAGAAAATCTCTGACCTCACTATCACGATAGTTCACCACAGGATAGATAACTCGTGAGTTTCAATGCCGTGCGGAGTAGAGTCAATCGCAATGCCTTGCAGTGTAGGATGACCCGCTACCTGTCTTTCATGGTCCTCTTATACCTAGATTAGACGTGTTTCTTCCAAGCTAGGAGTAAACGTTTTGTGGCTCCAGTGTTATAGCATTTCTATAAGCATGATTTTTCGATAGAAGTTGCTTGCTTCCATCTGTGTAAATTTGGTTCTATACTGCATGAAGTGCTGAACTAGAAGCCACACTGCATCTTGCTCTTGCTATTTCACCGCGTAGATTTATTATATCCACTGGCTAGTGCTCGATCGCTCTAACTGTCTCCTGTAGCTAACTGTGGCGACTTGTTTCCTCTGCATTATCGATCAAAGTTTGACAGCACCCTGTTGCCTAGGCTTCCAAGTTATGTCAAACATAAGCTTGCTCTGTCCCCTGCTGGATGCTTTTTCTCCATTTGCTCTACGAAATGAAAGGACAGAGATGAGTTTTCCCGGCGTGTGATCTAACTTCAGCTTGTTTGATTCCCGCCGATCGGCAAAGAGGTTTGGTTGGCCGAGCGCCGGAAGGCGATGAGGCAGTACGGCACCAGGCGCGGGAAGGGTGCGCGGTGCGCCGGCCGGCCGGCCTCCGCGGCAGAGCCTCCAAGGGCTATGCCGTATGCGCGGGCTGCACAAGATCGACGACGGTGATATGGCTACGATGGGTGGTAGTAGCTCGGGAAGCTGATTGCCGACGAGTCTTCTAGCTATGTCAGGAACAACCTTATGCCAAAATCGAGCGGCATGGAATGGAAGTACGGCCGCCCTCCGCTTTGTCCCCACGCAGGCGCTTGCTACAGTCGGAGGAAGAGGAGCCCAGCAGAAGCACGGCAGGCGAGGCGGCGTGCATGTCCTTGGCGTCGCTCGCTGCCGGCCTCGCCCCTGGTCTCCCGCCCAGTTCCCCAGGCCAAACTAGTCAGACTCAGACCGCGGTGGAGGGAGGCGACCCGAGCACCAGGCCCCACACGCCACACGCAGTATACCTCAGACGACCGAGCACAACGCGAGCACGCATCCATCCATCCCCAGTTCCTTATTTATTTTCCGGTCCTCCTCTCTCTTTCTCCGCCCTCCCGTCCCGTCCCGCACCCACCTGGCCTGGCCTGGCCACCTCCCTCCTCTCTCTCCCTTCCAGTCGTCCCGTCCTCCCCGTCGACCGCCACATCCCCCGCCCCTCCCCCACACGCCTCGCGAGGGCGGCCACCGCCGGGATCCGCGGGCCGGGATCCTACGCCAGAATGCCCGCGCAGAAGCGCCAGCTCCCTTCGCCATCGTCCTCCTCCAAACCCCGCGACCACGTCGAGGCCAACGGGGCGGACGCTCCCTCGTCCGCCGCCGCCGGCGGGGGAGGAGGAGGGCTCCATCCGGCGCCGGCCGGAGGCGCCGCCAATCGGGCGACCGACCCGCACCCGCAGCCGCAGCGCGCAGGCGGTGAGCTTAACCGCATCCGGGCCCCTCGTATCTGGCTGGCAGGCAGGCGGGCTGCCGCGTTCTGTTCTGCATGCCCCCGTGTGAATATGGCTAAGAAGCGTGCGTGTTCTGTTTCTTGTGGGTCTGGCAGATTCGGGCGCGATGAGCGGCGGCGGCGGCGCGTACAGCGACAGCGAGTCGTCGGAGAGCGACGGCGACATGGACGAGTGAGTCTTCCTTCCTCCCCCGGGGTCTCTCCGGCCGGTCCTATCCCGGCCTTCCGGTCTCGTGGATCCCGTCTGGCTGTCTACGCGATTTATCTTTCGGCCTGCTCGCGCGGCCATGCTTGATGCTCCTAGTCCCAGCCCCCTCATCGTATCCTGTTCCCACCCACCCATGCCGGTGAATCTTGACGTTTCCGCCGGAACTGGTGGTCTCAGATAGTCTGTTAGACCGTCAGAGCGGCGAATATCGTTGCTTCTTCGTTCGGTGATCAGGCCAGCGTGTATCGCTACCCTATGCATACGACCTGCGGCGAATATGTTTGTCAACTAACAGTCTTCCTTCCTGTTTCTGCGAGCTATGCATACGACCTCTTCGATGGTATGCATGCTTCGATCATATTGCACGCCACGCCATGCCCGTGAGCCCGTGAAGGAGATTCCTTGGAATAGTATTCGCTCTCAGTCCCACTTGTCTAAGCTACCAGTGCTGCATTGTTATGCCTGGACTGGAGTCACCGGCTAACCACTTGCATCTGCTCTGCTTGTCTCGTGTTTTTTTCTGTACGTTAGAATGGTCCGCAGTTTCGTTGCTCTTATCTGGCGGCTGTATGTTGATAATTTGGCATAGCTTGTGAACTTCTATTTGAAATTGTCTGTTAGCTGTCCTAGACGATTTTCGTTGATGTTACTTTACTATCTAGTTAGCTGTTCTAATTTTGTTTCATGTGCAGACTCCTCTTTTCCTTGTGTGATTTTCCCTACTAGTACAGCAGTCCTATTGAAAATATACATGCTATGGAAATTTATATGGAGCAGCGTTGTAGATCAGAAGTGGTCTCAAGACCATATCTGTTATTCTTTATGTCTGATATCGTACCTTATTTGATCTATTGCTACTGCTTTATGTTGAACTATTTAACAAAAAATTCAAGATCTTTTAGGTTGATAGATGCTATAAAAGACTTGATGTTTCACACAGCTTGAACCTTACATGTACTACTTTTTTCTACTCAGGTTTGTGCTCGTGAAATTAGCAGAAATCCGAAAAGAAGTCCAGTGCCCAATCTGCTTAGGTATATATACCTGTTGTCATTTTGATTAGAGGATGGATTCCATTTTTCTCTACATGTGTCACTTTGTGTCACATGCAGATATGACAGATGAAAAGTCTGATTCTTTAATTTGCAGGCATTATCCGGAAGACAAGAACGGTTATGGAATGTTTGCACCGATTCTGCAGGGATTGCATTGATAAATCTATGAGGCTAGGGTATGCTGCTAAACATCATTTATCTACAAGCTTGTCACGTTATCAATATTGACAATGTGAAATACACAGCCTAATTTTGTTTTAAAAAACATAAAATAAACCATTCCTCGTTTGACAGTACAAACTTATTTTGCAGAAATAATGAGTGTCCAGCCTGCCGTACTCACTGTGCAAGTCGACGTTCTTTGAGGGATGATCCTAATTATGATGCACTTATTGCAACCTTGTATCCAGATATCGATAAGTACGAGGAAGAGGTGATGTCTATGTTACATCGTCAACTTTTTTTATTCTTATTTAGGCCCATTTAGCTCTTCTTGTGGTGTTCTCATATACTTGAGGCTTCAGGAACTTGCTTTCGGTGAAGAGGAGAGGACTCGGAATAAGAAGGTAAGTTTATCTGCTGGGTAATAAGTAATAGCTACAGCACTGCGTTTCACATCTTCTCATGCAGTATTTATCTTCCTTCTCGTTTTTATTTTATCATTGATATCACTTTTTTGATGGAAGATTCAAGCAACCATCGAGGAGATGATTCGAAAGCAGTCGGAGGCCCTCGGTAAGAAGCGTCCTACGGCAAAAGCTACTGCCAATGTTTTTGCAAGGAAGTACAGGAGAAATGTGCGTACCCGTGGGAGAGGTAGAACGGTTGCTCGTGATATTGCCCCTACTGGCTCTGATGATGAGGATAGAGAAGAAGAAAATGCTAATGTTGAGAGCAAAGAGTTGCCTTCTCCTGATAACCACTCTCCAGATTCAAGGCAGAAAAGAGGTAGAAAAAGGCCTGCACGAACACCTTCTCCTGCTAGAACCATTGGCAGTAGTGACCACGGATCTGAGGAGAATGACGAAGTAGTATCTCTGAAAGAAGGTTTCACCACCTCTCCATTGCGGGGTGAGATGCTCGCATGGGGAAAAAATGGCACAAGAAGCCAAACTCGGTACAACAATGTTGGTGGAACAAACGGCAGGCTGGGGAAGGGTGGGCGTTTCGCGAAGTTGGTGGACCACCTCCGTGCAACTGATGAAAACAAGGAGGTACAATAGAGCCGCATGCGCAATTATATAAATTCCACATTATTTTTCCTGGGCATAAATTTTGGCATTTATAATCAAGAAATTACTGAAAAACTGGAAGCAGTTGCAAAAGGGACACTTCAAAGAGGGACAAAAGTAAAACTTTCCTGAGCATGCCCTATGTGGTCATGCATAAATAGTGGTGCTAGCCTTTTCTGCATAGTATGAGCATTCCTCTGCAATGCATTCCTCTCCTATTTTTCTTGTTCTAGTAGTTCTGCTCATGTAGATCTGCATTAAACTGTTTCACATTATTTTTCATGTTTTATAAAAAATAAAATATTCTTGCAGTTCAACTTGTATCTTGTTCTTCTTCCTCTTGATGGACAAACAATGCCTAACTTGGAAAAGCCCTATCTAAGTTGTCGACCAAGGGTGTCCATTCGACATCTTCTACAGGTGATTGTTTACAAGCCTCTCTTCAGTTTTAAACTTTTGGGCAGCTTTGGTCCATGTAGTTAAAATCAAATAACCAAAAGCGTTTCGTGTTTTCAGTTCATTGCTCTTCAGTTGTCTTGGCAAGTTGAAGAACTTGAGATGTATATAAGGGTGGACCTCCACAATAGAAGTGTTGCAGTGAAGGACTCTGGTTCTGCTGAGACAAAACTGTCTCTCTTTGATGGCTTGGAAAGATTGAGGGAAGACGAGCTTCTGTTGGACCTTCACCCTTCATTTGCCTCTGGTAATGGTGATCTGGTAAGAACCAACCTTGAAATGAGTTTAGCTGTCATTTATTTGCTCATTGTTGTGCCATCTTGTAACCTTGCATTTTTTCCCTTTAATTGCCGCTTGACAGGAATTGATATATGCTTTGAAACGCCAAGGCTAGATATCTATTTTGTGGCGGCCTTTTATCATTGTTATCAGTTTGTGGATCACAGCTGGTTTTATGGTGCATATCAGGTCTTCATCGGGATACCGGTGTGTGTATAAAGGATTCCATGTGCAAAATGGCGAAATTGCTTTTTCTCATGAGTTCTTGTTTAGACTGATCGACTGTCTTTGTAACATATATAGATGTTTATGGTGTTAATACTAGTGAATTGAATTGGAAGTGTTAGTTTAAAATTGGTAAAGTAAGATGTCTCCTATTAGTTCATTTATATACCAGTTGGTGGGATCATGGAAAATTGGGAGCTAAAGTGGTCAAGAAATTATTCGTTGTTTTCATGTTCATGCTCTTTTTTTTGCGGGGTTCATGCTCTTATTTCTGATCATATATCCTCTGTTTGACATTTTGCTTCTACACGCAATTACAATTGTGACCGATCAAATAAAAAGACCATGCAGCACTAAAAAAACACACGTGATGTAAATCTGTGAGAGGCTCATTATTGATGATTTTTCACAAGTAGTATGTGTCATGGAGTAGGTACCTCAACTATTGGCCTCACTGGGCAAGCATTCGGCATTCCTGTTACTTTGTTTTATTGTTGTTGGTGTTAGGCCTCTCCTTGTGCTCCAGGATGTATACCTTCATGCATACCCCCATCAAGTTCTGCCCCATGCTCAATCTCGCCCCACAAGCAGCCCGCTGTTGTAGTTGTCGATTCTATCATCGGCAATGAAATGCTGAAGTTTGGCAACAATAACAAGAGGAATCAATTAATAATAGATGCAAAAGATAAGGTGGTGCAGAAATTGTAGATCCCCTCAACAATGAGAAAATGGCATAACTGTGAAGAAACATGACATAAAAGCGAAGAAAGCGACATTGCGAAGGGATGGTAAGATTAAGTTCATCATGAATTCATGATCTAAGACGACCACGGGAATAAAGAAATAACACAACCCTTCAAATGGGGTATTGAACAGCTTGAACTTGGACGTATACCCGTGTGGATTAAAAGTGTATCAGTGATGCACCGTGTAAGAAGATGACTGAAATCCATCAAAGTACGAAGACATGACCAAAAAGAAGTTGTCCACACGGATGCGCTAGAAGAAGCAGACTCACACTGAGAAATGAGTTTAGAATAGAATGTTCTGGCAGAACTGAATATTACCTTGGCTTGGATATCAACATTAAGGGGCAGCCCGGTGCATGTAGCTCTCGCTTGCGTAGGGTGCGGGGAAGGGTCTGACCACTTTGGGTCTATTGTACGCAGTCTTTTCCTACATTTCTTCAAGAGGCTGTTTCCAGGACTTGAACTCGTGACCTTATGATCATAAGGCAACGGCTTTACTACTGCGCCAAGGCTCCCCTTCTCGAAGAAATGTCAGTGTGATAATTTATGTGATAATCTTGGATATCAAACATTCTCAAAGAAATATCGGTGTGATAATCTATGAACACAAATCGAAAGTGTTGAAAAGATCTGGTCATAATGAATCATACCCACTTCAAATCCCAAAGGGTTTTTAAACATTGTGGTAAAGGTTTATACAAGCCTAGAGGCGGGGGAGGAAAACACTACAACGGTCTTCGGCATGAATCACCTCGTCACATTTGTAGTGAACATGTTGAGTGAGTTACAGTGCAGATCTTACTAAATAGCATTAGGAAGGCATGAAGAATATTGCTTCGATATCTTTAAACATACATAAATTATTAACCACTCTATTGAATGAATAAAAATAAGTAGCCATAGTGGGATGTGCAGTCACATGCATGAGCTGTTTACATGGAGACCAGGCACTTGAAGAGTACATATATAGGGAGGAACTGCATACTCCCGTAAAATACTAAAACATAATTTAGTATTCACAAAGGGGCAATCATATTGTATAGAGAGCATCACCAGAATGTGGATGACTCATGAGAATCGCATACCACATGTGAGAATCGGGTCGCTTGATGTCCAGAAGGCACCAAAAATTATCGAGATATGTAATAAAGTATACGTTACAGACGTCTAGAACAGGCTATGCGAAGTCGCTTCAAGAAACATGTTGATCCAGAGTTCTGCTATAATCATGAATTGCAAATGGATGAACGATTGAAAAGTACTACATACTAAGTGATGTAATAATCTGCACATCTATTCACTAAGTGATCTATTCAGTAAGTCACTCCTACTATCACACTCGAAGATGTGCTCAAGGAATTTGAACGAGAAGACTTAAAGATTGTGGTACTTGGAGAGAGAAACTTCATATGAAGGATTTGCCCTCTTTGAGTTCTCCTAAAGTTTATAAATGAAGGTTTTTAATGAGGAAATTGGTGCAATACCCTTTCTCTATTTATTTTTCATGGAAGGGTTTTGAGAGTTTTACTGGGGCTTAGACATACTATGAGTAACAGTCCAAGGGGGCGTTAGAAAACCGACCCCATGGGCAGGCTTTCCCTTTATCAAGTCAATATATAGAAAGGGTAGGTTTGCAATTGTACACACCTATTCTATCTATAGATACTGAATAATAGAAACGAGAGTGACACTCTACATCTTGTGTCTATTTTGTGTCTTCCTTCTACTTTTCGCACTTACGTGCATTCCACCGTAGTCTCAATACATTTTTACTCTTTTCTACTAAAGTAAAGGGCATTTTTAGTTCCTCAACTTATGCAAAGTGTGGATTTGGATCTCATAGTAAAGCTCACATGTCACTGAGAGAATATCACTGTCTCCCCCCAAC
>NC_041384.1:572384849-572491954 GCF_002162155.2 Triticum dicoccoides | reverse complement strand
CACATAGAGAATCCAGATGGGTGCACACGAGATAGGATTTACCCAGGTTCAGGCTCTCATGGGGGAGAATAAAACCCTACTCATGTTTGATTGGATGATTATTGATGGTTGTCTCATATGAGATCTAAGGTTTGTGCACGTGAGCACTAAGCACGTATGGTGTATGAGGATGTGTATTCATCCTGCCAATCGGGAGGCCCCTACCTTCCCTTATATATGTGGATGAGGGGTAGGGTTACATGGGCCCAAGTTGGTTTACATGGATCTACTAAATATACATATCTTATAGGCCAAGTAGATGATGCACCCTAGTGAAGGAAATATGCCCTAGAGGCAATAATAAAGTTATTATTTATTTCCTTATTTCATGATAAATGTTTATTATTCATGCTAAAATTGTATTAACCGGAAACATATACATGTGTGAATACATAGACAAACAAAGTGTCACTAGTATGCCTCTACTTGACTAGCTCGTTAATCAAAGATGGTTATGTTTCCTAACCATAGACATGTGTTGTCATTTGATTAACGGGATCACATCATTAGGAGAATGATGTGATTGAAATGACCCATTCCATTAGCTTAGCACCCGATCGTTTAGTATGTTGCTATTGCTTTCATCATGACTTATACATGTTCCTATGACTATGAGATTATGCAACTCCCGTTTGCCGGAGGAACACTTTGTGTGCTACCAAACGTCACAATGTAACAGGGTGATTATAAAGGAGCTCTACAGGTGTCTCCAAAGGTAAATGTTGGGTTGGTGTATTTCGAGATTAGGATTTGTCACTCCGATTGTCGGAGAGGTATCTCTGGGGCCTCTCGGTAATGCACATCACATAAGCCTTGCAAGCATTGCAACTAATGAGTTAGTTGCGAGATGATGTATTACGAAACGAGTAAAGAGACTTGCCGGTAACGAGATTGAACTAGGTATTGAGATACCGACGATCGAATCTCGGGCAAGTAACATACCGATGACAAAGGGAACAACGTATGTTATTATGCGGTCTGACCGATAAAGATCTTCGTAGAATATGTGGGAGCCAATATGAGCATCCAGGTTCCGCTATTGATTATTGACCGGAGACGTGTCTCGGTCATGTCTACATTGTTCTTGAACCCGTAGGGTCCGCACGCTTAAGGTTTTAATGACAGTTATATTATGAGTTTATGCATTTTGATGTACCGAAGTTTGTTTGAAGTCCCGGATGTGATCACGGACATGACGAGGAGTCTCGAAATGGTCGAGACATAAAGATTGATATATTGGAAGCCTATATTTGGATATTGGAAGTGTTCCAGGTGAAATCGGGATTTTACCGGAGTACCGGGAGGTTACCGGAACCCTCCGGGAGGTATATGGGCCTTAGTGGGCTTTAGTGGAAGAGAGGAGAGGTAGCCAGGGCTGGGCCACGCGCCCCTCCCCCCTAGTCCGAATAGGACAAGGAGAGGGGGGCGGCGCCCCCCCTTCCTTCTCTCTCTCCTCTTTCCCCCTCCCGAATCCTATTCCAACTAGGAAAGGGGGGGGGATCCTACTCCCAGTGGGAGTAGGACTCCTCCTGGCGCGCCCTCCTCCTGGCCGGCCGCACCTTCCCTTGCTCCTTTATATACAGGGGTAGGGGGCACCCCAAAGACACAAGTTGATCCACGTGATCATATTCTTAGTCGTGTGCGGTGCCCCCTTCCACCATAATCCTCGATAATAATATAGCGGTGCTTAGGCGAAGCCCTGCGACGGTAGTACATCAAGATCGTCACCACGCCGTCGTGCTGACGGGACTCTACCCCGACACTTTGCTGGATCGGAGTCCGGGGATCGTCATCGAGCTGAACGTATCCTAAAACTCAGAGGTGCCGTAGTTTCGGTGCTTGATCGGTCGGGCCGTGAAGACGTACGACTACATCAATCGCGTTGTGCTAACGCTTCCGCTGTCGGTCTACAAGGGTACGCAGATCACACTCTCCCCTCTCGTTGCTATGCATCACCATGATCTTGCGTGTGCGTAGGAATTTTTTTGAAATTACTACGTTCCCCAGCAGTGGCATCCGAGCCTAGGTTTTATGTGTTGATGTTATATGCACGAGTAGAACACAAGTGAGTTGTGGGCGATATAAGTCATACTGCTTACCAGCATGTTATACTTTGGTTCGGCGGTATTGTTGGACGAAGCGGCCCGGACCGACATTACGCGTACGCTTACGCGAGACCGGTTCTCCCGACGTGCTTTGCACAAAGGTGGCTAGCGGGTGACAGTTTCTCCAACTTTAGTTGAACCGAGTGTGGCTACGCCCGGTCCTTGCGAAGGTTAAAACAGCACCAACTTGACAAACTATCGTTGTGGTTTTGATGCGTAGGTAAGATTGGTTCTTGCTTAAGCCCGTAGCAGCCACGTAAAACTTGCAACAACAAAGTAGAGGACGTCTAACTTGTTTTTGCAGGGCATGTTGTGATGTGATATGGTCAAGACATGATGCTAAATTTTATTGTATGAGATGATCATGTTTTGTAACCGAGTTATCGGCAACTGGCAGGAGCCATATGGTTGTCGCTTTATTGTATGCAATGCAATCGCGCTGTAATGCTTTACTTTATCACTAAGCGGTAGCGATAGTCGTGGAAGCATAAGATTGGCGAGACGACAACGATGCTACGATGGAGATCAAGGTGTCGCGCCGGTGACGATGGTGATCATGACGGTGCTTCGAAGATGGAGATCACAAGCACAAGATGATGATGGCTATATCATATCACTTATATTGATTGCATGTGATGTTTATCTTTTATGCATCTTATCTTGCTTTGATTGACGGTAGCATTTTAAGATGATCTCTCACTAATTATCAAGAAGTGTTCTCCCTGAGTATGCACCGTTGCGAAAGTTCTTCGTGCTGAGACACCACGTGATGATCGGGTGTGATAGGCTCTACGTTCAAATACAACGGGTGCAAAACAGTTGCACACGCGGAATACTCAGGTTATACTTGACGAGCCAAGCATATACAGATATGGCCTCGGAACATGGAGACTGAAAGGTCGAGCGTGAATCATATAGTAGATATGATCAACATAGTGATGTTCACCAATGAAACTACTCCATCTCACATGATGATCGGACATGGTTTAGTTGATTTGGATCACGTGATCACTTAGAGGATTAGAGGGATGTCTATCTAAGTGGGAGTTCTTAAGTAATATGATTAAATTGAACTTAAATTTATCATGAACTTAGTCCTGGTAGTATTTTGCAAATCATGTTGTAGATCAATAGCTCGCGATGTTGCTTCCCTGTGTTTATTTTGATATGTTCCTAGAGAAAATTGTGTTGAAAGATGTTAGTAGAAATGATGCGGATTGGATCCGTGATCTGAGGTTTATCCTCATTGCTGCACAGAAGAATTATGTCATTGATGCACCGCTAGGTGACAGACCTATTGCAGGAGCAGATGCAGACGTTATGAACGTTTGGCTAGATCAATATGATGACTACTTAATAGTTTAGTGCACCATGCTTAACAGCTTAGAATCGGGACTTCAAAGACGTTTTGAACGTCATGGACCAGATAAGATGTTCCAGGAGTTGAAGTTAATATTTCAAGCAAATACCTGAGTTGAGAGATATGAAGTCTCCAACAAGTTCTATAGCTAAAAGATGGAGGAGAATCTCTCAAGCAGTGAGCATGTGCTCAGATTGTCTGGGTACTACAATCGCTTGAATCAAGTGGGAGTTAATCTTCTAGGTAAAATAGTGATTGACAGAATTCTCTAGTCACCATCACCAAGTTAGTAGAACTTCATGATGAACTATAATATGCAAGGGATAACGGAAACGATTCCCAAGCTCTTCGTAATGCTGAAATTGACGAAGGTAGAAATCGAGAAAAACATCAAGTGTTGATGGTAGACAAGACCACTAGTTTCAAGAAAAAGGGCAAAGGGAAGAAGAAAGGGAACTTCAAAAAGAACAGCAAGCAAGTTGCTACTCAAGTGAAGAAGCCCAAGTCTGGTCCTAAGCCTGAGACTAAGTGCTTCTACTGCAAAGGGACTGGTCACTGGAAGCGGAACTACCCCAAGTGATTGGCAGATAAGAAGGATGGCAAAGTGAACATAAGTATATTTGATATACATGTTATTGATGTGTACTTTACTAGTGTTTATAGCAACCCCTCAGTATTTGATACTAGTTCAGTTGCTAAGATTAGTAACTCGAAACGGGAGTTGCAGAATAAACAGAGACTAGTTAAGGGTGAAGTGATGATGTGTGTTGGAAATGGTTTCAAGATTGATATGATCATCATCGCACACTCCCTATAATTTCGGGATTAGTGTTGAACCTAAATAAATGTTATTTGGTGTTTGCGTTGAGCATGAATATGATTTGATCATGTTTATTGTAATATGGTTATTCATTTAAGTAAGAGAATAAATTGTTGTTCTATTTACATGAATAAAACCTTATATGGTTACACACCCAATGAAAATAGTTCGTTGGATCTCGATCGTAGTGATACACATAATCATAATATTGAAACCAAAAGATGCAAAGTTAATAATGATAGTGCAACTTATTTGTGGCACTGCCGTTTAGGTCATATTGGTGTAAAGCGCATGAAGAAACTCCATGCTGATGGGCTTTTGGAATCACTTGATTATGAATCAGTTGATGCTTGCGAACCATGCCTCATGGGCAAGATGACTAAGACTCTGTTCTTCGGAACAATGGAGCGAGCAACAGATTTGTTGGAAATCATACATACTAATGTATGTGGTCCGATGAATATTGAGGCTCGCGACATGTATCATTATTTTCTGATCTTCACAGATGATTTGAGCAGATATGAGCATATCTACTTGATGAAACATAAGTCTGAAACATTTGAAAAGTTCAAAGAATTTCAAAGTAAAGTGAAAAATCATCGTAACAAGAAAATAAAGTTTCTACGATCTGATCATAGAGAAGAGTATTTGAGTTACGAGTTTGGCCTTCAGTTAAAAACAATGTGAAATAGTTTCACTACTCACGCCACCTGGAACACCACAATGTAATGGTGTGTCCGAACGTCATAACTATACTTTATTAGATATGGTGCGATCTATGATGTCTCTTACCGATCTACCACTATCATTTTGGGGTTATGCATTAGAGACAGCTGCATTCACATTAAAAAGGGCACCATCTAAATCCGTTGAAACGGCACAATCTGAACTGTGGTTTGGCAAGAAACCAAAGTTGTCGTTTCTTAAAGTTTGAGGTTGCAATGCTTATGTGAAAAAATTTCAACCTGATAAGCTCAAACCCAAATTGGAGAAGTGTGTCTTCATAGGATACCCAAAAGAAAATGTTAGGTACACCTTCTATCACAGATCCGAAGGCAAGATATTCGTTGCTTTGAATGGATCCTTTCTAGAGAAGGAATTTCTTTCGAAAGAAGTGAGTGGGAGGAAAGTAGAACTTGATGAGGTAACTGTACCTGCTCCCTTATTGGAAAGTAGTTCATCACAGAAATCTGTTCCTGTGACTACTAGACCGATTAGTGAGGAAGCTAATGATGATGATCATGTAACTTCAGATCTAGTTACTACCGAACCTCGTAGGTAAAACCAGAGTGAGATCCGCACCAGAGTGGTATGGTAATCCTGTTCTGGAGGTCATGTTACTTGACCATGACGAACCTATGAACTATGAGGAAGCGATGATGAGCCTAGATTCCGTGAAATGGCTTGAGGCCATGAAATCTGAGATGAGATCCATGTATGAGAACAAAGTATGGACTTTGATTGACTTGCCCAATGATCGGCAAGCCATTGAGATTAAATGGATCTTCAAGAGGAAGACGGACGCTGATAGTAGTGTTACTGTCTACAAAGCTAAAATTGTCGCAAAAAGGTTTCGACAAGTTCAAGGTGTTGACTACGATGAGAGTTTCTCACTCGTATCTATACTTAAGTCTGTCCGAATCATGTTAGCAATTGCCGCATTTTATGAAATCCGGCAAATGGATAAACAAAACTGCATTCCTTAATGGATTTATTAAAGAAGAGTTGTATATGATACAACCAGAAGGTTTTGTCAATCCTAAAAGTGCTAACAAAATGTGCAAGCTCCAGCGATCCATCTATGGACTGGTGCAAGCATCTCGGAGTTGGAATATGCGCTTTGATGAGATGATCAAAGCATATAGTTTTATACAGACTTGCGGTGAAGCCTGTATTTACAAGAAAGTGAGTGGGAGCACTACAACATTTCTGATAAGTATATGTGAATGACATATTGTTGATCGGAAATAATGTAGAATTATTCTGCAAAGCATAAAGGAGTGTTTTGAAAGAAGTTTTTCAAAGAAAGACCTCGATGAAGCTGCTTACATATTAAGCATCAAGATCTATAGAGATAGATCAAGACGCTTGATAAGTTTTTTTTTCAATGAGTACATACCTTGACAATATTTTAAAGTAGTTCAAAAATTGGAACGGTCAAAGAAAGAGTTCTTGGCTGTGTTACAAGGTGTGAAATTGAGTAAGACTCAAAGCCCGACCACGGCAGAAGATAGAAAGAGAATGAAAGTCATTCCCTATGCCTCAGCCATAGGTTCTATAAAGTATGTCATGCTGTGTACCAGATCTATTGTATACCCTACACTGATGTTGGCAAGGGAGTACAATAGTGATCTAGGAGTAGATCACTGGACAGCAGTCAAAATTATCCTTACTGGAGTTTCTCGATTATGGAGGTGACAAAAGGTTCGTCGTAAAGGGTTACGTCGATACAAACTTTGACACTGATCCAGATGATTCTAAGTCTCAATCTGGATGCATATTGAAAGTGGGAGCAATTAGCTAGAGTAGCACCGTGTAGAGCATTGTTGACATAGAAATTTGCAAAATACATACGGATCTAAATATGGTAGACCCGTTGACTAAACTTCTCTCACACGCAAAACATGATCACACCTTAGTACTCTTTGGGTGTTAATCACATAGCAATGTGAACTAGATTATTGACTCTAGTAAACCCTTTGGGTGTTGGTCACATGACGATGTGAACTATGGGTGTTAATCACATGGTGATGTGAATTATTGATGTTAAATCACATGTCGATGTGAACTAGATTATTGACTCTAGTGCAAGTGGGAGATTGAAGGAAATATGCCCTAGACGCAATAATAAAGTTATTATTTATTTCCTTATTTCATGATAAATGTTTATTATTCATGCTAAAATTGTATTAACCGGAAACATAATACGTGTGTGAATACATAGACAAACAAAGTGTCACTAGTATGCCTCTACTTGACTAGCTCGTTAATCAAAGATGGTTATGTTTCCTAACCATAGACATGTGTTGTCATTTAATTAACGGGATCACATCATTAGGAGAATGATGTGATTGACATGACCCATTCCATTAGCTTAGCACCCGATCGTTTAGTATGTTGCTATTGCTTTCATGACTTATACATGTTCCTATGACTATGAGATTATGCAACTCCCGTTTGCCGGAGGAACACTTTGTGTGCTACCAAACGTCACAACGTAACTGGATGATTATAAAGGAGCTCTACAGGTGTCTCCAAAGGTAAATGTTGGGTTGGCGTATTTCGAGATTAGGATTTGTCACTCCGATTGTCGGAGAGGTATCTCTGGGCCCTCTTGGTAATGCACATCACATAAGCCTTGCAAGCATTGCAACTAATGAGTTAGTTGCGAGATGATGTATTACGAAACGAGTAAAGAGACTTGCCGGTAACGAGATTGAACTAGGTATTGAGATACCGACGATCGAATCTCGGGCAAGTAACATACCGATGACAAAGGGAACAACGTATGTTGTTATGCGGTCTGACCGATAAAGATCTTCGTAGAATATGTGGGAGCCAATATGAGCATCCAGGTTCCGCTATTGGTTATTGACCGGAGACGTGTCTCGGTCATGTCTACATTGTTCTCAAACCCGTAGGGTCCGCACGCTTAAGGTTTTGATGACAGTTATATTATGAGTTTATGCATTTTGATGTACCGAAGTTTGTTCGGAGTCCCGGATGTGATCACAGACATGACGAGGAGTCTCGAAATGGTCGAGACATAAAGATTGATATATTGGAATCCTATATTTGGATATCGGAAGTGTTCCGGGTGAAATCGGGATTTTACCGGAGTACCGGGAGGTTACCGGAACCCCCCGGGAGGTATATGGGCCTTAGTGGGCTTTAGTGGAAGAGAGGAGAGGTGGCCAGGGCTGGGCCGCGCGCCCCTCCCCCCCTAGTCCGAATAGGACAAGGAGAGGGGGGCGGCACCCCCTTCCTTCTCTCTCTCCTCTTTCCCCCTCCCGAATCCTATTCCAACTAGGAAAGGGGGGGGGGGGAATCCTACTCCCGGTGGGAGTAGGACTCCTCCTGGCGCGCCCTCCTCCTGGCCGGCCGCACCTTCCCTTGCTCCTTTATATACAGGGCAGGGGGCACCCCAAAGACACAAGTTGATCCACGTGATCATATTCTTAGCCGTGTGCTGTGCCCCTTCCACCATAGTCCTCGATAATATTGTAGCGGTGCTTAGGCGAAGCCCTGCGACGGTAGTACATCAAGATCGTCACCATGTCGTCGTGCTGACGGAACTCTACCCCGACACTTTGCTGGATCGGAGTCCGGGGATCGTCATCGAGCTGAACGTGTGCTAAAACTCGGAGGTGCCGTAGTTCCGGTGCTTGATCGGTCGGGCCGTGAAGACGTGCGACTACATCAACCGCGTTGTGCTAACGCTTCCGCTGTCGGTCTACAAGGGTACGTAGATCACACTCTACCCTCTCGTTGCTATGCATCACCATGATCTTGCGTGTGCGTAGGAATTTTTTTAAAATTACTACGTTCCCCAGCACCTAGTATATGTGGTGGGCTCCGAGTTGTGGGCCTGGACCGGCTCATGGCAGTTGGTCAGAGTCTTCCTTCTATGCTATACCTCGGGGCATGGCATCGTCAGTAGCCCTGGAGCTTTTGACCGGCTCGAGGAGTTGGCTAGAGGTCTTCATTGACTTCTTGATTTTTTGGCATCTTTAGTTGCCACTAAGGGTCTGAAGAGTATGGTGGAGGGTCTTCATTGGCACCGTCAGTAGCCCTGGAACCTTCGACCAACCGAGTATGATGAAACGACACTACCTTCACCCTCAGGTTGCTAAGTCAATGACGTTGCTTCAGTGACGGGAGTGACAAGTGCAAGGAATTGTTGTAGAACTTACCAGTGTGGAGGTGAAAATATGATGTGTCAATATCCCAAAGGAGGTAAAGGTAGGAATCTTATTCTCTCGGGCTCTATCTATCACCGATACAAGCTTTGGTACACCAAGCATTTACTTTACCTAGCTCTAACAAAAGATAATTGCAAGTATAAAAGAGGTAATGTGCAAGGGTATAAGGTGCAAATAAATAAAGGTTAGGTACTAAAATTCGAAGTTGCAATAAATCAAAAGAGAGCGAGTGTGGAAGTAATGGTGATAGGCATTACATAATTGTCCCTAGGCCATTGGTTATGATAAAACAACTGATAATCATGTTTTGCAGTTTATCTGTGGAGGAGGCCTATGCTAATGTAGTGCCCTTACTTGGACACATACATACTTATGGTTGAAAACTCACTAAGCATTCGCAAATACTAAGAATTTATTAAGGTAAACCCAACCATAATATTAAGTTATATGGGTCCTCTTTATCCCATATGCTTTGACTCCGATAATCATGTATGTTAATGTACGCCCTCCAGGCCATCCCATGTATATTCATCACAACACATTACTAACTCTTTAGTTCGATCCAACATATGCACACACTCATACGATTGCACAAGAGGACAACACCATATCGCACCATACAATTCATATCAATCATAATAGATCACCAGTGACATAGGACAAAACAAAACTACTCAGACATAACGGTATCGGAACAAATCTTTGGATAGAAATTAATCACATACAAACACAATGATCCGTTATGGGATTACAGAGGTTTTTGAATGAATGAATTACTATATAGATGAAGGATTTGTCGATTGAGATGATGATGAAGTCGACGAAGACGATAACGTGATGATGGTTCCTCGATGATGTTCCTGTTGGGGACGTAGTAATTTCAAAAAAATCCTACGCACACGCAAGATTATGGTGATGCATAGCAACGAGAGGGGAGAGTGTCGTCCACGTACCCTCATAGACCGTTAAGTGGAAGTGTTATGACAACGCGGTTGATGTAGTCATACGTCTTCACGATCGACCGATCCTCAGTACCGAACGTACGGCACCTCCGCGTTCAGCACACGTTCAGCTCGGTGACGTCCCGCGAACTCACGATCCAGTAGAGCTCGAAGGAGAGTTCCGTCAGCACGACGGCGTGGTGACGATGTTGATGAAGTTACCGTTGCAGGGCTTCGCCTAAGCACCGCTACAGTATGACCGAGGTGGATTATGGTGGAGGGGGGCACCGCACACGGCTGGGAGAGATCAATGATCAACTTGTGTGTTCTAGGGTGCCCCCTGCCCCCGTATATAAAGGAGCAAAGGGGGGAGGCCTGCCGGCCCTATAGGGCGCGCCAGGAGGAGGAGTCCTCCTCCTAGTAGGAGTAGGACTCCCTGAAGGAAATATGCCCTAGAGGCAATAATAAAGTTATTATTTATTTCTTTATATCATGATAAATGTTTATTATTCATGCTAGAATTGTATTAACCGGAAACTTAGTACATGTGTGAATACATAGACAAACAGAGTGTCACTAGTATGCCTCTACTTGACTAGCTCGTTGAATCAAAGATGGTTAAGTTTCCTAGCCATAGACATGAGTTGTCATTTGATTAACGGGATCACATCATTAGAGAATGATGTGATTGACTTGACCCATTCCGTTAGCTTAGCATGATGATCGTTTAGTTTGTTGCGACTGCTTTCTTCATGACTTGTACATGTTCCTATGACTATGAGATTATGCAACTCCTGAATACCGTAGGAACACTTTGTGTGCTACCAAACGTCACAATGTAACTGGGTGATTATAAAGGTGCTCTACAGGTGTCTCCGATGGTACTTGTTGAGTTGGCATAGATTGAGATTACGATTTTTCACTCCGATTGTCGGAGAGGTATCTCTGGGCCCTCTCGGTAATGCACATCACTATAAGCCTTGCAAGCAATGCAACTAATGAGTTAGTTGCGGGATGATGCATTACGGAACGAGTAAAGAGACTTTCCGGTAACGAGATTGAGCCAGGTATTCAGATACGGATGATCGAATCTCGGGCAAGTAACATACCGATGACAACGGGAACAACGTATGTTGTTATGCGGTTTGACCGATAAAGATCTTCGTAGAATATGTAGGATCCAATATGAGCATCCAGGTTCCGCTATTGGTTATTGACCAGAGACGTGTCTCGGTCATGTCTACTTAGTTCTCGAACCCGTAGGGTCCGCACGCTTAACATCCGGTGACAATCGGTATTATGAGTTTATGTGATTTGATGTACCGAAGGTAGTTCGGAGTCCCGAATGAGATCGGGGACATGACAAGGAGTCTCGAAATGGTCGAGACATAAAGATCAATATATTGTACGACTATATTCGGACATCGGAAAGGTTCCAAGTGATTCGGGTATTTTTCAGAGTACCGGAGAGTTACGGGAATTCGCCTGGGAGTATATGGGCCTTATTGGGCTTTAGAGGAAAGAGAGAGGGGAGGTTGCGCGCTCCCCAAGGCTTAGTCCGAATTGGACTAGGGGGAGGGGTTGCGCCCCCTCCTTCCTTCTCTTCTCTTTTCCCTTTCCTTCTCTCCTACTCCTACTACATGGAAGGGGGGAATCCTACTCCCGGTGGGAGTAGGACTCCCTAGGGCGCGCCATAGTAGAGGGACGGCCCTCCCCCTCCTCCACTCCTTTATATACGGGGAGGGGGGCACCCTAGGACACATGAGTTGATTGTTCCAAGCCGTGTGCGGTGCCCCCCTCCACCCTAATCCACCTCGATCATATCGTAGCGGTGCTTAGGCGAAGCCCTGCGTCGGTAGCAACATCATCACCGTCATCACGCCATCGTGCTGACGGAACTCTCCTGTGAAGCTCTGCTGGATCGGAGTTCATGGGACGTCACCGAGCTGAACGTGTGCTGAACTCAGAGGTGCCGTGCGTTCGCTACTTGGATCGGTTGGATCATGAAGACGTACGACTACATCAACCGCGTTCTCATAACGCTTCCGCTTACGGTCTACGAGGGTACGTAGACAATACTCTCCCCTCTCATTGCTATGCATCACCATGATCTTGCGTGTGCGTAGGAAATTTCTGAAATTACCACGTTCCCCAACAGTGGCATCCGAGCTAGGTTTATGCGTAGATGTTATATGCACGAGTAGAACACAAAGGAGTTGTGGGCATGGGTATATACATATTGCTTGCCGTCACTAGTTGATTCTTGATTCAGCGGCATTGTTGGATGAAGCGTCCCAGACCGACATTACGCGTATGCTTACGCGAGACTGGTTCTACCGACGTGCTTCGCACACAGGTGGCTAGTAGGTGTCTGTTTCTCCAGCTTTAATTGAATCAGATTCAATGAACAGGGTTCTTTCTGAAGATAAAAAAGCAATCACTATACTGCGTTGTGGTTTTTGATGCATAGGTAAGAACGGTTCTTGCTCAGCCCATAGAAGCCACGTAAAACTTGGAACAACAAAGTAGAGGACGTCTAACTTGTTTTTGCAGGGCATGTTGTGATGTGATATGGTCAAGACGTGATGAGATATAAATTGTTGTATGAGATGATGATGTTTTGTTAAAGTTATCGGCAACTGGCAGGAGCCTGATGGTTGTCTCTTTATTGCATAAGATGCAAGTGCCATGTAATTGCTTTACTTTATCGCTATGCGATAGCAATAGTTGCAAAAGCAATAGCTCGTGAGACGACCATGTGATGACACGTTGATAAAAGATCAAGATGATGGAGATCATGGCGTCATGCCGGTAACAATGGAGATCATGACAGTACTTTGGAGAGATCAAAGGCACAAGATGATGATGGCCATATCATGTCACATAGTTTTGATTGCATGTGATGTTTATCTTTTATACATCTTATTTTGCTTAGTTCGGAGGTAGCTTTATAATATGATCCCTTACTATAAATTTCAAGGTACAAGTGTTCTCCCTGAGTATGCACCGTTGCCAAAGTTCATCGTGCCGAGACACCACGTGATGATCGGGTGTGATAAGCTCTACGTTCACATACAATGGGTGCAAGCCAGTTTTGCACACGCAGAAATACTCAGGTTAAACTTGACGAGCCTAGCATATGCAGATATGGCCTCGGAACACTGGAGTCTATCTAAGTGGGAGTTCTTAAGTAATATGATTAATTGAACTTAAATTTATCATGAACTGTCCTGATAGTATTTGCATATCTATGTTGTAGATCAATAGCTCGCACATAGCTTCCCCTTTTATTTTTTATATGTTCCTAGAGAAAAATAAATTGAAAGATGTTAGTAGCAATGATGCGGATTGGATCCTTGATCTGAGGATTATCCTCATTGCTGCACAGAAGAATTATGTCCTTGATGCACCGCTAGTTGACGGGCCTATTGCAGGAGCATATGCAGACGTTATGAATGTTTGGCAAAGCTCGGTATGATGACTACTTGATAGTTTAGTGCATCATGCTTTACGGCTTAGAACCGGGACTTCAAAAATGTTTTGAATGCCACGGAGCATATAAGATGTTCCAAGAGTTGAAATTAGTATTTCAGATTCATGCCCATGTCGAAAGGTATGAGACCTTTGACAAGTACTTTGCCTACAAAATGGAGGAGAATAGCTCAACTAGTGAGCATGTGCTCAGAATGTCTGAGTGCTACAATCACTTGAATCAAGTGGGAGTTAATCTTCCAGATAAGATAGTGATTGACAGAATTCTCTAGTCACTATCACCAAGTTACTAGAACTTCGTGATGAACTATATTATGCAAGGGATAACGGAAACAATTCCCAAGCTCTTCGTGATACGGAAATCGACGAAGGTAGAAATCAAGAAAAGCATCAAGTGTTGATGGTTGACAAGACAACTAGTTTCAAGAAAAGGGCAAAGGGAAGAAGGGGAACTTCAATAAGAACGGCAAGCAAGTTGTTGCTCAAGTGAAGAAGTCCAAGTCTAGACCTAAGCCTGAGACTAAGTGCTTCTACTGCAAAGGGACTAGTCACTGGAAGCAGAACTGCCCCAAGTATTTGGCAGATAAGAAGGATGGCAAAGTGAACAAAGGTATATTTGATACACATGTTATTGATGTGTAGTTTACTAGTGTTTATAGCAACCCCTCACTATTTGATACTAGTTCAGTTGCTAAGATTAGTAACTCGAAACGGGAGTTGCAGAATGAATAGAGACTAGTTAAGGGTGAAGTGGCGATGTGTGTTGGAAGTGGTTGCAAAATTGATATGATCATCATCACACACTCCCTATACTTTCGAGATTAGTGTTGAACCTAAAATAAATGTTATTTGGTGTTTCCGTTAAGCATGAATATGATTGGATTGTGTTTATTGCAATATGGTTATTCATTTAAGTCAAAGAATAATTGTTGTTCTATTTACATGAATAAAACCTTCTATGGTCATACACTCAATATAAATGTTTTATTGAATCTCGATCGTAGTGATACACATATTCATAATATTGAAGCCAAAAGATGCAAAGTTAATAATGATAGTGCAACTTATTTGTGGCACTGCCGTTTAGGTCATATTGGTGTAAAGCGCATGAAGAAACTCCATGCTGATTGGTTTTTGGAATCACTTGATGCTTGCGAACCATGCCTCATGGGCAAGATGACTAAGACTCCGTTCTCCGGAACAATGGAGCGAGCAACTGACTTATCGGAAATAATACATACTGATGTATGCGGTCCGATGAGTGTTGAGGCTTGCGGCGGGTATCGCTATTTTCTAACCTTCATAGATTATTTGAGCAGATATGGGTATATCTACTTGATGAAACATAAGTCTGAAACATTTGAAAAGTTCAAAGAATTTCAGAGTGAAGTGGAAAATCATCATAACAAGAAAATAAAGTTTCTGCGATCTGATCGTGGAGGAGAATATTTGAGTTACGAGTTTGGTCTTTATTTGAAACAATGTGGAATAGTTTCGCAACTCACGCCACCTGGAACACCACAGCGTAATAGTGTGTCCGAACGTCATAACTGTACTTTATTAGATATGGTGCGATCTGTGATGTATCTTACTGATTTATCACTATCATGTTGGGGTTATGCATTAGAGACAACTGCATTCACGTTAAATAGGGCACCATCTAAATTGGTTGAGACGACACCATATGAACTATGTTTTGGCTAGAAACCTAAGCTATCATTTCTTAAAGTTTGGGGCTGCGATGCTTATGTGAAAAAGTTTCAACCTGATAAGCTCGAACCCAAATAGGAGAAATGTGTCTTCATAGAATACCCAAAGGAAACTGTTGGGTACACCTTCTATCACGGATCCGAAGGTAAGATCTTTGTTGCTAAAGGTGGATCCTTTCTAGAGAAGAAGCTTCTCTCGAAAGAAGTGAGTGGGAGGAAAGTAGAACTTGATGAGGTAATTGTACCTTCTTCCAAATTGGAAATTAGTTCATCACAGAAATCAGTTCCAGTGATTCCTACACCAATTAGTGAGGAAGCTAATGATGATGATCATGAAACTTCAGATCAGGTTACTACTGAACCTCATAGATCAACCAGAGTACGGTCCGCACCAGAGTGGTATGGTAATCCCGTTCTGGAAGTCATGTTACTAGACCATGACGAGCCTACGAACTATGGGGAAGCGATGATGAGCCCAGATTCCGCAAAATGGCTTGAGGCCATGAAATTTGAGATGGGATCCATGTATGAGAACAAAGTATGGACTTTGATTGACTTGCCCGATGATCGGTGAGTCATTGAGAATAAATGGACCTTCAAGATGAAGACGGACTGACGGTGTCCTGGACTAGGGGGTACTCACCACGTCATCTCCCGATCTGTTAGATTTGGCCGAGGACCCCCATGACCGTATACTCATGGGCCAGTTCGGATAGCTGCCGCATACATGGAAGATTCTACAAAACTTGGTGATCAAGACAAGGACTCCTCCCCACCGGCGTATTCGGCTAGGACTCTTGTTATCCTAGGCCTCTGGTGCATTATGTAAACCAAGGCCAGGCTAGTCGATAGAGATATACAACAATCATACCATAGGCTAGCTTCTAGGGTTTAGCCTCTCTGATCTCGTGGTAGATCTACTCTTGTACTACCCATATCATCAATATTAATCAAGCAGGATGTAGGGCTTTACCTCCATCAAGAGGGCCCAAACCTGGGTAAAACATTGTGCCCCCTGCCTCCTGTTACCATCCGCCTAGGCGCACAGTTTGGGACCCCCTAACCGAGATCCACCGGTTTTGACACCGACATTGGTGCTTTCATTGAGAGTTCCGCTGTGTGATTGGCAAAAGGATCGATGGCTCGTCTGCAGGTCAACTGTGGTGCCGGCATCTTTCGCCGGCTCGACTAGTCACCTTGGCTCGACCGAGGACCGTGATCCATCTCCGATCATCATGTTCGGACGAGGGCCTTCATCAACATCAACTCCGATCTCTATCAAGATCATGGAGGAATCATCCATGGAGCTCGGGGGCTCAACGTCAACATTGCCCTCGGGCGACCGTGGTGTTTTTCCGAACATCAAACTTGTATCCCCTGCCACCACCTCTTAGAGCATCGCTTTGACGATCCCTTTGGTGTAATTATGAGGAATTGAGTCTACAACAGCCCTGCAAAATTTCGTCGAGTTCCGATGGAGGAATCTCCGACAATCTACGATATACCGGAGCCCTGTCAAATCTGGACAGGAATCTGGTCGAGTTTAGGGCGTGGTCTCCAGAGCCTAGCTCGGAGGTCCTTTGGAAAATCCAACCGTTCATCTACTGCGGAATTCCCATATATACCACCCCACCAAATTTCAGCTCGATCTGATGGTTCAAACTCCTGGAACCTTCCGATGAGTGGATCAATTTTCGGATCCGTTTTCTGCGCTAATATGGATCCGACCCGAATTCATGGTCCTTTATGAACGTGACATTGGACAACCTTTTTAGAGGAATTCTCTTCTAGGGTATTGTGCGTTGTTTTTAAACACGCGTACGTAAATTTTTAAGCCTCTCCCGAGGTCGCCTTCATCATCATGCTGGTGTCAAACCAGACCGACGATATTGCTCCAAGGCTGCCGACCTACGCTAGACATGTCGTCACTTTATTGAGCCGAGCTCAACTTCTTCGGATCATCATCTCGGCAAGCCGAACAAGAGTCCGGCATCGCGAAGGATAAATCATCACCAACATTGCCGCCCACGGATTACACGAAGCGGGCATACCGGCATCGCCGCACGGTCACTTCATCAAGCCGGCATCGACCACGTCATTGCTTATTCAAGCTGGTGTCCATCATGCTGACCTACTTCGACTCATCGGCTGACATCGAGGCTTCGACATCGCGGCTGGACCGGGGGCTTCGCCATCTCTTCATCAACCTACTCTGGACACTTCGGCATCACTAGCCGACCAGCTCCGTCACGTTAGCTGGACCGAGGGCTTTGCTTCGGCGAGCCAACCTTTGCCAGCATTGCCATGCCGTCGTTTTATTGAGTCTCAATTTTGGGAATCACCTTCCTTCGGATTGCTACAACAAATAAACCAGGTGCTATTAATCCCAGTATTTTTTGCTTGTTTGGGTTCATTTTTCCCAAAGAATTATTACTCTAGTTTGTCCATCATATGTACACAGGTCTATCAAATGGTGGCTGCATTAACGACAGTCGCATGGTGGTTTGGTCAGTTTCCGTACATAGTCCGGCGAACGCCGCATCCGGAGCTCGGACCGACCTGTGAATTCAGGCTTTGCCACGCCTTTACCGCATCACGCCGACGCCCTACATTGACATTGACTTCGGCGCCAGGACATATTTCTTTTACTACTCACTTTGCATAAATTATTTATTATGCAACGATTTTTTTAATTATCATTATTACTATTATCTCCAGTTTGCACTATTTTTTGTGCACAGGAAAATGATCCAGGGACTTCGGCGTCACTCTGCGGGTCTACATTGACCGTGCTATGTCACCACTTCGGCGTGTCGAGCTCTCCGCTCCGCCACCTCGGGACCGGCTTGGGGGATGGAACCTTGTCCCGCATCAAGCTTGGACCGCGTCATCAATACCGAACACATTAACCAGCTAAGTCGCTTTCATGCTCAAAGTTTTAATTTCTAACTTGTGTTCGGTTCGACTAAGCATTATACTTTTTTGGAAAAAAGTTGCTTGTAAAAATTTCCTTGTCCAAACTTTGTTTGTGACGCATAAATTCAAATACCCAATTCATTTGGGGGCTTCCTTCATGAAGCTTTTCCTCTTGCATATGATTATACTTGTACGCCTTCGTTCCTTGTTCGTGTATTACGCTACAATATGCACCATATTGACTTAAGCGATTTGCAAGCTGGGTTGCCTGGCTCCTATGCTTACCCCTATGTTCCCGATTGTTCGGCTAGGGAGTAAAGGGAGCACCTCTGCGATTGTCACGACTGGGTCCTCCGAGCTCTGACCTCAGACTGGGTGAAGCCAAAAGCTAGCGCTCTTATTGTTTTTAATCATGGTCGGCACACAACGGAACTCATGAGTACAAAAAATCTATTGCACAAGTCTCATAGTAATAATGAGCACCGAAGAAAGGTATCGATGGGGGTACTATTTTCTTCGAAGATGCTTCTTACACTTTGTCTGTAATATAGCATAAGTTCCATGAGCGCGCTTTGTCTGTTACAGCCTTATGGCCCGGTTGCCTGGTTATCGGAAACACTGTCGATATTCTCGATAGGTGGAGTACATAACACTTTTCGGTCCTTGACCGAAGAGGGAGAAGCCGACGATCGGTTAAGACGCGTTTAAAGTTCGGTTGAACAAAGATATGATATAAGTACTTCGGTACATACAATCATTATACATAAAATCTTTTACCCAAGTCACTTGGGGGCTCTTAAAATTTATATGAGCTATTTTATAGTAAATGTGTTTTCTTCTTGGTCGTTGCAAAGTCTTTTTCTATCTCTCCTTTTTCGATGTGAGTGTGTGGTCAATAGCCAAATAACCCATTTTCTCTCTAGTGATCGCTCAAGTTTAGTTCGCTAAACCGGTCTAACGAGAAGCACTCCGCCTTCAGGATAGGAGGCTGCTGCTGTAGGCTGACCCGCTTGAAGTCTTGAGATCGGATGTGTAATGTTAAAGCACGACAGAAGCACTCTTTTTTTCTAAGACCAATTTTCGGATTGGCACCGAACACTTGATCTTGTTCGGACGTTAAGTTTTTACTGACGTTTTTTGGTTTTCCAAGCTTATGGAACTTTTAAACTATTTGTGTGTTTTCAGCACAAGTCTCGCAGTGCAATGTTGGACACCTTTATAGATTCGGCAAAAATATTCTCAGATATTGCTATATATGCATCGGTTTCAAATTGTGTCTTCGGTCAATAGTTGGGTTGCCCGGCTCCTGCACTTGCTTCCTACGTTCCGCTTTGTTCGGCTAGGCGTGCAAAGGGAGAACCACTGCGATTGTGCTTCCAGCTCACACGGTTAAGCACCTCAGTGGAGAAAGCCGAAAACTGACTGTCACAATAAGCGTAAACTGGTCAGCGATCCGATGACTGTGTTAAATGACGGGCCACTCATAACAATGGCCGAAGTGTTTACGGCTTGACCTCAACTGTCGCCGAACACTACCGAGGGCTATTAACTGGCCTCCCAAACTAAATCCTCGATATTTTCTCTTACATTAGAGCTGAGATTTCATGATCATGCTTAGCATGACAACCCAAAGAAAGAAACCGATAGCGGGACTATTTTCTTTGGAAGACATTTCTGATGTTAAACCGTAATATAACATATCTCTCTGCGTACCTTTGTTTATAAAACCGTATGGCCAGATTGCCTTGTTTGTCGTAAATCTTTGCCCTCATAAAGGCTTTATAAAGTAGGAAAAACACTCCTCGGTGTCGGTGTACAAAAAGAGGGGTACACTTTTTGTACCCCTATAACTGTGCATGGGCAGTCTGAGCCGCGGGCACCACCACACCAAGCAAGGCAAGGGAGGTGAGCTAGGGTAAGACCGAAGCTCAAGAGAACTATGACGCCAAGACCATGAAGAGCAAAGGGGATGAAGCGGACTCCCCCGGCAAGATCCTTGCCGGGAGACAGTTCTAGCAGCCCCGGCAAGACCCTTGCCGCGTTGACTCGTCCCGCGCCTACGGAGCGAATCACCCTTGAGTCCACTGCCCCCAAAGGGCAAGGATTCGAGAGACATCCCCGTGGCAGCATGCAGATCTTCGTGAAGACATTCAAGATCAGATACACACTAAGGAGGCGACAACCCTTGGCGGGATCCCAGCCGAGGAAGACCACAAGGCCCCCGGCAAGCGCCTTGCCGGGGATGACAGCAGGCGCCTCGGCAAGACCCTTGCCGGGGCCCCGGCAAGGCCCTTACCGAGGACACCCGCAGGGCCACCATCAGGCCCACGCCAACTAAACCTCCACCGCCGTTTGCATGCAGCTGCCGACCCAACCAGCTGGGCAGGCACCTGCGTGGTGGCATGCAGATCTTCGTGAAGACCCACCGCTGCGCCACCTCAGCTGCTTGCCTACCTACGTGGCATCTCAGGCATTGCTGGCCAGGGCGCGTGTCGACACAAGAAGGAGCGACGACGACGGACGAGGCAGATCTCTCCCCCGTCCCCGATAAAGCAAGGACACCTAAGCAAGACGCATTAAATGCTCCTTGTCATGTAATGTGAGAGATAACCTCGCATCAATGTTCCCTTTCCACCTCCTGTGTGCCACTGTGGCAACCCCTTTTCCTATAAAGGAGGCCTGAGGCGACTAGGAGAGGGATTCGGCTTTTTGGAGATCCTCACGCCCCATAGCTAGCTCAAGAACACAAATATACAATCCACCAAAGCAGGAGTAGGGTTTTACGCATCCTTGCGGCCTGAACCTGGATAAACGAACCATGTGCTACCTGCTAGATCCGCTCTTCTCATGACCCCGCGCCCCGCCAACCGTAGTAGGGATTCTTGTGATCCCATAGGTGTCGTTCCCCACCGACATCTCTGGCGCGCCAGGTAGGGGGCGCAGTTGTGAGAATCAGCTCTAGTAATCAGCCCAGCACTCCTTCGTCTTTGTGGCTCTTGGACAGGGAAGGAGGCCGGAAGATCAGCGCTCGAGCGACTACAAACAGAAGCTAAGTTGCACTGAACCCTTATTTGTTCTATCCTTTTTATATGAGGTTATTCCCCCCGGAGATGTCACGCCTTTGTATGAGAAACCTGCACGCCAAGGGGCTCTCCCATGATCGGCAACGCCCTTGCCCTGTTTCGAGTCTGCTCAACAGCTCAAGCGGCTGCGTCGAGAATGGCAGAGTAGCCTTCCGCGACCAACAACGCTCTCGATTCTGACTCGAGTCAAGCTCGACAGTTCGAGCGACCGCGTTCGGAACGGAAAGGTGGCTCGTCCGGCAGCACACGTACCCAGCAGGCCCATGGGGATCCGTCCCCAAAACGCCGCTAGGGGCTTCCGCACCGGCGAGCCTACCCAATCGGCATAGGGCGCGCATACAAAGAGGAATTGAACGGGGAAATAACATACATGAAATTAAAAGTATTGCAAAGTTATATTACATCACATCATTGCTGTGGTTCTAACTAAAGATGAAATTTGTCTTGGTCATGAACCTGCAACGGCGGTGAAGAACGGGATGCCTAATCCCGGCGCTGGCCTTCCACCCTCTTGATTTCGTCGATGCTGCTGATGACGGGCTTGATACACTCCTTGAGCACCGTGAGGTCAATACCCTCCGGCAAGCTATCCATCGCGGCATCGAAGTCGAGGTCGGGATTCCAGTATGCCATCTTGGTGAGGACCTTGGTCATGACCCCCCGGCAAAGTCGCCGGGCTTCCCTGGCCAACGTGGCCGCTCGGTTGGAGTGAAGATAAGCCAAGGCTCCGAGGATGCCCACAAAGAACAGGGTCAGCTTGGTGTTGACGGTCCCGCTGCGCTCAAGGGCGTACCTCACGTTTGGCATCCCCATGGTGGCCAACTGCGAGGTGACCCTGCCGGTGACCTCCTCCAGACGGCTGATCCATCTGTTCTCGCCCGCCACATAATCCTGGTGGGAGGCGGCCTCGTTCACCCACAGCTGCTTCTCCTCCTCCAGACTCCTGGTCAAGGTCTCCTCCCGAGCCCTGCTCTCTGACAACATCTTCTCGAGATCCTCCAGCTTCAGCTTGAGATCTCTGACGGAGTTTGCGCTTCGGAGAGCTCCCTAGCCCTGCTGATGACCGCTCCTTGCGCCTCCACCAAGGCGCTGTTGAGCGTGCTCTTCTCGTTGGACAGCTTGAGGGCCTGCTCCTTCAGCTCGTCCTGCGCCACCTCCAACTCCCTTACTTTGCTGGCATCGGCCAGAGCCTGGGCATCGAGCGCCTCCTTGTGCCTCTGCTCTAGCTCGCGAGTCCGCCATGCGACAAGGGCCTCGAGCTCCTCATCCTTGCCACGGAGCGCTGCGGCAAGCTTCGCCTCACGCGCGGTGAGGTCCTCTTCCTGGGAATCCAGTGCGGCTTGATGCTGGTTCCGGATGGCCTCGGCCGTGGCAGCTAAGGTCGCCGCCTGTTCCCGGGCCTTCTCGATGTCAGCCATCTTCATGGTGAGCTCGACATTGCGCTTGGCCAATTCCTCCTGAAAGACCCTCTGCTCCTGGCGAGTCTGGTGGAACAAGGTCTGCGCCTCAACAACGCGTGCCTTGAAATCCACCTCCGCCTGGTCTACCGTTGCCGTCCTGGACTTAACCTTGTCCAGACGGACACAGTAGAGCGCCTGGAGTTTTCGGAAGTTGGCCCCCATGGCGCGGAAAAGCTGCTCTTCTGGAGAACCATCACCGCCAACGTCCGGCTCACCGACAACCTCGAGCCCGGTGGCGGCAAGCACCTCGCCGTCAAAGACTTCCCCTTCGGCGGGCGCCCGGGAACTTGACGCCCCTGGAAGGTGGACGAAAAGATCGTCGCCCACCTTCAGATACCTGCCGGGGCCCGAGGTTGAGGAGGAGGAAGGCTGATCATCAACCGCCTCTTCCTCGGCGGTGGCCTTGCCGGCTTCCCTGGCAGGCCCACCATTGGCGCCCTCGGTAGAAGCCCCGCCGGTCGCCTTGGCGGCCCCTGCAGTGGTGTCCTCGGCAGCATCCTTGGCGGCCTCATCAGCGGCAACCTCGGCAGCATCCTTGGCGGCCTCCTCAGCAATGTTCCCAACAATGGTATCCACATCCTCCATACCTATTGAAGGAGGGCCTGGGTAGTAAGGGGAGCATTGAAGCCAAGAAAAAGAATAAGGGAAAAACAAAGACGGAGGACAGGCGACTCACCAGTGCCAGGGTGTGAAGCAGAAGTCCCCTCCCCGCCAGCATCCGACGCCATGGCAGAGTCACCAGTGCCCAAGTTCCCCTCTTCCTCCATGGGTGTGGGCTCCGTGCTTGATGCCCTTGCCGGGGACGCCCCTCGCGGCGGCGTGGTCGATGGGGGTGGTGTGTTGGGGGTAGCCCTCTGCGGCTCCTCCTGCTGCCGCTCCCCTCCTGCAAACCCGACAAGGTCAACAGCATAGCATCGAACGCCTACCACATGTCGAGTAAGAGGAGGGTGACGAACTTACGCTGGGGGCTGTGCCGGGGGCTGCTGTCCGGGCTGCTCAACACCACCAGTGGCGTCTTTGAAGCCCCAGCTGGGGGCTGACTGCTCGCCGAGGCCTTCGCCCTCTTCACCCTCTGGGCCAACGTCTCTGCATCCCTGCAAAAGCAAAAACGGATCAAGATGGGTGGCTTAATTCAGAGGAATGGAAATGGCAGTAAGGAACGGAGTACTTACTCGTCATCCACCTCCTCCTCTTCCACCACTTTCCTCTTCCTCTTCGGGCTGAGAGGCCCGAGATCAAAAGTGACCTCCGCGTCAACATCCGAGTCGACATCTGCCGGAGGAGGCGAAGACGGCGGGGTTTGTGCACGCCCAAATGAAGAAGGGGCTGATGTCTTCTTCTTCTCAGCGGCCTTCATCGGCCTCTTGGCTGCCGTGGCCCTCGTGTGACGCCCAGACCCCTCCAGGGTCAATTGAGGCCGCGCAGCCCTGCCGGGCCGGACCGACTCGCCGGAGCCAGCCCACCGCGGGACTCACCCTCTTCCCCTGGTTGGCGTCGAGCCCGCTGCCACGTCCTCCTCCGACGACTCGTCGGCCGCGTCTTCGATGAGCGGAGCTCCAGTGTCGGCGCTGCTGACCTCCCCGGAGGCCGCCGCCCACCAGGTGAGCTCCTCTTCCTCCACAGCCGTTGCGGCCTTGTCCTCCACACCCCCGGTGCTGCCGGCCTCCACGGCAAGCTGTGCCTCCCTCGCCCTAGTGGCGATGTAGTCCAGCTCTGCCTGGGTGGTGTCCATGACAAGTCACCGCTCGGCGTCAGCATTGACATACACCTCGATCAGGGTGTCAAAGAATTGATGCACATCTGCGTCCTTCGGCTCCTCCCAGCTCGGGACAGGGCCGTGCGCATTACAGTCCGGCATCATGGCAATGATCTCGGACCGACGCGAATTGTTGCACAACGGGACCACCCCCACTGGCAGCTTGAAAAACGGCCCCTTGAGGGCCTTGCCAACCTTTGCGGCAGCCCTCGCGGCCTTGCCGTCTGTTCGACCTCGCCATCGCGACCCACATCGAGCTGGAAAAGCCGCTGGCAGAAGTGGGCATGCGCCATCACTGTGAAGTTGTGATCAAGGCTGGGGCGAAGTCGCATAATGTCAGCCGGATTCGTAAAGAGCCAAGCTGGCCTCCCCTTGTTGTGCAACGGGGCAATCTAGCGACGAATGAAGTCCGCCCCGATCATCTCAAGGGTGAGTCCAGCCCGGGTGAGCCGGAGAATCCTGGTGGTGGCGACAGTGAGCCTCCCGTCGGCGGTGTCGACATCGCTCCAATCGCTGCCGCGAACCGGCGACACTCGGCGGACCTTGCAGAATTCCGGCGGGTTTTCATCCTCAATCCAACACCACCGGCCGCGCCATTCCTCCCACCTCTCCTTCACGGCACCGTCCGGGTACGCCCCCTTGGATCTTGGGATCCAGGTGACGCAACCAGAGACGGCACCTCCCGGCTGGATCCGAGGGAAGAAGTAATGGCGGAAGAGCACCGTGTTGGGCTGCACCCTGGCAAAGCCTTCGCAAAGATGCGCGAAGAAAGCCATGCACGCCACCGCATTCGGAGTAAAATCCAAGAGGCGAAAGCCGAAGGTGTGCATAATGTCGCAGAAGAAATCGGAGAAAGGGGGCATAACCCGCAAGAAAGATAATCGACGAAAAAGGGATACCGATTTTGAGCAGGATCGGCGCAAGCAGCAGGGATGACGCGCGTGGCCGGGTGTCCTGAATTATCTCCCCCCGTCTTCGCTCCCCATAGGGGCCTGAAGGAGGCCCGGAGCTCTTGAACATCAACCGTCGAGGGGAAGAAAAAGGCAGACTTCGTCCGGTCCCCCGACAACGCGCTCTCCGGCGGCTCCACAGTCCCAGCGCCCTTAGCCATCCCCTTGCCCTTGATGGATTTGGGCGCCATGGCAACCAAGAAGTTTAGAGGGCTGAGGAAGGGGGATGGTGAAGCAACAACAGCGGGCGACGGCGGAAGCTTAAGAAGGAAGGAAGAGAGGAAACGGTGGCTCTGAGATTGGAAAAGGCACGAGGAAAGAGGAGAAAGTGAGCAGCGCACTCGCGGTTATTCCTTTTTTATGGGGGAAAACACGGGCCGCCTCCTTTCACATTTACTACGACGTGACACATGCCTGCGGGAACCAACCCCACGCATGCCGCGCACGTCACACGCGCCTCCCCACACCGCGGCACGCGCGGGAATCGTGGGAAGCGCAATGCGCGAAGAATCTTACCACGGTAAAAACCGCCCCGCCTGCCCGCGCACCGTTTTTGGGCCTAGCCCAAACAACGCGTTGCGCTTATGTGTGGCCCAGGCCCGGGGGCTCCTGTCAGTGTACAAAAAGAGGGGTACACTTTTTGTACCCCTATAACTGTGCATGGGCAGTCTGAGCCGCAGGCACCACCACACCAAGCAAGGCAAGGGAGGTGAGCCAGGGTAAGACCGAAGCTCAAGAGAACTACGACGCCAAGGCCAAGACCATGAAGAGCAAAGGGGACGAAGCGGACTCCCCCGGCAAGATCCTTGTCGGGAGACAGTTCTAGCAGCCCCAACAAGACCCTTGTCGCGGCGACTCGTCCCGCGCCTACGGAGCGAATCACCCTTGACTCCACTGCCCCCAAATTGCAAGGATTCGGGAGACATCCCCGTGGAAGCATGCAGATCTTTGTGAAGACATTCAAGATCAGATACACACTAAGGAGGCGACAACCCTTGGCGGGATCCCAGCCGAGGAAGACCACAAGGCCCCCGGCAAGCGCCTTGCTGGGGATGACAGCAGGCGCCTCGGCAAGACCCTTGCCGGGGCCCCGGCAAGGCCCTTATCAAGGACACCCGCAGGTCCACCATCAGGCCCACGCCGACTAAACCTCCACCTCCGTTCGCATGCAGCTGCCGACCCAACTAGCTGGGCAGGCACCTGCGTGGCGGCATGCAGATCTTCGTGAAGACCCACCGCTGCGCCACCTCAGCTGCTTGCCTACCTACATGGCATCTCAGGCATCGCTGGCCAGGGCGCATGTCGACACAAGAAGGAGCGGCAACGACGGACGAGGCAGATCTCTCCCCCGTCCCCGATAAAGCAAGGAAACCTAAGCAAGACGCATTAAATGTGCCTTGTCATGTAATGCGAACGATAACCTCGCATCACTGTTCCCTTTCCACCTCCTGTGTGCCACTGTGGCAACCCCTTTTCCTATAAAAGGAGGCCCGAGGCGACCAGGAGAGGGATTCGGCTTTTTGGAGCTCCTCATGCCCCATAGCTGAAGGAAATATGCCCTAGAGGCAATAATAAAGTTATTATTTATTTCCTTATAATCATGTTAAATGTTTATTATTCATGCTAGAATTGTATTAACCGGAAACATAATACATGTGTGAATACATAGACAAACAAAGTGTCACTAGTATGCCTCTACTTGACTAGCTTGTTAATCAAAGATGGTTATATTTCCTAACCATGAACAATGAGTTGTTATTTGATTAACGGGATCACATCATTGAGAGAATGATCTGATTGACATGACCCATTCCATTAGCTTAGCACCCGATCGTTTAGTATGTTGCTATTGCTTTCTTCATGACTTATACATGTTCCTATAACTATGAGATTATGCAACTCCCGTTTACCGGAGGAACACTTTGGGTACTACCAAACATCACAACGTAACTGGGTGATTATAAAGGAGTACTACATGTGTCTCCAAAGGTACATGTTGGGTTGGCGTATTTCGAGATTAGGTTTTGTCACTCCGATTGTCGGAGAGGTATCTCTGGGCCCTCTCGGTAATGCACATCACATAAGCCTTGCAAGCATTGCAACTAATGAGTTAGTTGCGAGATGATGTATTACAAAACGAGTAAAGAGACTTGCCGATAACGAGATTGAACTAGGTATTGGATACCGACGATCGAATCTCGGGCAAGTAACATACCGATGACAAAGGGAACAACGTATGTTGTTATGCGGTCTGACCGATAAAGATCTTCGTAGAATATGTAGGATCCAATATGGGCATCCAGGTCCCGCTATTGGTTATTGACCGGAGACATGTCTCGATCATGTCTACATTGTTCTCGAACCCGTAGGGTCCGCACGCTTAAGGTTACGATGACAGTTATATTATGAGTTTATGCATTTTGATGTACCGAAGGTTGTTCGGAGTCCCGGATGTGATCACGGACATGACGAGGAGTCTCGAAATGGTCGAGACGTAAAGATTGATATATTGGAAGCCTATGTTTGGATATCGGAAGTGTTCCGGGTGAAATCGGGATTTTACCGGAGTACCGGGAAGGTTACCGGAACCCCCCGGGAGCTAAATGGGCCATGATGGGCTTTAGTGGAAAAGAGAAGAGGCAGCCCTACATGGGCTGCGCGCCCCCCCTTCCCCTAGTCCTATTAGGACTAGGAGAGGTGGCCGGCCCCCTCTCTCTCTTTTCCCCCTCCGCGAATCCTATTCCAACTAGGATTGGGGGGGTCCTACTCCCAGAGGGAGTAGGACTCTCCTGGCGCGCCAAGCTTGGCCGGCCAGCCTCCCCCTCTAGTCCTTTATATACTGAGGCAGAGGCACCCCAGAAACACACAAGTTGATCCGCGTGATCTATTCCTTAGCCGTGTGCGGTGCCCCCAGCCACCATAGTCCTCGATAATACTGTAGCGGAGTTTAGGTGAAGCCCTGTTGCTGTAGTACATCAAGATCATCACCACGCCTTCGTGCTGACGGAACTCTTCCCCGACACTTTGCTGGATCGGAGTCCGGGGATCGTCATCGAGCTGAACGTGTGCTCAAACTCGGAGGTGCCGTAGTTTCGGTGCTTGATCGGTTGGATCGTGAAGACGTACGACTACTTCCTCTACTTTGTGTCCATGCTTCCGCAGTCGGTCTGCGTGGGTACGTAGACAACACTCTCCCCTCTCGTTGTTGTGCATCACATGATCTTGCGTGTGCATAGGAATTTTTTTGAAATTACTACGAAACCCAACAGTGGCATCCGAGCCTAGGTTTTTTATGTTGATGTTATATGCACGAGTAGAACACAAGTGAGTTGTGGGCGATATAAGTTATACTGCCTACCAGCATGTCATACTTCTGTTCGGCGGCATTGTTGGACGAGACGACCCGGACCAACATTACGCGTACGCTTACGCGAGACCGGTTCCCTCGACGTGCTTTGCACATAGGTGGCTTGCGGGCGACTGTCTCCCCAACTTTAGTTGAACCAAGTGTGGCTACGCCTGGTCCTTGCGAAGGTTAAAATGGAGTCTATTTGACAAACTATCATTGTGGTTTTGATGCGTAGGTGAGATTGGTTCTTGCTTAAGCTCGTAGCAGCCACGTAAAACTTGCAACAACAAAGTAGAGGACGTCTAACTTGTTTTTGCAGGGCATGTTGTGATGTGATATGGTCAAGACATGATGCTGAATTTTATTGTATGAGATGATCATGTTTTGTAACCGAGTTATCGGCAACTGGCAGGAGCCATATGGTTGTCGCTTTATTGTATGCAATGCAATCGCGATGTAATGCTTTACTTTATTACTAAGCGGTAGTGATAGTCGTAGAAGCATAAGCTTGGTGAGACGACAACGATGCTACGATGGAGATCAAGGTGTCACGCCGGTGACGATGGTGATCACGACGGTGCTTCGGAGATGGAGATCACAAGCACAAGATGATGATGGCCATATCACATCACTTATATTGATTGCATGTGATGTTTATCCTTTTATGCATCTTATCTTGCTTTGATTGACGGTAGCATTATAAGATGATCTCTCACTAAAATTATCAAGAAGTGTTCTCCCTGAGTATGCACCGTTGCTAAAGTTCTTCGTGCTGAGACACCACGTGATGATCGGGTGTGATAGGTTCTACGTTCAAATACAACGGGTGCAAAATAGTTGCACACGCGGAATACTCAGGTTATACTTGACGAGCCAAGCATATATAGATATGGCCTCGGAACACGGAGACCGAAAGGTCGAGCGTGAATCATATAGTAGATATGATCAACATAACGATGTTCACCATTGAAAACTACTCCATCTCACGTGATGATCGGTTATGGTTTAGTTGATTTGGATCACGTAATCACTTAGAGGATTAGAGGGATGTCTATCTAAGTGGGAGTTCTTTAATTAATTTGATTAACTGAACTTAAATTTATCATGAAACTTAGTACCTGATTAGTATCTTGCTTGTTTATGTTTGATTGTAGATAGATGGCTCGTGCTGTTGTTCCGTTGAATTTTAATGCGTTCCTTGAGAAAGCAAAGTTGAAAGATGATGGTAGCAATTACACGGACTGGGTCCGTAACTTGAGGATTATCCTCATTGCTGCACAGAAGAATTACGTCCTGGAAGCACCGCTGGGTGCCAGGCCTGATGCAGGAGCAACGCCGGATGTTATGAACGTCTGGCAGAGCAAAGCTGATGACTACTCGATAGTTCAGTGTGCCATGCTTTACGGCTTATAATCGGGACTTCAACGACGTTTTGAACGTCATGGAGCATATGATATGTTCCAGGAGTTGAAGTTAATATTTCAAGCAAATGCCTGGATTGAGAGATATGAAGTCTCCAATAAGTTCTATAGCTGCAAGATGGAGGAGAACAATTCTGTCAGTGAGCAAATACTCAAAATGTCTGGGTATAATAATCACTTGATTCAATTGGGAGTTAATCTTCCAGATGATTGCGTCATTGACAGAATTCTTCAATCACTGCCACCAAGCTACAAGAGCTTCGTGATGAACTATAATATGCAAGGGATGAACAAGACTATTCCCGAGCTCTTCGCGATGCTGAAAGCTGCGGAGGTAGAAATCAAGAAGGAGCATCAAGTGTTGATGGTCAACAAGACCACTAGTTTCAAGAAAAAGGGCAAAGGGAAGAAGAAGGGGAACTTCAAAAAGAACGGCAAGCAAGTTGCTACTCAAGAGAAGAAACCCAAACCTGGACCTAAGCCTGAAACTGAGTGCTTCTATTGCAAGCAGACTGGTCACTGGAAGCAGAACTGCCCCAAGTATTTGGCGGATAAGAAGGATGGCAAGGTGAACAAAGGTATATGTGATATACATGTTATTGATGTGTACCTTACTAATGCTCGCAGTAGCACCTGGGTATTTGATACTGGTTCTGTTGCTAATATTTGCAACTCGAAACAGGGACTACGGATCAAGCTAAGATTGGTTAAGGACGAGGTGACGATGCGCGTGGGAAACGGTTCCAAAGTCGATGTGATCGCAGTCGGCACGCTACCTCTACATCTACCTTCTGGATTAGTATTAGACCTAAATAATTGTTATTTGGTGCCAGCGTTAAGCATGAACATTATATCTGGATCTTGTTTGATGCGAGACGATTATTCATTTAAATCAGAGAATAATGGTTGTTCTATTTATATGAGTAATATCTTTTATGGTCATGCACCCTTGAAGAGTGGTCTATTCTTGTTGAATCTCGATAGTAGTAACACACATATTCATAATGTTGAAACCAAAAGATGCAGAGTTGATAATGAGAGTGCAACTTATTTGTGGCACTGCCGTTTAGGTCATATCGGTGTAAAGCGCATGAAGAAACTCCATTCTGATGGACTTTTGGAACCACTTGATTATGAATCACTTGGTACTTGCGAACCGTGCCTCATGGGCAAGATGACCAAAACACCGTTCTCCGGTACTATGGAGAGAGCAATAGATTTGTTGGAAATCATACATACAGATGTATGTGGTCCGATGAATATTGAGGCTCGTGGCAGATATCATTATTTTCTCACCTTCACAGATGATTTAAGAAGATATGGGTATATCTACTTAATGAAACATAATCTGAAACATTTGAAAAGTTCAAGGAATTTTAGAGTGAAGTTGAAAATCATCGTAACAAGAAAATAAAGTTTCTACGATCTGATCGTGGAGGAGAATATTTGAGTTACGAGTTTGGTGTACATTTGAAAAATTGTGGAATAGTTTCGCAACTCACGCCACCCGGAACACCACAGCGTAATGGTGTGTCCGAACGTTGTAATCGTACTTTACTAGATATGGTGCAATCTATGATGTCTCTTACTGATTTACCGCTATCATTTTGGGGATACGCTCTAGAGACGGCCGCATTCACGTTAAATAGGGCACCATCAAAATCCGTTGAGATGACGCCTTATGAACTATGGTTTGGCAAGAAACCAAAGTTGTCGTTTCTGAAAGTTTGGGGCTGCGATGCTTATGTGAAAAAGCTTCAACCTGATAAGCTCGAACCCAAATCAGAGAAATGTGTCTTCATAGGATATCCAAAGGAAACTATTGGATACACCTTCTATCACAGATCCGAAGGCAAGACTTTTGTTGCTAAATTCGGAAACTTTCTAGAGAAGGAGTTTCTCTCGAAAGAAGTGAGTGGGAGGAAAGAAGAACTTGACGAGGTAACTGTACCTGCTCCCTTACTGGAAAGTAGTACATCACAGAAAACTGTTTCAGTGACACCTACACCAGTTAGTGAGGAAGCTAATGATAATGATCATGAAACTTCAGATCAAGATACTACTGAACCTCGTAGATCAACCAGAGTGAGATCCGCGCCAGAGTGGTACGGTAATCCTGTTCTGGAAATCATGCTACTAGATCATGATGAACCTACGAACTATGAAGAAGCGATGGTGAGCCCAGATTCCGCAAAATGGCTTGAAGCCATGAAATCTGAGATGGGATCCATGTATGAGAACAAAGTATGGACTTTGGTTGACTTGCCCGATGATCGACAAGCAATTGAGAATAAATGGATCTTCAAGAAGAAGACTGACGCTGACGGTAATATTACTGTCTACAAAGCTCGACTTGTCGCAAAAGGTTTTCGGCAAGTTCAAGGGGTTGACTACGATGAGACCTTCTCACCCGTAGCGATGCTTAAGTCTGTCCGAATCATGTTAGCAATTGCCGCATTTTATGGTTATGAAATTTGGCAAATGGATGTCAAAACTGTATTCCTGAATGGATTTCTGGAAGAAGAATTGTATATGATGCAAGCAGAAGGTTTTGTCGATCCAAAGGGAGCTAACAAAGTGTGCAAGCTCCAGTGATCCATTTATGGACTGGTGCAAGCCTCTCGGAGTTGGAATAAACGCTTTGATAGTGTGATCAAAGCATTTGGTTTTATACAGACTTTCGGTGAAGCCTGTATTTACAAGAAAGTGAGTGGGAGCTCTGTAGAATTTCTGGTATTATATGTGGATGATATATTACTGATTGGAAATAATATAGAATTTCTGGATAGCATAAAGGGATACTTGAATAAGAGTTTTTCAATGAAAGACCTCGGTGAAGCTGCTTACATATTAGGCATAAAGATCTATAGAGATAGATCAAAACACTTAATTGGACTTTCACAAAGCACATACCTTGACAAGATTTTGAAGAAGTTCAAAATGGATCAAGCAAAGAAAGGATTCTTGCTTGTGTTACAAGGTGTGAAATTGAGTAAGACTCAATGCCCGACCACTGCAGAAGATAGAGAGAATATGAAAGATGTTCCCTATGCATCAGCAATAGGATCTATCATGTATGCAATGCTGTGTACCAGACCTGATGTGTGCCTTGCTATAAGTCTAGCAGGGAGGTACCAAAGTAATCCAGGAGTGGATCACTGGACAGCGGTCAAGAACATCCTGAAATACCTGAAAAGGACTAAGGATATGTTTCTCGTATATGGAGGTGACAAAGAGCTCATCGTAAATGGTTACGTTGATGCAAGCTTTGACACTGATCCGGACGATTCTAAATCGCAAACCGGATACGTGTTTACATTAAACGGTGGAGCTGTCAGTTGGTGCAGTTCTAAACAAAGCATCGTAGCGGGATCTACATGTGAAGCGGAGTACGTAGCTGCTTCGGAAGCAGCGAACGAAGGAGTCTGGATGAAGGAGTTCATATCCGATCTAGGTGTCATACCTAGTGCATCGGGTCCAATGAAAATCTTTTGTGACAATACTGGTGCAATTGCCTTGGCAAAGGAATCCAGATTTCACAAGAGAACCAAGCACATCAAGAGACGCTTCAATTCCATCTGGGATCTAGTCCAGGTGGGAGACATAGAGATTTGCAAGATACATACGGATCTGAATGTTGCAGACCCGTTGACTAAGCCTCTACCACGAGCAAAACATGATCAGCACCAAGGCTCCATGGGTGTTAGAATCATTATGGTGTAATCTAGATTATTGACTCTAGTGCAAGTGGGAGACTGAAGGAAATATGCCCTAGAGGCAATAATAAAGTTATTATTTATTTCCTTATAATCATGATAAATGTTTATTATTCATGCTAGAATTGTATTAACTGGAAACATAATACATGTGTGAATACATAGACAAACAAAGTGACACTAGTATGCCTCTACTTGACTAGCTCGTTAATCAAAGATGGTTATGTTTCCTAACCATGAACAATGAGTTGTTATTTGATTAATGGGATCACATCATTAAGAGAATGATCTGATTGACATGACCCATTCCATTAGCTTAGCACCCGATCGTTTAGTATGTTGCTATTGCTTTCTTCATGACTTATACATGTTCCTATAACTATGAGATTATGCAACTCCCGTTTACCGGAGGAACACTTTGGGTACTACCAAACATCACAACGTAACTAGGTGATTATAAAGGAGTACTACAGGTGTCTCCAAAGGTACATGTTGGGTTGGCGTATTTCGAGATTAGGTTTTGTCACTCCGATTGTCGGAGAGGTATCTCTGGGCCCTCTCAGTAATGCACATCACATAAGCCTTGCAAGCATTGCAACTAATGAGTTAGTTGCGGGATGATGTATTACAGAACGAGTAAAGAGACTTGCCGGTAACGAGATTGAACTAGGTATTGGATACCGACGATCGAATCTCGGGCAAGTAACATACCGATGACAAAGGGAACAACGTATGTTGTTATGCGGTCTGACCGATAAAGATCTTCGTAGAATATGTAGGAGCCAATATGGGCATCCAGGTCCCGCTATTGGTTATTGACCGGAGACATGTCTCGGTCATGTCTACATTGTTCTCGAACCCGTAGGGTCCGCACGCTTAAGGTTATGATGACAATTATATTATGAGTTTATGCATTTTGATGTACCGAAGGTTGTTCGGAGTCCCGGATGTGATCATAGACATGACGAGGAGTCTCGAAATGGTCGAGATGTAAAGATTGATATATTGGAAGCCTATGTTTGGATATCGGAAGTGTTCCGGGTGAAATCGGGATTTTACTGGAGTACCGGGAAGGTTACCGGAACCCCCCGGGAGCTAAATGGGCCATGATGGGCTTTAGTGGAAAAGAGAAGAGGCAGCCCTACATGGGCTGCGTGCCTCCCCCTTCCCCTAGTCCTATTAGGACTAGGAGAGGTGGCCGGCCCCCTCTCTCTCTTTTCCCCCTCCGTGAATCCTATTCCAACTAGGATTGGGGGGGGGAATCCTACTCCCAGAGGGAGTAGGACTCTCCTGGCGCGACAAGCTTGGCCGGCCAGCCTCCCCCTCTAGTCCTTTATATACTGAGGCAGAGGCACCCCAGAAACACACAAGTTGATCCACATGATCTATTCCTTAGCCGTGTGCGGTGCCCCCAGCCACCATAGTCCTCGATAATACTGTAGCGGAGTTTAGGCGAAGCCCTGCTGCTGTAGTACATCAAGATCGTCACCACGCCGTCGTGCTGACGGAACTCTTCCCCGACACTTTGCTAGATCGGAGTCCGAGGATCGTCATCGAGCTGAACGTGTGCTCGAACTCGGAGGTGCCGTAGTTTCGGTGCTTGATCGGTTGGATCGTGAAGACGTACGACTACTTCCTCTACGTTGTGTCAACGCTTCCGCGGTCGGTCTGCGTGGGTACGTAGACAGCACTCTCCCCTCTCGTTGCTGTGCATCACATGATCTTGCGTGTGCGTAGGAATGTTTTTGAAATTACTACGAAACCCAACAATAGCTAGCTCAAGAACACAAATATACAATCCACCAAAGTAGGAGTAGGGTTTTACGCATCCTTGCGGCCTGAACCTGGATAAACGAACCGTGTGCTACCTGCTAGATCCGCTCTTCTCACGACCCCGCGCCCCGCCAACCATAGTAGGGATTCTTTTGATCCCATAGGTGTCGTTCCGCACCGACACTCGGCTACTGGCCGAGGAGGTGGAAGCCGATGGTCGGTCAACAAAGTTTTATACAATGTGGATCCGAGCATTAATGACGTAAAGTACTTGGATACATAGAGTCATTACACATAATTTGTGATTTTACTATGGATATTGATCCTTAATTAGGCCACCCATGCCCGCATTAAGGCTCGGGGGCTACTGGGCTTTGGGCTTATTATTTACAAATATTAAAGGGGCACATCGATCCCCTGATCTGGAGTTGCCACCCGACCAGTGTCTCGGGGGCTACTGCATTGCCTATCCAATACAGAAAATTTTAAGTGCAATACAATTTCCGAGGAGATTTTGATCCTCAGGTTGGTCGGCCGCACCCAACCTGAGTCTCGAGGACTGAGCATGCCGCTTTTTGTGTCCCGAAGTACCCTACCGAGCTAGGACTTGATCCTCAGGCCGATTTTACAAATCAACCTGAGTCTCAGCGGCTACTGGGATCAGCAGTCTTACGTCATCCTTCAGGTGCATCTCGGGTTTTAAACCGATACACACCTTGAGGGCTACTGGCTATATATCTCGGCAGAGAATAAATTGCACCAATCAAAAATATTGACAAAAAATCGGCCCACAGTCGGGGTGGTGCACCACCTCGGAAGCAGTCCGGCATAAAGCTCGGGCCCTAGTGGCTGGCTCCATAGAGGGCATTTCCAGCATTAAGCTCGGCTAAACTCCTTTATATTTTTTGGACCAAGATGATCTATGACATCTTGGATATAGTCCGACATTGGAGCTTGGACACAGTCCGGCGTTGGAGCTCGGATATATTTCGGCATTGGAGCTCGGAAGCAGTCCGGCATTAGTGCTCGGCTGCAAAAGATACCTCGAATGCTATCTGGCATTAGAGCTCGGACGCAAGAGGACACTGCCTCCCGGGAACAACTTCAAACCCGAGGTGTGGCATAAAAATAACAAGGCATTGATAAAGGCCGGAAACTTAAAGAGGCTCCTCGGATACCCGACGTGTAAACTCGTCGAATGCATTTCGGCGATCCTCAAGATCGAAGATGGGAAGATTTGTTGAACCAGTTTCCAAGACCGACAACCAAAGATGAAGAACAGTTCGGAAGAATCGAGGAGCATCTCTAACTTGAAGACAGGTTCAGGGGTCTACTGACGGTGTCCTGGACTATGGGGTACTCACCACGTCATCTCCCAATCTGTTAGATTGGGCCGAGGACCCCCATGGTCGTATACTCATGGGCCAGTTCGGATAGCTGCCGCATACATGGAAAATTCTACAAAACTTGGTGATCAAGACAAGGACTCCTCCCCACCGGCGTATTCGGCTAGGACTCGTGTTATCCTAGGCCTCTGGTGCATTATATAAACCGAGGCCAGGCTAGTCGATAGAGATATACAACAATCATACCATAGGCTAGCTTCTAGGGTTTATCCTCTCTGATCTCGTGGTAGATCTACTCTTGTACTACCCATATCATCAATATTAATCAAGCAGGACGTAGGGTTTTACCTCCATCAAGAGGGCCCGAACCTGGGTAAAACATTGTGCCCCCCGCCTCCTGTTACCATCCGCCTAGACGCACAGTTCGGGACCCCCTATCCGAGATCCGCCGGTTTTGACACCAACACACATGTTGATAGTAGTGTTACTATCTACAAAGCTCGTATTGTCGCAAAAATGTTTTTGACAAGTTCAAGGTGTTGACTACGATGAGATTTTTCTCACTCGTATCGATGCTTAAAAGTCTGTCCGAATCATGTTAGCAGTTGTCGCATTTTATGAAATCTAGCAAATGGATGTCAAAACTGTATTCCTTCATGGATTTCTTAAAAGAAGAGTTGTATATGATGCAACCAGAAGGTTTTGTCGATCCTAAAGGTGCTAGAAAAGTGAGCAAGCTCCAGTGATCCATCTATGGACGGGTGCAAGTATCTCGGAGTTGGAATATATGCTTTGATAAAGTGATCAAAGCATGTGGTTTTATACAGACTTGCGGTGAAGCCTGTATTTACAAGAAAGTGAGTGGGAGCACTACAACATTTCTGATAAGTATATGTGAATGACATATTGTTGATCGGAAATAATGTATAATTTTCTGGAAAGCATAAAGGAGTGTTTGAAAAGAGTTTTTGAAAGAAAGACCTCGATGAAGCTGCTTACATATTGATCATCAAGATCTATAGAGATAGATCAAGACGCTTGATAAGTTTTTTCAATGAGTACATACCTTGACAAGATTTTGAAGTAGTTAAAAATGGAACTGTCAAAGAAGGAGTTCTTGCCTGTGTTGCAAGGTGTGAAGTTGAGTAGAGACTCAAAACCCGACCAAGGCAGAAAATAGAAAGAGAATGAAAAGTCATTCCCTATGCCTCAGTCATAGATTCTATAAAGTATACTATGCTATTCACTAGTCCTATTGTATACCTTAGCATTTTTCTGGCAAGGGAGTACAATAGTGATCTAGTAGTAGATCACTGGACAACGGTCAAAATTATCCTTAGAGGACTAAGGAAATATTTCTCAGTTATGGAGGTGATAAAAGAGTTCATCGTAAAGAGTTACGTCGATGCAAGCTTTTTACATCGATCTAGATGACTCCAAGTGTCGTCTGGATACATATTGAAAGTGGGAGCAATTAGCTAGAGTAGCTCCGTGCAGAGCATTGTAGACATAGAAATTTGCGAAATACATACGGATCTGAATGTTGCAGACCCATAGACTAAACTTCTCTCACAAGCAAAACATGATCACTCTTTGGGTATTAATCACATAGAGATGTGAACTAGATAATTGACTCTAGTAAACCTTTTGAGTGTTAGTCACATGGAGATGTGAACTAATCACATAAGGATGTGAACTATTGGTGTTAAATCGCATGACGATGTGAACTAGATTATTGACTCTAGTGCAAGTGGGAGACTGAAGGAAATATGCCCTAGAGGCAATAATAAAGTTATTCTTTATCTCCTTATACCATGATAAATGTTTATTATTCATGCTAGAATTGTATTAACCGGAAACTTAGTACATGTGTGAATACATAGATAAACACAGTGTCACTAGTATGCCTCTACTTGACTAGCTCATTGAATCAAAGATGGTTAAGTTTCCTAGCCGTAGACATGAGTTGTCATTTGATTAACGGGATCACATCATTAGAGAATGATGTGATTGACTTGACCAATTCCGTTAGCTTAGCACGATGATCGTTTAGTTTGTTCCTACTGCTTTCTTCATGACTTATACATGTTCCTCTGACTATGAGATTATGCAACTCCCGAATACTGGAGGAACACTTTGTGTGCTACCAAACGTCACAACGTAACTGGGTGATTATAAATGTGCTCTACAATTGTCTCCGATGGTACTTGTTGAGTTGGCATAGATCGAGATTAGGATTTGTCACTCCGATTGTCGGAGAGGTATCTCTGGGCCCTCTCGGTAATGCACATCACTATAAGCCTTGCAAGTAATGAAACTAATGAGTTGGTTGCGGGATGATGTATTAGGGAACGAGTAAAGAGACTTGCCGGTAATGATATTGTGCTAGGTATTGAGATACCGACGATCGAATCTCGGGCAAGTAACATACCGATGACAAAGGGAACAACATATGTTGTTATGCGGTTTGACCGATAAAGATCTTCGTATAATATGTAGGAGCCAATATGAGCATCCAGGTTCCGCTATTGGTTATTGACCGGAGATGTGTCTCGGTCATGTCTACATAGTTCTCGAACGCGTAGGGTCCGCACGCTTAACATTCGGTGACGATCGGTAATATGAGTTTATGTGTTTTGATGTAGCGAAGGTAGTTCAGAGCTCCGAATGAGATCGAGGACATGACGAGGTGTCTCGAAATGGTCTAGACGTAAAGATCGATATGTTGGACAACTATATTCGGACATCGGAAAGGTTCCGAGTTATTCGGGTATTTTTCTGAGTACCGGAGAGTTACGGGAATTCGCCGGGGAGTATATGGGCCTTATTGGGCTTTAGAGGAAAGAGAGAGGGGAGGCTGCACTCCCCCCAAGGCTTAGGCTGTGTTTGGTGTAGCTTTTGCTCCAACTTCTGGCTTTTGGAAGCTATAAGCTAACCAAAGGGGGAGAAAAGAGAAGCAGAAGTAGCAAAAGCTAGTGCTTCCCCGTAGTGTAATTTCGCAGCAGCGAAACCCCCAACTTCAGTCGTGCACTTTTAGTTGTCCCTTGGAAGTTTAGTAGTATTTACCCACGTTTGCCACTCGCAAGTGAAAAATGATTGGGCCACATCCAACAGCACACACCACCCCTCGTTGTCCCCATCCACCCGAGCGGCAGCTAGGGTTCCTAGCCGCCGCCAGCACCGCCGCGCGCCCAGCCGCCTCCCCGCTGTGACCTCCTCCCTCATCCACTGCCCGTCGGACCTCCTCCCTTCGCCTCCTCGTGGCCCCTCCCTGTCGCGACCTCATCCCTCCCCCATCGCCGGCCCTCCACCGCCGTGCGCCCAGCCGCCGGCGACGCCTCCTATAACTCCAGCGCGACCTACTCCCTCCATTCTGCAAGGTACTGCGCCCCTTTCCTTCCAATCCCCAACCCCCTCCCACCTCCTGTACAAGTAGAAATAGGATGATTTTTTTTTGCTCGTTCATATTGTTGTGTATTTATGATGTAAAGTGGATGAAATTTTGATGGGATGATGCATATTGCTTGTCATATTGGTGTATATTGATGTGAAATCGATGAAATTTTGATAGTATCACTGCACATTGTCGTGTGTTCCTATACAATGATAAATACTTGCTGCATTTTGCTCTAGATTACATGATTGCTTGCTGCAGATTGCTATGCAATTGCTTGCTGGACCATATATATTGATTTAGTGCTATGCCATTTTTTTCTTGACTAAAGTATGACTGAAAAGGCTGTGTGGGATGATGCCCATTTGAAGAAACTCATTGATATATTGAGAGAAGAGGTTTCAAATGGAAATAGATCATTAGGTCATCTAAGAAAGAAGGGCTGGAAAAATGTTTTGGAGAAATGGGAAGCAAGAACGGGAAAGAAGTATCCTAAGGATAAATTCAAGAACAAATGGGATGAATAAAAATGAGTATGTTTGGTTCACGGAGCTGAAAAATGAAGCTACTAGACTTGGATGGAATGATGCAAAGGGGACGGTTGATTGCTCAAAAGAATGGTGGGACAGACATCTTGTGGTAAGAGTTTGCATTTTTTTTAATTGACATGCTTTATATGATTGCAGTACCTTACCTGCACTCTTATTATTATTTTAGAGATGCCAGGAGAGGACAAAAAAGAAATGCAACAATTTGAAGTTCAAGAAGAACGGACCAAAGCACCTTGAAGATTTACATATCATATTTCAGAATGTACATCTCACTGGAGCTAGTGCTTCTTGTGCTGGATATATTTCCTCCGATGAATCAAGTGATGACAATGCAGTTCTTTTGGAGAAACCAGAAGATAATGCTGAAATAAAATTGTCCTCTTTGAAGAAACCAAGTGCAAGCAAGAAGCGCAAGCAACCCTCTAATGTAAATGAGGAGAAGGATGGAAGAGTCCCTTCTTACGGTTTTACTGTTGGGGAACGTAGTAATTTCAAAAAAAAATCCTACGCACACGCAAGATCATGGTGATGCATAGCAACGAGAGGGGAGAGTGTTGTCCACATACCCTCATAGACCGAAAGCAGAAGCGTTAGCACAACACGGTTGATGTAGTCGTACATCTTCATGATCCGACCGATCAAGTACCGAACGCACGGCACCTCCGAGTTCTGCACACGTTCAACTCGATGACGTCCCTTGAACTCCGATCCAGCCGAGTGTTGAGGGAGAGTTTCGTCAGCACGACGGCGTGGTGACGATGGTGATGTTCTACCGACGCAGGGCTTCGCCTAAGCACCGCTACGATATGATCGAGGTGGATTATGGTGGAGGGGGGCACCGCACACGGCTAAGAGATCAAGAGATCAATTGTTGTCTATGGGGTGCCCCCTGGCCACGTATATAAAGGAGTGGAGGAGGGGAGGGGCCATCCCTCTCTATGGCGCGCGCTAGGGGAGTCCTACTCCCACTGGGAGTAGGATCCCCCCTTTCCTAGTAGAACTAGGAGCCCTTCCAAGTAGTAGGAGTAGGAGAGAAGGAAAGGGAAAAGAGAAGAGAAGGAAGGAGGGGGCGCATCCCTTCCCTCTAGTCCAATTCGGACTAGGCCTTGGGGGCGTGCGGCCTGCCTCTCTCTCTTTCCCCTACAGCCCAATAAGGCCCATACACTCCCCGGCGAATTCCCGTAACTCCCCAGTACTCCGATAAATACCCGAATCACTCGGAACCTTTCCGGTGTCCGAATACAGTCGTCCAATATATAGATCTTTACATCTGGACCATTTCGAGACTCCTCGTCATGTCCCCAATCTCATATGGGACTCCGAACTACCTTCAGTACATCAAAACACATAAACTCATAATATAACCGTCATCGAACTTTAAGCGTGCGGACCCTACGGGTTCGAGAACTATGTAGACATGACCGAGACACGTCTCTGGTCAATAACCAATAGCGGAACCTGGATGCTCATATTGGCTCCTACATATTCTACGAAGATCATTATCGGTCAAACCGCATAACAACATATGTTGTTCCCTTTGTCATCGGTATGTTACTTGCCCGAGATTCGATCGTCGGTATCTCAATACCTAGTTCAATCTCGTTACCGGCAAGTCTCTTTACTCGTTCCATAATACATCATCCCGCAACTAACTCATTAGTTGCAATGCTTGCAAGGCTTATAGTGATGTGCATTACCGAGTGGCCCCAGAGATACCTCTCCGACAATCGGAGTGACAAATCCTAATCTCGAAATACGCCAACCCAACAAGTACCTTCGGAGACACCTGTAGAGCACCTTTATAATCACCCAGTTACATTGTGACGTTTGGTGGCACACAAAGTGTTCCTCCAGTAAACGGGAGTTGCATAATCTCATAGTCATAGGAACATGTATAAGTCATGAAGAAAGCAATAGCAACAAACTAAACGATCAAGTGCTAAGCTAACAGAATGGGTCAAGTCAATGACATCATTCTCCTAATGATGTGATCCCGTTAATAAAATGACAACTCATATCTATGGTTAGGAAACATAAGCATCTTTGATCAACGAGCTAGTCAAGTAGAGGTATACTAGTGACACTCTGTTTGTCTATGTATTCACACATGTATTATGTTTCTGCTTAATACAATTCTAGCATGAATAATAAACATTTATCATGATATAAGGAAATAAATAATAACTTTATTATTGCCTCTAGGGCATATTTCCTTCAGTCTCCCACTTGCACTAGAGTTAATATTCTAGTTCACATCGCCATGTGATTCAACACCAATAGTTCACATCACCATGTGATTAACACCCATAGTTCACATCGACATGTGACCAAACACCCAAAGGGTTAACTAGAGTCAATAATCTAGTTCACATCGCTATGTGATTAACACCCAAAGAGTACTAAGGTGTGATCATGTTTTGCTTGTGAGAGAAGTTTAGTCAACGGGTCTGCCACATTCAGATCCGTAAGTATTTTGCAAATTTCTTTGTCAACAATGCTCTGCACGAAGTTACTCTAGCTAATTGCTCCCACTTTCAATATGTATCCAGATTGAAATTTAGAGTCATCTGGATCAGTGTCAAAATTTGCATCGACATAACCCTTTACGACGAACCTTTTTTGTCACCTCCATAATCAAGAAACATATCCTTATTCCACTAAGGATAATTTTGATCGATGTCCAGTGATCTACTCCTAAATCACTATTGTACTCCCTTGCCAAAATCAGTGTAGGGTATACAATAGATCTGGTACATAGCATGGCATATTTTATAGAACCTATGGCCAAGGCATAGGGAATGACTTGCATTCTCTTTCTATCTTCTGCCGTGGTCGGGCTTGAGTCTTACTCAGTTTCACACCTTGTAACACAGGCAAGAACTCTTTCTTTGACTGTTCCATTTTGAACTACTTCAAAATCTTGTCAGGGTATGTACTCATTGAAAAACTTATCAAACGTCTTGATCTATCTCTATAGATCTTGATGCTCAATATGTAAGCAGTTTCACTGAGGTCTTTCTTTGAAAAACTCCTTTCAAACACTCCTTTATGTTTCGCAGAATAATTCTACATTATCTCCAATCAACAATATGTCATTCACATATACTTATCAAAAATGTTGTAGTGCTCCCACTCACTTTCTTGTAAATACAAGCTTCACCGCAAGTCTGTATAAAACTATATGATGTGATCAACTTATCAAAGCGTATATTCCAACTCCGAGATGCTTACACCAGTCCATAGATGGATCGCTGGAGCTTGCATATTTTGTTAGCACCTTTAGGATTGACAAAACTTTCTTGTTGTATCATATACAACTCTTCTTTAATAAATCCATTAAGGAATGTAGTTTTTTTTATCCATTTGCCAGATCTCATAAAATGTGGCAATTGCTAACATGATTCGGACAGACTTAAGCATAGATACGAGTGAGAAACTCTTATCATAGTCAACACCTTGAACTTGTCGAAAACCTTTTGCGACAATTCTAGCTTTGTAGATAGTAACACTACTATCAGTGTCTGTCTTCCTCTTGAAGATCCATTTAATCTCAATGGCTCGCCGATCTTTGGGCAAGTCAATCAAAGTCCATACTTTGTTCTTATACATGGATCTCATCTCAGATTTCATGGCCTCAAGCCATTTCGCGGAATCTTGGCTCATCATCGCTTCCTCATAGTTCGTACGTTCGCCATGGTCAAGTAATATGACCTCCAGAACAGGATTACCGTACCACTATGGTGCGGATCTCACTCTGGTTTACCTACGAGGTTCGGTAGTAACTTGATCTGAAGTTACATGATCATCATCATTAGCTTCATCACTATTTGGTGTAGTAGTCACATGAACAGATTTTTGTGATGAACTACTTTCCAATAAGGGAGCAGGTACAGTTACCTCATCAAGTTCTACTTTCCTCCCACTCAGTTCTTTCGAGAGAAACTCCTTCTCTAGAAAGGATCCACTCTCAGCAATGAATATCTTGCCTTCGGATCTGTGATAGAAGGTGTACCCAACATTTTCTTTTGGGTATCCTATGAAGATGCACTTCTCCGACTTGGGCTTGAGCTTGTCAAGATGAAACTTTTTCACATAAGCATTGCAACCCCAAATTTTAAGAAACGACAACTTAGGTTTCTTGCTAAACCACAGTTCATATGGTGTCGTCTCTACGGATTTAGATGGTGCCCTTTTAATGTGAATGCAGCTGTCTCTAATGCATAACCCCAAAACGATAGCGGTAAATCAGTAAGAGACGTCATAGATCGCATCATATCTAATAAAGTACGGTGACGACGTTCGAACACACCATTACACTATGGTGTTCCAGGTGGCGTGAGTAGTGAAACTATTTCACATTGTTTTAACTGAAGGCCAAACTCGTAACTCAAATATTTTACTTCTGCGATCATATCATAGAAACTTTTATTTTTGTTACAATGATTCTCCACTTCACTCTGAAATTCTTTGAACTTTTCAAATGTTTCAGACTTGTGTTTCATCAAGTAGATATACTCATATCTGCTCAAATCATCTGTGAAGATCATAAAATAATGATACCTGCCGCGAGCCTCAATATTCATCGGACCACATACATCAGTATGTATGATTTCGAACAAATCTTTTGCTCGCTCCATTGTTCCGGAGAACGGAGTCTTAGTCATCTTGCCCATGAGGCATGGTTCGCAAGCATCAACTGATTCATAATCAAGTGATTCCAAAAGCCCATCAGCATGGATTTTCTTCATGCGCTTTACACCAATATGACCTAAAAGGCAGTGCCACAAATAAGTTGCACTATCATTATTAACTTTGCATCTTTTGGCTTCAATATTATGAAAATGTGTATCACCACGATTGAGATCCAACAAACCATTTTCATTGGGTGTATGACCATAGAAGGTTTTATTCATGTAAACAAAACAACAATTATTCTCTAACTTATATGAATAACCGTATTGCAATAAACATGATCCAATCATATTCATGCTCAACACAAACACTAAATAACATTTATTTTAGGTTTAACACTAATCCCAATTGTATAGGGAGTGTGCGATGATGATCATATCAATCTTGGAACCATTTCCAATACACATCGTCACTTCACCCTTAACTAGTCTCTGTTCATTCCGCAACTCCTGTTTCGAGTTACTATTCTTAGCAACTGAACTAGTATCAAATACTGAGGGGTTGCTATAAACACTAGTAAAGTACACATCAATAACATGTATATCAAATATACCTATGTTCACTTTGCCATCCTTCTTATCCGCCAATTACTTGGGGTAGTTCCGCTTCCAGTGACCAGTCCCTTTGCAGTAGAAGCACTCAGTTTCAGGCTTAGGTCCAGACTTGGGTTTTTTCACTTGAGTAGCAACTTGCTTGCCCTTCTTCTTGAAGTTCCCATTTCTTCCCTTTGTCCCTTTACTTGAAACTAGTGGTTTTGTTTACCATCAACACTTGATGCTTTTCTTGATTTCTACCTTCGTCGATTTCAGCATCACGAAGAGCTTGGGAATCAGTTCTGTTATCCCTTGCATATTATAGTTCATCACGAAGTTCTACTAACTTGGTGATGGTGACTAGAGAATTCTGTCAATCACTAGTTTATCTGGAAGATTAACTCCCACATATTCAAGCGATTGTAGTACCCAGACAATCTGAGCACATGCTCACTGCTTGAGCTATTCTCCTCCATCTTTTAGCTATAGAACTTGTTGGAGACTTCATATCTCTCAACTCAGGTATTTGCTTGAAATATTAACTTCAACTCGTGGAACATCTCATATGGTCCATGACGTTCAAAACGTCTTTGAAGTCCCAATTCTAAGCCGTTTAAGCATGGTGCACTAAACTATCAAGTAGTCATCATATTGAGCTAGCCAAACGTTCATATCATCTGCATCTGCTCCTGTAATAGGTTTGTCACCTAGCGGTGCATCAAGGACGTAATTCTTCTGTGTAGCAATGAGGATAAACCTCAGATCACGAATCCAATCCGCATCATTGCTACTAACATCTTTCAACTTAGTTTTCTCTCGGAACATATCAAAAATAAAACAGGGGAGCTAAACGCGAGCTATTAATCTACAACATAGATATGCTAATACTACCAGGACTAAGTTCATGATAAATTTAAGTTCAATTAATCATATTACTTAAGAACTCCCACTGAGATAGACATCCCTCTAATCCTCTAAGTGACCACGTGATCCATGTCAACTAAACCATGTCTGATCATCACGTGAGATGGAGTAGTTTCAATGGTGAACATCACTATGTTGATCATATCTACTATATGATTCACGCTTGACCTTTCGGTCTCAGTGTTCCGAGGCCATATCTGTTATATGCTAGGCTCGTCAAGTTTAACCTGAGTATACCGCGTGTGCAACTATTTTGCACCCGTTGTATTTGAACGTAGAGCCTATCACACCCGATCATCACGTGGTGTCTCAGCACGAACAACTTTCGCAACGGTGCATACTCAGGGAGAACACTTATACCTTGATAATTAGTGAGAGATCATCTTATAAAGCTACCGTTGAACTAAGCAAAATAAGATGTATAAAAGATAAACATCACATGCAATCAAAAAATGTTACATGATATGGCCATCATCATCTTGTGCCTTTGATCTCCATCTCCAAAGCATCGTCATGATTTCCATCGTCATCGGCATGACACCATGATCTCCATCATATTGATCTATATCAATGTGTCATCACATGGTCGTCTCCCCAACTATTGCACTTGCAACTATTGCTATCGCATAGTGATAGAGTAAAGCAATTATTTCGCACTTGCATCTTATGCAATTGTCGGCGTTCTGGGAACGGGGGTCCCCAGACTTGCCTGCCTGCAGCCTGCGGCGTGGCTCAAAGGGGGCCCAGCATGGCCTGTCTTCATCAACACAGACCCAAGACCCTCGCGAGGGGCCAAGCCTCGCGGGGCGGACGAAACGGAGCTTCCTCAGGCACGGCCTCATCAGGCTGGCTCGCGAGGAGGCGGAGAGATCAAGCCGGGGTACCTCATGAGGTGCCCGTGACGCAAGCCATGACGACCAAGGGCGCCAGGCGGGCGCCAGCCCGCGTAGTGTCCTCCTTTCCTCTTTGGTGCAAAGGGAGCAAGCGCAGGCGAGAGCATCAAGCGAAGGCACCCGTTTAGGTGCAACGAGACCAAGACCAGTCCAACGGTAGGGAGGAAGTCATTGTGGAGCCCAAGCCAGCGTCACCACCAGAGTCTTTGGCAGGCGAGGACCAACTTTAGTCAGGATAAGTGTACCAGATGTTCCCCTTCAAAATGGCCAATTGTTGGCGCCCTTCCCGCTCAATATTTGGGAAGAGGCCCAGGGCCTTTGCCTATAAATAGGGCTAGCCACCCACAGAAGAGGAGGATCGAAATCAGAGAGAGGATTGAGAAGAGAGAGAGAGAGAGAGAGAGAAGGGTGACTGAACTCCCCGTAGCAGTTCATCCCCCCAACCAAGAACAGACCCTCGCGAGGTTGTTCTTCCTTGTATTGCTCATCATCATCAGCCCAAGAGGCAATCCACCACATCACACACTGGAGTAGGGTATTACACCACAACGGTGGCCCGAACCAGTATAAACCCTGTGTCTCTTGTGTTGTTCTTTCCATGGCTTAGATCTTAGCGAGGCGAAGGGGTGCAGGAAGGTAGAAGGCGAAATCTCCACGCGCACCCTAGTGTTCGAACCTCAAGGGTCTGCCGGAACCCGAAATCCGACATTTGGCGCGCCAGGTAGGGGTGCGCCGGAATTCGTCTTCCACCACCCCGTTCTCCTCCGACCATCGCGTCCATGTCTGACGCTCGTCGGGCCCGCGCCGAGCGCCGGGCCGCTCTCGCCTCCCGCGTCGCACAGACGGCTCCTGTCGGTGGGCGTCCTCGCCGTTCCCCGTCACCTGCCGTCAACGCCGCGACCGGCCCAGCGGGGGACGAGCAGCAAGCGTTGTCTCAGCATCCGTCCGTGCGGCAAGACGGCCGCACCGCTACTCCCTCTCTCACCCCAGCTGGTTCTTCGTCCCGCGCGCTCCGCGCACCCATGGAGGCTCGAGCTGCGCTCATCGCGGCAAACGAGCTCCTGCGCTACCGTCCCGTCGACGACGTCTATGAAGAATGGCTCGACCGCGTCGCCGAGCTCGTCCGTGCCACAGGGGGTTCTCCTGCACCGACCGTTCCGCTACACCGCACCCCACCCCGCGCGGGCGACGAAGCTCCGGTGACGCTCCGGCCGCCTCCTCCTCAAGAAGGTGCCATGGCTCCAAGGCGCATGGCCCCTGGGCGGAACCCGCTCCGTCAGGTGCCAGCGCGGCAAGAGCAGAGCTGCCAAGAAGTCCCTCGCCCGCAAGAAGCTGCCCGAGCGCTCCCTGCTCCAGCACGTCACGACCACGCTCCTGCTCCCGCACGTCAAGACCCCGCGCTACTCCCAGTTGCAGCACATGGGGACATGCAAGACCAAGCTCTCCGTCACCCAAGGCCTCCCGTGGCCACAGCTGGCTACCGTGCCTTCACCACCGAGCTACGCAGCATCGCGTGGCCCGGCAAGTTCAAGCCAGACCTGCCTCCTCGTTACGACGGCACGGCCGACCCTGCGGAGTTCCTCCAGCTATATGAGCTAGGCATCGAAGCTGCCAACGGAGACGAGAAGGTCATGGCGAATTGGTTTCCCATGGCGCTCAAGGACGGGGCCCGCACCTGGCTCCTGAACCTGGCTCCAGGCATGATCTCCTCCTGGGACGAGATGCGCACCTGCCGTGAGCGACATGCGCCGCATCAAGCAACAACCCAGAGAGACCCTGCAGAAGTACATCCAGCGCTTCAACAACGCACGCCTCAAGATTCCCAAGGTGACCGAGGAGGCCATCATCTCAGCCTTCTCTGACGGCGTGCGCGATGTCAAGATGAAGGAGGAGCTGGCGATGCATGAAGACCTGTGCACCTCCTTGGAGTTGTTCAACTTGGCAACCAAGTGCGCCAGGGCTGAAGAAGGGCGTCTCTCCCTCCTCGAGCTGTCTACCGCAGACCCAGAAGAGAAGAAGCCCAAGGCCAAGGATGTGAAGCACAAGGGGGCTATCGTGCTCGCGGCAGAACCAGACACCAAGCGGGGCAGAGATCAGCCCGAACCTTCCAAGGGCAGTTGGTACTGTGTGTACCACGACCTCCACACCCACAACACCAACGAATGTCAAGAGCTCCGAGCCGTGCGAGAAGGAAGGATCGGCCGTCGCCCCGACCGCGGTGACTGGGGCTATGGTCGAGGAGGAGTAAGGAACGCAGGACACTGGCAAGACCGCTGCCCGCGCCAAGGGTGGCGCGATCAACCTCGCGAGGATCACTGGCAAGACCCGCCTCGCGAGGGAGACTGGAGGGATGAAAGCACAAGTGCTCCCTAGGTGGTTTTGGTAATTGGTGACAACATATCTCTTGTTGGACTAACACTTCTATCTAGCATGTTTCAGATAAGTTCAACATTGGCATGGCATGGATATGAAAGTGGAACCCTCAAAATGCTAAGGACAATGGAGTGACCGAGTTTGGCTTAGAGTTTAGGTCATATGTGGATATGGGAAAGTAGTTGAGGGTTTTGGAGCATATCACTAAGCACATGGAGCAAGAGGCTCATTAAGCAACACCTCATCCCTCCTTTATAGTATTGGCTTTTCCTATGGACTCAATTACCGGGGAAAGCTTGCCGCCGTGAACAGTAACCTTGTCGGGGAAAGCTTGCCGCCGTGACAGTAACCTTGCCAGGGAAAGCTTGCCGCCATGATAGTAACCTTGCCGGGGAAAGCTTGCCGCCGTGACAGTAACCTTGCCGGGGAAAGCTTGCCGCCGTGACAGTAACCTTGCCGGGGAAGAGCCACTCCATTGTCCTTAGCATTTTGAGGGTTCCACTTTCATATCCATGCCATGCCAATGTTGAACTTATCTGAAACATGCTAGATAGAAGTGTTAGTCCAACAAGAGATATGTTGTCATCAATTATCAAAACCACCTAGGGAGCACTTGTGCTTTCAATCTCCCCCTTTTTGGTAATTGATGGCAACATACATCAAAGCTTTAGATAAAGATGTACAGAACAGCAAGTAAAGCTTTGGAAGAACATGTAGCAAGCATAGGCTCCCCCTACATGTATGCACTCATGTAAATATGAAATATAGAGGCATGTGAGAGCATAAACATGACAGAGTAGGCAATGTGTTACATGTATCTTGGCCATATGCATCAGAGCAAAAGATTATTAAGGAAAGTACCTTCATGCTCATGAGTCCTTCTTGCAAACAGTATGTACATAAGCAAGAACTCCTCATACTCATGATTTTGATGCATATACTTACCTTGTGGTCTCGAGTTGGCTTAGGATGGAATGAACCTGTAAACAAGGTTAGATAACACAGGTACGTCCACTAGCCAGAGCAAACAAAAGAAACCACAAGAATGCCAAGACTGGGATGACATGTAGAGAGTAATAACATTGGATTCAACATGTCCCCAAGAATAAAGATATGCAATGAATTTGACTGATTTCTTTTCCCTTAGGTGTCTTGCTCCCCCTGAATCTTAAATGGGATATTGGGAGAAGATAGGAAACAGAAATCAGAGCTGAATAGAACTTAATTCAAATGAGTTCATATGAACATGTCTTTCCCCCAAGAAGACATGTGGCATCTCTCCTCTTGAACAACAAGCATCTGGGATCCTTGAGTATTTTCTCTCCCCCTTGAGGTCTCTCTCTCCCCCTTAATACTTTCTCTCTTGTGGGTTTGGTCCTTGAGACTGTTTCTCTCCCTTGATGTGATCTCTCTCTCCTACAAGCTTTGATGTGATCTCTCTCTCCCCCTTTGACATCAATTTCCAAGAAGGTTTTTCCTGGAATCCGTCGAATAGGTTTGGTCCTTGAGATTCAGCACAAAGCAGAGGATAAAATTGTGATGCTTGTGGAGGACAAGATTCATTGAGTGGAGCTGGATCAGAAGAAATGTAGAACAAGTGGCAAACTGTTTTTCTGATTGCAAAGTCGGTGGCACCGAGTGGCACATTTCGGTGGTACCGAAAAGATTCCGTTGGACCGAAATTTGCAAGTCGGTGAGACCGAGTTTACACAGAGAAAAACACTTGTCACCTCAGCTCACTAGTCAAGTAAGATCTCACAAAAGATTTGCAATGAATTAGCTGAAGGATTTGCAAGGAATGTGATGCAGAAATATGCAGAACAAGAACAAAAAGAAAAAAAGTGAAAGTTTCTAGATGAAGTTTTTTTGTTTGAGAGAGAAGGAAACAAATATGCAGGGAACAAATGCAATAACTCAGAAAAGGACACAAGAGAACTTCATCTAGAATTGGGTGGTGACATAGTCACCTATGTTAGAGTATATTGACTTAGGAGTCAAGTGAGGACACTTGATCATAGGTCATACTCATCGTTTAAGCTCAAAATGGGGTTACCATTTTTCGTTTAAGCATCTTGATGTATTCACATCTTGTTGAGTTGCTTTGACTCATGACTCGGAGTAAAGCTTATCTAAGATGGAATGACATACCTTGGGTGGTGATGTGGTTCTTGCTCATGTAGTTGAACTTGTGTGGGTGCTCAGGGGTGATGTAGTTCATCAAGAGTTGGGAGCACCACTTGGAGTTTGAGTTTATCTACCTACATGGGTTAGTTCTTGCAAGGAAGAGCACTTGTGTATCCAAAAATGACAATCATGAAGCTTAACATAGAATTTGTCAAAGGATATGTTTGAATGGTTTTGTGCTTCCTTGTCTTAAACCACTATTGTATAGAGTCTTGGTGATGTAGAGATTGCTCAAGATATGAGTGAGTCGCAATCTCATGGAATTAGATTCAACCAAGCACCTATAAGGGTTAGACAACATACAAGGTGCAAATATATCCAAGACATAAGATAGTTATCATAAGAGATATATCATGGATTAGTCATAAGCTCATGTCTTGCATGTACCCAATGGAGTTTCTACTCCAAGTTCGAGGCATGAATGATGTTCAATTCTCCTCTCAACCTGCAAAATACTTTCTCATCAAGCGGTTTAGTGAATATATCTGCTAATTGCTTATCGGTGCGAACATGCTTAAGGTTGATGTCACCCTTAGCAACATGATCTCGAATGAAATGATGACGAACTTCAATATGCTTAGTTCGAGAATGTTGTACAGGATTATGACCAATTTTGATAGCACTTTCATTGTCACAAAGCAGTGGAACATGTTTCACATAAATCCCATAATCTTTAAGAGTTTGTGTCATCCAAAGTAATTGAGCACAACATGAACCAGCGGCAATGTATTCCGCTTCGGCGGTGGATAAGGATACCGAGTTTTGTTTCTTGGAAGACCAAGACACAAGAGATCTACCAAGAAATTGACAAGTACCCGAAGTGGACTTTCTATCAACCTTGTCTCCGGCATAATCTGAGTCAGAATAGCCAACCAGATCAAAAGAAGACCTCTTAGGATACCAAATGCCAAAATTTGGTGTATGATTAAATATCTCACTATCCTTTTCACAGCCTTAAGATGACAATCTTTAGGAGCAGCTTGATATCGAGCACACATGCACACACTTAGCATAATATCGGGACGTGAAGCACATAGGTATAACAATGAACCAATCATAGAGCGATAAACCTTTTGATCAACAGGTTCACCATCTTTAGTCAAATCATTATGTCCACTAGTGGGCATGGGTGTAGACATACCTTTGCATTCTTGCATATTGAACTTCTTGAATAAGTCCTTGGTGTACTTTGTCTGAGAGACAAATGTACCTTCCTTAGTTTGCTTGATTTGCAACCCGAGAAAGAATTTGAGTTCACTCATCATAGACATCTCAAACTTCTCTGACATTAGCTTTCCAAACTTTTCACTAAAGAGAGGGTTAGTTGAACCAAATATGATGTCATCAACATAAATTTGGCATACAAATAGTTCTCCATTAACCCTTTTAGTAAAAAGAGTAGAATCAATTTTACCAATTTCAAAACCACTTGTAATAAGGAACTTGGTCAAGCATTTATACCATGCTCTAGGAGCTTGTTTGAGACCATAAAGAGCTTTGTGAAGTTTGTAAACATGATTAGGTTTCTTAGGATTGACAAAGCCGGGAGGTTGTTTGACATAAACTTCCTCCTCTATTTCTCCATTTAGAAAAGCACTTTTAATGTCCATTTGGTACAAGGTGATATTATGGTGATTAGCATAGGCAAGTAAGATGCGAATGGACTCAAGTCTAGCAACGGGAGCATATGTCTCACCATAGTCCATACCTTCGACTTGTGTGTATCCTTGGGCGACGAGACGTGCTTTGTTGCGGACCACTTGTCCATCTTCATCTTGCTTGTTGTGAAACACTCATTTGGTACCAATGATATTGTGGTTGTTGTCGGGCTTCTCAACCAATGTCCAAACTTGGTTTCTCTCGAAATTATGTAGCTCTTCATGCATAGCGTTTATCCAATCCGGATCTTCCAATGCTTCTTCAACCTTCATTGGTTCAATGCTAGAGATGAATGAATAGTTTTCACAAAAGTTAGCTAAACGAGTTTTTGAGCGAGTGATTCTCCTGGTTTGTATATCATTGAGGATTTGCTCAACGGGATGATCTTTGGCAATTCTTGCTCGAACTCGTGAGAGCTTTTGCTTGGGTCTTTGTTGAGCATCTTCTTCATCTTGTTCTTCTTCTTGGCCTTCTTCATTGTTGACGTTGTCGTTCTCTTGTCGTGGTGGAGAAGGAGGTTGTTGATGTTCATCTTGACGTACTTCCTTGTTTTCTTCATCTTGGTGTGTCCCACTTGTGGATGCATCCGTGTTGATTCTTGGTTCACCTTGTTGTGAAGTAGAAGCTTCCACTTGGACGGATGAAGTACTCTCCTTCACCTCCGTTGGACGAATTTTGCCAATGGACAAGTCTTGGATTGCTTCTGAAGGGTCTTTGTCTCCTACATCAATTGGCAATTGCTCTACTTGCGAGCCATTAGATTCATCAAACTTCACATCTACCGTCTCTTCAACCTTTCGGGTGAAATTGTTGTAGACACGGTAAGTGTGAGAGTTTGAGCCATAACCAAGTAGAAAACCTTCATGATATTTAGGAGCAAACTTTGAACGACGATGCTTATCAAGAATGTAGCACTTTGAGCCGAATACTCGAAAGTATCCAACTTGAGGCTTGTTACCGGTGAGGAGCTCGTATGCCGTCTTGCCGAGTAGCTTGTGAAGATATAAGCGATTTGTTGCCTGACATGCTGTCTCAACCGCTTCTGCCCAAAAGTGCTTTGGCGTCTTGTATTCATCAAGCATTGTCCTTGCCATTTCGATGAGCGTCCGGTTCTTCCTCTCAACAACTCCATTTTGTTGAGGTGTGTATGTAGCCGAGAACTCGTGTGAAATCCCTTCTTCGTCAAGAAAGGTGTCCACATTTGCGTTCTTGAACTCTGTTCCGTTGTCACTCCGAACCTTCTTGATCTTCACATCAAACTGATTTTGGGCTTTCCTAGCGAAGCATCTGAAGATCTTCTGGACCTGCGATTTGTCACTGAGGAAAAACACCCACGTGAATCTTGAAAAATCATCAACTATAACTAGACCAAAGGAATTTCCACCGAGACTCTTGTAGGCATTGGGACCAAAAAGATCCATGTGAAGCAGCTCGAGTGGCCTCCTTGTGGTCATGATGTTCTTCACATGATGTCTCCCTCCAACCTGTTTACCTGCTTGACAAGCACTGCAAAGTCTATCCTTATCAAATATGACATCGTTAACTCCAAGGATATGATTTCCTTTAATAAGCTTGTCAAGGTTTCTCATGCCAACGTGACCTAGTCGTCTATGCCACAACCAACCTTTTGAGGATTTAGCAATAAAGCAAGTTTTAGGTTGTGCCTTTTTAGAGAAATCGACAATGTAAAGATCACCTCTACGCATACCGGTAAAGACCATTTTATGATTGTCTCGACAAAAGACTTGGCAATCTATCTCAGTAAATAAGACATTCAAACCGAAATCAGCAAGTCTAGATACAGAAAGTAAGTTATAGCCAAGAGATTCAACGAGCATGACATTTTGAATGGAACTATCATGTGAGATGGCCACCTTACCAAGGCCAACCACTTTACCCTTTGAGTTATCACCAAAGGTGACATATTTTCGAGGGCCGTTGTTTTCAGCAAGCTCATGAAACATCTCTTCATCTCCGGTCATATGATCAGTACATCCACTATCAAGAACCCATTCCTTTCCTCCTGACGCATATCCCCGAAGATTTGCCATAAGACCAAAATGTCTCATTGCATTATCAAGATCGGAGTCACTATCATCATCATCATCATAATATTCATGTTCATCATGATCTTGTGACTCATCATTTCCTAGAGAGGGTAATTCATTAGATAAATGATCAAAGTGATTACTTTTATGAATTCTTATAGCTTTGAGTATGATATCATTAATGATTCCAACATCTCCTTTGGTATGCTTAAGATTGACAAGTTCAAGAAGACATTTACCAAAACTAGGATCACTAGAGTTCATCTTACTCAAGGCAATAGATTTATGGAGTATTTCATCCAAAGTTTTCAAGGAGTGATTGGGAAACCATTCCTCAAGAAATTTCCATATAGTATAGGCGCAATTTTGAGTAGGCAAACTAGCAATCAAATCTTTGGGCAAACCTCTAATGATGAGCTCAATAGTTCTAAGATTGCGAATCATATCAATATCTTCATCTAGGGTAGGATGCAAAGGATCAATATGAGGTGCACAAGGGCTAGCAATATACTTGTTCAAATGATATTGATTGAAGATTACAAGCATCTCATTTTTCCACTCATGAAAATACTTTCCATCAAGAATAGGCACTCTATGTCTAAGACTCCCTAGAGTAGACACATCCATCTTCCTCCAATGGTGATTAAACGAAGGCAATGGAGACCAAAGCTCTGATACCACTTGTGGGATCTAGAAGTAGATGTGTCTAGAGGGGGGGTGATTAGACACTTCGTGCTAAAGTTGCAATTTTTAAGCTTTTTCAGTTTAAGTGGAGTTTAGGCACTATTTCAACACACACAATACATATCAAGCAAGCAAGCAAAGAGCATATGAGCAGCGGAATGTAAAGCATGCAACTTGCAAGAATGTAAAGGGAAGGGTTTGGAGATTTCAAACGCAATTGGAGACACGGATGTTTTTCCCGTGGTTCGGATAGGTGGTGTTACCCTACATCCACGTTGATGGAGACTTCAACCCACGAAGGGTAACGGTTGCGCGAGTCCACACAGGGCTCCACCGAAGGGCAACGGTTGCGTGAGTCCACAAAGGGTCCACGGAGAAGCAACCACCCACAAAGGGTCCACGAAGAAGCAACCTTGTCTATCCCACCATGGCCATCGCCCACGAAGGACTTGCCTCACTAGCGGTAGATCTTCACGAAGTAGGCGATCTCCTTGCCCTTACAAACTCCTTGGTTCAACTCCACAATCTTGTCGGAGGCTCCCAAGTGACACCTAGCCAATCTAGGAGACACCACTCTCCAAGAAGTAACAAATGGTGTGTAGGTAATGAACTCCTTGCTCTTGTGCTTCAAATGATAGTCTCCCCAACACTCAACTCTCTCTCATAGGATTTGGATTTGGTGGAAAGAAGATTTGAGTGGAAAGCAACTTGGGAAGGCTAGAGATCAAGATTCATATGGTAGGAATGGAATGTCTTGATCTCAACACATGAGTAGGTGGTTCTTTCTCAGAACATATGAGTTGGAATGATGTGTGTGTTCTGATGGCTCTCTCACTTAATGAGAAAGAGGTGGAGGGGTATATATAGCCTCCACACAAAATCCAACCGTTACATAGTTTTCCAATCTCGGTGGGACCGAATAAATAAACTCGGTCTGACCGAAAATGTAAACCTAGTGACCGTTAGGAATTTCGGTGGGACTGACATGCAACTCGGTAGGACCGATTCGGTTAGGGTTTGGGCATAACGTAATCTCGGTGAGACCGATTACACAAACTCGGTGAGACCGAATTTGGTAATTAACTAACCAGAGAGTTGGTCAGGCAAACTCGGTGGGACCGATTTGCTCTTTCGGTGAGACCGAGTGGAACTCGGTGAAACCGAAAGTTACAAAGGGGAAACACTGAGTTTACATTGCAATCTCGGTGGGACCGAGTGCGTATCTCGGTGAGACCGAGAATATTGCAATAGGTAACAGAGAGTTTGCAATCCCATCTCGGTGGGACCGAGAACCTTATCGGTAGAACCGAATTGCTAGGGTTTGGCAGTGGCTAATGACAAGTGAAACTCGGTGGCGCCGGATAGACCTCGCGAGGATCGCCCGCAAGGCAACGCAGGCCTCCCTCCGCTGCCATCGCAGCCAAGGAGAAACGAGGACCGCCATCAGGACGAGGGGGCTGGGGGCTTCCAGGAGCCGCGCGCGATCGCCTGCATCCTGGGCGGGGCTCAAGCCCCAGCCTCTCAACGCATCTTCAAGCAGTTCGCCCGCGAAGTGAATGCAGTCCTCCTCAAGCTCGAAGCCACGCGCCCTCTCAGGTGGTCGGCGTGCGCCATCACGTTCAGCTCAGCAGATCAGCTCAAGTGTGCGGCCATAGCCGGAGTCCTCCCGATGCTTTGTTCCCCAATCATCAGCAACGTGGTGGTAACCAGGACCCTCATTGATGGTGGGGCAGGCCTCAACGTCCTGTCCATGGAAACATTCAACAACCTCCAAGTGCCCTACAACCAGCTTTAGCCAACCAAGCCTTTCTCCGGAGTCACCGACGGCTCCACGGTCCCGATTGGGCAGGTCCGCCTCCCTGTCACCTTCGGGGCACGCGACAACTACCGCACTGAGCTCATCGACTTCGACGTCGCCCACATTCGCCTGCCGTACAACGCCATCCTTTGGGTACCCAGTGCTGGCCAAGTTCATGGCCGTAACTCACCATGGCTACAATGTCCTCAAGATGCCAGGAAGTGGCGGAGTCATCACGGTGCCCTGTGAAGAGAAGGACGCAGTGTGTTCCCTGGAACGAGCCTTTCAGGCCGCATCACTGGGAGACCCGGATCGCGGAAGCAGGAGGCTTCTCGAGACCACCCCCAAGAAGAAGAAGACATCATCCGGCCCAGCCCCTCAGGAGGCAGGCCCCTCAGGGCCCGCGCCTGCGCAGGGGGAACCTCCTTCCATCGCATAGGAAAGCGCGCCCGGCGCCCTCCTCAGGCAGGGCTCGGGGGCTCTCCCTTGGAGGGCCACCGACCTGGCTAAGGTCACAAGGGAGGCGCTTGGGCGCCACATGGAGGCGTGTTTCGAAGCACGTTTCCCTCAAGAAGGAGTAAGGCAAGGAGAGCCAGACCCTCAGGAGTTCGTCAACAAGGCCATTCAGGAGCTACAGGAGTCAAGAGTCATCAAAGGCGACCGCCGCCTACCCACTGTGGCTCCCCATCCAGGCGAGGATGGTGGGTTGCGCGTCTGCATCGACATACCAGGGCTCAATCGAGTCGCCTCTCTGGAGCGCCTCTGGCCCTCGCGAGTGGGGCGCTGTGAAGGTCCACCCCACAGCTATGTTCGCATGCCTTACGGCTTGCCGAACGCGGCTGCCACGTGCCAGCGCCTCATGAGGGGCATCATGGAGGCTCAAGAGGCCAGGCGTTCCGCAGCCCTGGCGGAGATGGAGATGGTCCGCGAGGGGCCACCAGCGCCTCCGGAGCCTCCCCGGCCCCCTGGGCCTGGGGGCTCGTGAGGATCGGCTTCTGCAACCCACCGAGTCAGCTACACCAACACTCCTTCGTTCTCAACATCATCAGGTGACATCTTTCAAGTTTCATTTCCAGCTGGGAGCGCCCCCCCAGGGCTGCATTATTCCCAGGCCTCGTGGGTCCGTCCCTGCGTCATGTATCCCTTTTATTTCATGTTGTTAGCTTACTTTGTTGGGGGCGCCCCACGGGCTGCATCATCCCCAAGTCGCTCGGGCCAGACCCAGCGGCATGTATCTCTCTTGCGTTTATTTCCGGCTATGCGTTCGACCCACCATGCTTGATTATTTGGTGCTTGTCCACGGCACCTCTTCTTCTCCATGCCAACCACTTGCATGTTAAAGGGGGGGTACCTGAGCATCGCAACTCAGGGCTCTTACTGGCTCCCCAGCCCTCACCCTCTGGCCTTGTCCACGGCATCACGACCTGGCATACCAGCGACGGCTGAGACCAGCTCGAGGGCCGGGACCCGAGGACGTAGAGTGCCGGCATCTAACCAAATTTGCAGGGACACATCACAAGATAAGGCCCAGTGCCAGGCGCAACCCGCCTAGAGGTAGGGCCCCGTGAGTCCCACGCTGGCTCACGGGTGCCCAGATACACCTCGCCAGGCCCTACCGTGGCAGCCACGTGTCAGGGCGGGGCTGTACACGCCCCGGGGGCTCCTCCCGGAGGGGAGCCCCCTCCCATGTACCAGTGGAAGCACCATGCTCCGCGCTGGCTGACGACACTGCCGAGGAGCGGCTATGCCCGTACACATACGGAAGCGCTATGCTCCGCGCTGGTGATAAACAACTGAGGGCGGCCACCGGGCCGCATCATCCTTAGGGAGCCCAGAGCTTAGTGTCTAGCCTCATCGTAACGCCTCCCCTCGGGAGTGCCGCGCGAGGGGGCTGGGCACGGGGGCTGCGCCTGGGTCACGCCCAGACGCACGCCACCCAGCCAGGCCCCCCCGGGCCTGGTTCGTCGCGCGTCTCTCCCCTAGCGGAGCCAAGGTACGAAGGCCATTCGAGCATCAAGGGGGACTCCTGAGCATCGCGACTCAGGAGCTTAACTGGTCATGTAGCCCCTCACTCCTTAGTTCCGAAAGGCTAATGGCGGTTGAGGTATGCGCGCGGCCGGGCTCTACAGACATAGAACGGTAGATCCACCCACATCACACCTCCCTACTTGTTGTTCGTGCGCCAAGGGGGACTCCTGAGCATCGCGACTCAGGAGCCTAACTTGTCACGTAGCCCCTCACTCCTTGGTCCCATCCTGGTTTCCGGTCGGGGCTAACGACGGCTGAGGTATGCGCGGGGCCGGGCTCTGCCGGCGTAGAACATAAGCAAGTAGGAAGGAGAAGCGTAAATTTCAAGGAATTCAAAAGCAAATATTACAGTCCATACTGTTATCTCAATGCCAAACGCAAGTTTAAATGCCTCCCCGAGGCATGATACATGTGCAGGAATTAAAGGCAGGACAGGAGCCACAACGGAGTCACTTGTCGGCGGTGGAGCAGCATGGAGTGGGTACGCCTCATGGAGCAGCGGGGTCGGCAGCGCCTTGCTTCGGCTTGGTGCTGAAGGCCCGAAACTTCCCCAGCAGAGCCTCCACGCGACCCTTCACGGCCTCGGCAGCGGCAGCGGCACGCTCGCCGCTTACTGGCTCCAGCAGGCTGTCGAGGTCGACGCCGGGATCGCGAAGGTAGATGTGGGTGAGGACCCGCGTCAGCGCAGCAGAAGACAGGACACGCGCCTCGGCCTCGGCCGTGGGGCCAAGGCCAAGGGCGACATCTTCAAGAGCGCGAACCAGGAAGGGAAGCAGCTTGGCGGGGCCGTCCTCGGCACCAGCCAGCGGGCTCTCCAGGCCGCTGTCGTAAAGCGTCCTCAGCGAGGAGCGAGCCTTTGCCTCCATCTCAGCGAAGGCCACGCGGTCCTCGGCAAGAACCTGGGCCTTGTCGTCCAGCTCGACCTTCCTCGCCCCCAACTCCTGCTCCAGCGCGCCTAGGCGGTCGCGGCGCTTCCTGAGCTTGGCCTCCCAGCCCTCGACGGCCGCCTCGCGAGCCTTCACACCTTCTTCCTGCTCTTGGCGAAGGCGGACCTCTTTCGCGAGCTGGTCCCGCAGGCCTTGCAGCTCGTCCTCCAGCGCCTTGCAGCGACCACGGACGTCGACCACCTCCCCCAGGGCTGCGTCACGAGCAGCCTTCGCCTCAAGGACGGCCTGCCTCTCCTCATCGCAAGCCGTCGAGGCCTGGACCAGCACCGCCCGAATTGAAGCGTCGGAGCGAATCCATCCTGAAACCAGCTCCAAGCACCCGGCCACCAAGCGAGGGTCAGCGCCAAGAAGATCCTGCCGCAGCCGGTCCAGCTCAGCAGCAGCACGATCTAGAACGGCAGGAGGAGTCGGAGAGACAGCAGACGGTGGAGTAGGAGGAGAAGGCGGCAGTGCGACCACAGCATCCTGAGGCGGAACTTGCTGCGCCCCAACGGCTGAAGTGGCGGTAGCAGGCAAAGGCACCTCGGGAGTCACTTGGGCCATGGGGGCTAAGCTCGCCCCAGCCGGCTCAGCCAGGCCTCGCGAGGACAACCGGGCAGGAGAAGCCCGTGCGTCGCGGTCACCTTCCTTCGCGGGCGGAAGCGCTACCATGGATGGAACCTCAGGAGCTCCCTTCGGCTTCTTTGCTGCGGGCGCCAGCCTATCCATGAGATGCGGACGTCAAGCCTCAGAAGCAGAACAAGAAATAAAGACAAGAATCAAGCGCTTACGGGTCGTCGCCAGTAAGCTCAAGCGGCCTCCGGCCAAATTTGAAGCCTGAAAGCCGGCTGGAAGGGTCAACCTCGGGAAGCTTGGAAGCGGAAGGCGCGTCTGCGGTCCGCCTCGGGGCCGGGGCAGACCCACGGGAGATCAGCCCGGTCCTGTCCTTCTTCGGGATCGGGGGAAAGCTCCCGCCGTCCTGCTCGTCATCATCCTCGTCGTCATTGCTCAGAGAGAGGCGGAGAACACGGGACCTGCACCGGGGGAGGGGAGCCCTCGACTCTTCGTCAGTCGCCTCGGAGTTAGGCCCTTTTTCCTGCTCCCCTCCTTCCTCCTCTTCGCTGGGGTCGTCGGAGGACACGTCCACCGATTCCCTGGGAGTTTCCATGGGCATGGGCCCGTCCCCGTTGAAGACGGGCCTGTACTCCACTACCTGCTCCCAGTCGTCGCGGAGGAACAAGGGCGTAGGAGCGCCCTCCAACCTCGCCACATCGCCCCCGACCAGAGATTGGAGGACCGTAGCCAGATCTTCGTCGGCCAAGGCCGCGGGGCTCAGATGGGGCCTCCACATCAGAAGTGAGTGCTGCAGAAGCGGAGCCAGCTGGTGCTCCAAGAATTCCCGCAGCAGCGACGCGTCGGTCAGCTTCGCCGCCGCCACGTTGGCCGGCCTCAGATCCGCGTCCATCTTCTCCAACACCAGCTTCGCGCAGGGGTCCGCGAGCTCCGCTCGACCCCAATCGCTGGAGCTCGTGGGTTGCTCCGTGGGCAAGATCAGCCGAGGGTGGATGCGCCCAGCATCTGCCAAGACCCACTTGCTCCTGAAGCCCTCAATCCTTTTCCCAGGGTTCGAAATGGCAATGGCGCCACCGTACGTGATGAAGCTCGCGCACGCGGAAGCAGGACCACGAGAGGTCCGGAGGTAGAAGTAGTGGCGCAGCAAGGCCACTGAGGGCTGCACCCCTATGTGAGCCTCACAATAATAGGCGAAGATTGCCAGGAGAAGGACGGAGTTGGGGTGGAGATGCAGAGCCTGTAGCTTATAATGGCGGAGGACGGAGAAGAAGAACTCGGAGAAGGGAGGCACCAGGCCAGCAGCAATGGCGCTTACAAAGAACGGATTGAAGGTGCTCCCTTGGCCCTCAGGGGTGGCGGAGCCGGCCTTGAACACCTTCCCCCTGTCGATGCCCTGCGCCACCGCCATCCGGCGCAACCGGGTGAGGCTCGCCTCCAACAAGTTCGGCGAGTCTAGGGCAGACGAGTACCAAACTCCGACCGGGGACTGACGAGGCGCCATGGCTTCCTAGGTCACGCGGTCGGAGTAGATCTGGAAATTTTGGAGGAAGGAAGGAGAAGCGCAAGAAAGGGGATATGAGCAGCAACCGGAGAAAGCAAAAAAGCAAAGCCTAGGCAGATGCCTCTCCTTATCAACTCGCGCGGTTGTGGAGACACCCACGTCCAGTCAACCGCCATGCGGCGCCCAAGGCTGCAGGCTGTTAGGGCCTGCGGCACTTCGCCCTTGCCCTTTCGCCTCCCTGCACGGCCAAGTCCGGGTGCGCCTTGGGCCCGGGGGCTACTGTCGGTGTTCTAGGAACGGGGGTCCCCAGACTTGCCTGCCTGCGGCCTGCGGCGTGGCTCAAAGGGGGCCCGGCACGGCCCATCTTCATCAACACAGACCCAAGACCCTCGCGAGGGGCCAAGCCTCGCGGGGCGGACGACACGGAGCTTCCTCAGGCACGACCTCATCAGGCTGGCTCGCGAGGAGGCGGAGAGATCAAGGCGGGGTACCTCACGAGGTGCCCGTGACGCAAGCCATGACGACCAAGGGCGCCAGGCGGGCGCCAGCCCGTGCAGTGTCCTCCTTTCCTCTTTGGTGCAAAGGGAGCAAGCGCAGGCGAGAGCATCAAGCAAAGGCACCCATTTCAGTGCAACGAGACCAAGACCAGTCCAATGGCAGGGAGGAAGTCATTGTGGAGCCCAAGCCAGCGTCACCACCAGAGTCTTTGGCAGGCGAGGACCAACTTTAGTCAGGATAAGTGTACCAGATGTTCCCCTTCAAAATGGCCAATTGTTGGCGCCCTTCCCGCTCAATATTTGGGAAGAGGCCCAGGGCCTTTGCCTATAAATAGGGCTAGCCACCCACAGAAGAGGAGGATCGAAATCAGAGAGAGGATCGAGAAGAGAGAGAGAGAGAGAGAGAGAGAGAAGGGTGACTGAACTCCCCCTAGCAGTTCATCCCCCCAACCAAGAACAGACCCTCGCGAGGCTGTTCTTCCTTGTATTGCTCATCATCATCAGCCCAAGAGGCAATCCACCACACCACACACTGGAGTGGGGTATTACACCACAACGGTGGCCCGAACCAGTATAAACCCTGTGTCTCTTGTGCTGTTCTTTCCATGGCTTAGATCTTAGCGAGGCGGAGGGGTGTAGGAAGGTAGAAGGCGAAATCTCCGCGCGCACCCCAGTGTTCGAACCTCAAGGGTCTGCCAGAACCCAAAATCCGACAGCAATAAAGAGACAACCATAAGGCTTCTGCTAGTCGTCGATAACTTCAACAAAACATGATCATCTTATACAACAACTTATATCTCATCACGTCTTGACCATATCACATCACAACATGCCGTGCAAAAACAAGTTAGACGTCCTCTACTTTGTTGTTGCAAATTTTACGTGGCTGCTATGGGTTAAGCAAGAACCGTTCTTACCTACGCATCAAAACCACAATGATAGTTTGTCAAGTTAGTGTTGTTTTAACCTTTTTAAGGACCAGGCGTAGCCACACTCGGTTCAACTAAAGTTGGAGAAACTGACACCCGCTAGTCACCTATGTGCATAGCACGATGGTAAAACCAGTCTCGCATAAGCGTACACATAATGTCAGTCCGGGCCACTTCATCCAACAATACCGCTGAAACAAAGTGTGACATGCTGGTAAGCAGTGTGACTTATATTGCCCACAACTCACTTGTGTTCTACTCATGCATATTACATCAACGCATAAAACCTGGCTCTGATACCACTGTTGGGGAACGTAGTAATTTCAAAAAAAATCCTACGCACATGCAAGATCATGGTGATGCATAGCAACGAGAGAGGAGAGTGTTGTCCACATACCCTCGTAGACCGAAAGCGGAAGCATTAGCACAACGCGGTTGATGTAGTCGTACGTCTTCACGATCCGACCAATCAAGTACCGAACGCACGGCACCTCCGAGTTTTGCACACGTTCAACTCGATGACGTCCCTCGAACCCCGATCCAGCCGAGTGTTGAGGGAGAGTTTCGTCAGCACGATGGCGTGGTGACGATGATGATGTTCTACCGACGTAGGGCTTCGCCTAAGCACCGCTACGATATGATCGAGGTGGATTATGGTGGAGGGGGGCACCGCACACGGCTAAGAGATCAAGAGATCAATTGTAGTTTATGGGGTGCCCCTGGCCATGTATATAAAGGAGTGGAGGAGGGGAGGGGTCGGCCCTCTCTATGGCGCGCCCTAGGGGAGTCCTACTCCCACCGGGAGTAGGATTCCCCCTTTCCTAGTAGAACTAGGAGCCCTTCCAAGTAGTAGGAGTAGGATAGAAGGAAAGGGAAAAGAGAAGAGGAGAGAAGGAAGGAGGGGGCGCAGCCCTTCCCCCTAGTCCAATTCGGACTAGGCCTTGGGGGGCGCACGGCATGCCTCTCTCTCTTTCCCCTAAAGCCCAATAAGGCCCATACACTCCCCGGCGAATTCCCGTAACTCCCTGGTACTGTGATAAATACCCGAATCACTCGGAACCTTTCCGGTGTTCGAATATAGTCGTCCAATATATTGATCTTTACGTCTCGAACATTTTGAGACTCCTCGTCATGTCCCCGATCTCATTCGGGACTCCGAACTACCTTTGGTACATCAAAACACATAAAATCATAATATAACCATCATCAAACTTTAAGCGTGCGAACCCTACGGGTTCGAGAACTATGTAGACATGACCGAGACACGTCTCCGGTCAATAATCAATAGCGGAACCTGGATGCTTATATTGGCTCCTACATATTCTACGAAGATGTTTATCGGTCAAACCGCATAACAACATACGTTGTTCCCTTTGTCATCGGTATGTTACTTACCCGAGATTCGATCGTCGGTATCTCAATACCTAGTTCAATCTTGTTACCAGCAAGTCTCTTTACTCGTTCCGTAATACATCATCTCGCAACTAACTCATTAGTTGCAAGGCTTATAGTGATGTGCATTACCGAGTGGGCCCAGAGATACCTCTCCGACAATCGGAGTGACAAATCCTAATCTCGAAATACGCCAACCCAACAAGTACCTTCGAAGACACATGTAGAGCACCTTTATAATCACCCAGTTACGTTGTGACGTTTGGTGGCACACAAAATGTTCCTCCGGTAAACGGGAGTTGCATAATCTCATAGTCATAGGAACATGTATAAGTCATGAAGAAAGTAATAGCAACAAACTAAACGATCAAGTGCTAAGCTAACGGAATGGGTCAAGTCAATCACATCATTCTCCTAATGATGTGATCCCGTTAATCAAATGACAACTCATGTCTATGGTTAGGAAACATAAGCATCTTTGATCAACGAGCTAGTCAAGTAGAGGCATACTAGTGACACTCTGTTTATCTATGTATTCACACATGTATTATGTTTCCGGTTAAGACAATTCTAGCATGAATAATAAACATTTATCATGATATAAGGAAATAATAATAACTTTATTATTGCCTCTAGGGCATATTTCCTTCATTTACAAGCAGACATGTCAGAAGATAGAAAGTGGAGTCAACAAGATAACCTCAAGTGTGGAGGCATCATCGGTGCCAACCAACCATGTCCCTGCCATTTCAGAGATCATGAAGATGGTGAAAGAATGTGGTGTCAAAGAAGAAACTGCTGTCATTCACACAACACTCACTCTTATGGTGAAGCCTAACTTTAGGGAAATCTTCAATGCTCTTGAAACAAAAGAAGGGAGGCTTGATTATCTGAAGAGGGAGCATGAGAGGGAGATGTTGAAGCACGTGTAGGCTTATGTTCTAGAACTATATTTGGTTATGTCATGGTCTTGTGGATTAAATGTGTTTTGTTGTAGACCATATTTGCTTATGTTGTGAACCATGTTTGCTTATGTTCTGGAACCATGCTTGCTTATGTTATGAACCATATTTATTTCACTTGTCGCAACATGATTGTGTTGTGAACAATATTTGTTTATGTTTCTAGCAGTATACATATTGTTAAAATTATTTATTAAGTTGTTGACCATGATGGAACCATGATTGTATTTTAACATCTTCATGTTCCTGTGTAGATGGATTCAAGGATGGAAGAAGTGGCCAAAAAGGGCCAGGAGGGACTGAAAGTTCTAGCTGAACTTGGGAAGCAGGCTGCTATCATGGGAAACCTAGGTAACCTTTATGTTGGGCGGTACTTGAACAAAATATACAGATTGCCTCAGCAAACAGGACTTCAATGGGTCATGGAGTGTTATGGTCGTCCCCAATACTTTTATAAAATGTTTCAGATGAGCACTGATGTTTTCATAGCACTTCAGGATTTGCTTGTCTCTACATATGGTTTGACATCAACCACTAATGTTTCCTCAATTGAGTCACTGGCCATGTTCTTATGGATCGTTGGAGGCCCTCGATCATTCGCTCAAGTTGAGAACCGTTTTGTACGGTCACTTTGGACAGTTCATACAAAGTTTAAGGAAGTTCAGTTATGTTTGCGGAAGTTAGCGGAAGATATCATCAAACCGACATATCCTACTTTTAGCTATGAGCATGAAAGGATTAAAGATGAACATTTCTAGCCTCATTTCAAAGGTGCTATTGGTGCAATAGATGGATCACATGTGCCAGTTTCAGTACCAGCAGATGATGCGGTTAACCATAGATGTTGGCATGGTTTTACATCTCAGAATGTGCTTGTAATATGTGACTTTGACATGAGGTTTACCTTTGTTGTTGCAGGTTGGCCGGGTTGTGCACATGACACCAGGATCTTGAATCATGCATTATCACATTTCTCTTTATTTCCTGTACCTCCCAAAGGTATAACATACTAACAAAAAAATCCCATCGGTAATTCTATTCTTATGTGCGACGCTAATTTGTTGTACATTTTTAGGGAAATATTATCTTGTGGACTCTGGATATCCAAATCGAACGGGATACCTTGCTCCTTTCAAGGGGAGTACATACCATCTATCGGAATTCCATCTTCGTCGTGACCGTCCACCTCAAGGGAAGTATGAGGTGTTCAACTTTCTACATTCATCCCTTCAAAATGTTGTTGAACGTACTTTTGGGGTGCTCAAGCAGAAGTGGCGCATATTGAAAGGAGTCCCAAGTTTCTCACCTCGTACACAGAAGCATATCATCATTGTTTGCATGCCATTGCATAATTTCATTCGTGATAGCAAGTTGCGTGAATTTTTTTTGATAAATGTGATGCCGATGATGAGTATGTACCTCCAGTGCTATAGCGAGAGCTGGCACCAACACAAGCCGATCTGGTTGAAGAGGAGGAGAATGAAGATAGCATGAACAATATTCGTAGTAGGATAGCCGATGCTTGTCTAGCGATGGAAACATAAGTTTAGCTATGTTGACAGATGTCATCATCATGTGAAACATATGTGTTTTGTATGGTGCATGTGTTTTGTAATAATATTATGGGATCACTATCTATTTTATGCAACATCAAAGTATAGTCGTTTGCGTATATGTTAGCAATGAATGGCCTGAATTGTATTTTTTCTCCTTTGAAAAATGATAGTTCAGTTACCTACAAATGTATATATATCACTGCTTTACAGTCAATCAGCATATAAACAAACTCACTCAGGTCTTATGGGCATTACACACAATTCACAGCCACATCTACAATTTCACAGTCGTTTTAACCAAACAGCCTCCAGCTTTTCTACAGCAGCATTTACGCAGCAGCTTCTTGATGACCCACAAGTATAGGGGATCTATCGTAGTCCTTTCGATAAGTAAGAGTGTCAAACCCAACGAGGAGCAGAAGGAAATGATAAGCGGTTTCCAGCAAGGTATTCTCTGCAAGTACTGAAACAAGTGGTAACAGATAGTTTTGTGATAGGATAATTTGTAACGAGCAACAAGTAACAAAAGTAAATAAAGTGCAGCAAGGTGGCCCAATCCTTTTTGTAGCAAAGGACAAGCCTGGACAAACTCTTATATAGAGAAAAGCGCTCCCGAGGACACATGGGAATATCATCAAGCTAGTTTTCATCACGTTCATATGATTCGCGTTCGGTACTTTGATAATTTGGTATGTGGGTGGACCGGTGCTTGGGTACTGTCCTTACTTGGACAAGCATCCCACTTATGATTAACCTCTATTGCAAGCATCCGCAACTACAACAAAAGTATTAAGGTAAACCTAACCATGGCATGAAACATATGGATTCCATCAGCCCCTTATGAAGCAACGCATAAACTAGGGTTTAAGCTTCTGTCACTCTAGCAACCCATCATCTACTTATTACTTCCCAATGCCTTCCTCTAGGCCCAAATCATGGTGAAGTGTTATGTAGTCGGCGTTCACATAACACCACTAGAGGAGAGACAACATACATCTCATCAAAATATCGAACGAATACCAAATTCACATGACTACTAATAGCAAGACTTCTCCCATGTCCTCAGGAACAAACGTAACTAATCACAAAGCATATTCATGTTCATAATCAGAGGGGTATTAATATGCATATAGGATCTAAACATATGATCTTCCACCAAATAAACCAACTAGCATCAACTACAAGGAGTAATTAACACTACTAGCAACCTAATAGCACCAATCCCGGACTTGAAGACAAGAATTGGATACAAGAGATGAACTAGGGTTTTGAGAGGAGATGGTGCTGATGAAGATGTTGATGGAGATTGACCTCTCCCGATGAGAGGAGTGTTGGTGATGACAATGGCGATGATTTCCCCCTCCCGGAGGGAAGTTTCCCCGACAGAACAGCGCTGTCGGAGCCCTAGATTGGATCCGCCAAGGTTCCGCCTCGTGGCGGCGGAGTTTCGTCCGAGAAGATGGCTTATGATTTTTTTCCTCATCGAAAGACTCCATATAGCAGAAGATGGACATCGGAGGGCCACCAGGGGGCCCACGAGGTAGGGGGCGCACCCCCCACCCTCGTGGGCAGGGTGTGGCCCCCCTGGTGAACTTCTTGCACTCAGTATTTTTTATATATTCTGAAAATATCTTCCGTGAAGTTTCAGGACTTTTGGAGCTGTGCAGAATAGGTCTCTAATATTTGCTCCTTTTCCAGCCCAGAATCCCAGCTGCCGGCATTCTCCCTCTTTATGTAAACCTTGTAAAATAAGAGAGAATAGGCATAAGTATTGTGACATAATGTGTAATAACAGCCCATAATGCAATAAATATCGATATAAAAGTATGATGCAAAATGGAGGTATCAACTCCCCCAAGCTTAGACCTCGCTTGTCCTCAAGCGAAAGCTGAAATCGAAAAATATGTCCACATGTTTAGAGATAGAGGTGTCGATAAAAATGAAATACGGACATGAGGGCATCATGATCATTCTTAGAACAGCAACTTATATAATTCTTGTCATATGATTTCTTATGCTAGGGTAATAATTCAATCACAATTTCAAGTATGAATCGTAAACTTCATTGAAAACTAACAAACTATAATCTCAGTCATTGGAGCAATTGCAATTTATCATAACATAGGAAAGAGTCAATGTATAAGAGCTTTTCAGCAAGTCCACATACTCAACTATCATATAGTCTTTCACAATTGCTGACACTCACGCAATACTTATGGGTATGGAGTTTTAATTGGACACAGAGAAAGATAGGGGCTTATAGTTTTGCCTCCCAACATTTTACCTCAAGGGTAATGTCAACAATAATAGTTCATGAGAACTCACATCCAATTAGCCATATATACCAGGATCTTTCCAACATACTGTGCTTGCCAAAGGATAAAATGTAAAAAGGAAGGGTGAAGATCACCATGACTCTTATGCAAGGTAGGAGATAAAAGTAAAAGATAGGCCCTTCGCAGATGGAAGCAGAGGTTGTCATGCGCTTTTATGGTTGGATGCACAAAATCTTAATGCGAAAGAACGTCACTTTATATTGCCACTTGTAATATGGACCTTTATTATGCAGTCTGTCACTTCTATTTCTTCCATATCACACGTTCGTATAAAGCTTATTTTCTCCCACACTAATAAGTCATACGTATTTAGAGAGTAATTTTTATTGCTTGCACCAATGACAACTTACTTGGAGGATCTTACTCAATCCATAGGTAGGTATGGTGGACTCTCATGGCAAAACTGGTTTAAGGGTATTTGGAAGCACAAGTAGTATCTCTACTTGGTGCGATGAATTTGGCTAGCATGAGGGGGAAAGGCAAGCTCAACCATGTTGGATGATCCATGACAATATAATTTATCTCAGATGTAAGAAAACATAACCCATTACGTTGTCTTTCTTGTCCAACGTCAACTCTTTAGCATGTCATATTTTAATGAGTGCTCACAATCATAAAAGATGTCCAAGATAGTATATTTATATGTGAAGACCTCTCTTTCTTTATTACTTCCTATTAATTGCAATGATGACCAAAACTATGTTTGTCAACTCTCAACAACTTTTATTCATCATACTTTTTCTATGTGAGCTCATTACTCTCCATAATATCCATATGATCCCTTTGTTTCCCTTTTTTATTCTTTCTCTTTTCTTTTATTCACTTAGGATCATGGCAAAATAATCAAGCCCTTGACTCAACACTAATCTTTATTATATATAGCTCACGAACTCGATTACATAGAGGGATCATAAAGCAAAACTCAAAACTAGATCATGCCATAAACTTTATTCTACTAGATCAAGATATTATCAAAAGGATCGAACTAAGAAAAATAGTAAAGATAAAAGTGATGGCGATACGATACCGGGGCACTCCCCCAAGCTTGGCAGTTGCCAAGGGGAGTGCCCATACCCATGTGATTATGTCTCTCTTTTCGGGGATAGTGATGTGATATTCTTGGCGATGATGCCCCTCTGGATACGATCCTCCTCCTCAAGCTTATTGACTTGCTGCTTGAGGTCCATTATTTCCTTTCGGAGTTTTCCTGTAACAGCCAAAGCTCCCTGCACCCCAAGGGTGTTGCATAGCTGCGGGAGAACCAGTGACACTCTTTTTCATATTCTCATAAGAAATAAATCTAACATTGGAAGGAATGACCGAGTTTGGAATAGCCGAGCTCTGCAGTTCTCCCATTGTGAATCCAGCTTGGAAGCGGGAAGTGACTTCTTGATCCTCTTCCATGGCATCTATCCTCTTCAAATCAGTCTCCATTTCTTCCTCCGTTGCTTGCCCAAAGAGGTCAACATTGTTGTTTGTCATTGATCTCGGTGCCGGATGAGACACCAGGCTCTCCCCGACTGGCTCTTGTGAAGACAACTTGCTCTAATTTACAGCAGCAACAGCTCGAAACACAAACAGAGGATAATTGCGTGATATGGGAGTCAAAACCCCCGGGAGATTATAAAATGAATTTTACCGACCAAAATACGTATTGTGCAAGAAAACGGAGTCCGGAAAGCACACAAGGTTCCCACAAGGTAGGGGAGCGCGCCAAGGAGGGTAGGGCGCGCCCTCCACCCTCGTGGAGGCCTCATGTCCTTCCCAGACTACTTCTTATTTTTCTAATTTTCTAAATATTCCAAAATGGAGAAATATTGCCTTAAAAACTATTTTGGAGTCGGTTTACTTACCGTACCACATACCTATTCCTTTTCGGAGTCTGAAACGTTCCGGAAAGTGTCCCTTATGTATTCCTCCGGGGTTACGGTTTCAATAACGTTGGTTTAAACATTTATGGGATTACCTGAGATATAATGTTTGATTCTTTGACCGTTCACCACCTTCGGATTTGTGCCTTCGTAGTTGTTGATTTTTATGGCACCGGAACGATAGACCTCCTCGATAACGTAAGGACCTTCCCATTTAGAGAGAAGTTTTCCTGGAAAAAATCTTAAACGAGAGTTGTATAGCAATACATAATCACCTACATTAAACTCGCGCTTTTGTATCCTTTTATCATGCCATCTTTTAACTTTTTCTTTAAACAACTTGGCATTTTCGTAGGCTTGGGTTCTCCATTCATCAAGTGAGCTAATATCAAATAACCTCTTCTCACCAGCAAGTTTAAAATCATAATTGAGCTCTTTAATAGCCCAATATGCTTTATGTTCTAGTTCGAGAGGTAAGTGACATGCTTTTCCATAAACCATTTTATACGGAGACATACCCATAGGATTTTTATATGCAGTTCTATAGGCCCATAATGCATCATCAAGTTTCTTGGACCAATTCTTCCTAGACCTATTGACAGTCTTTTGCAAAATTAATTTGAGCTCTCTATTACTCAATTCTACTTGACCACTAGACTGAGGGTGATAAGGGGATGCAATTCTATGATTAGCATCATACTTAGCAAGCATTTTACGGAAAGCACCATGAATAAAATGTGAACCACCATTAGTCATTAAATATCTAGGGACTCCAAATCTTGGAAAAATAACTTCTTTAAGCATTTTAATAGAAGTGTTATGATAAGCACTACTAGTTGGAATAGCTTCTACCCACTTAGTAACGTAATCAACAACAACTAAAATATGTGTATATCCATTAGAGGAAGGAAAATGTCCCATATAGTCAAAGCCCCAAACATCGAATGGTTCAATAACGAGTGAATAGTTCATAGGCATTTCTTGGCGTCTACTAATATTACCAATTCTTTGACATTCATCACAAGATAAGACAAACTTACGGGCATCCTTGAAGAGAGTAGGCCAATAAAAACCAGATTGCAATACCTTATGTGCAGTTCTATCTCCAGCATGGTGTCCTCCATAAGCTTCAGAGTGACACTTGTGTAGGATCTGTTCCTGTTCATGCTCAGGTACACAACGTCTAATAACACCATCTACTCCTTCTTTATAAAGATGTGGGTCATCCCAAAAGTAATGCCTCAAATCATAGAAGAACTTTTTCTTTTGCTGGTATGTGAAACTAGGTGGTATAAACTTAGCAACAATGTAATTAGCATAATCAGCATACCATGGAGCAGTATGAGAAGCATTTATGACATTTAATTGCTCATCAGGAAAGCTACCATCAATAGGTAGTGGGTCATCAAGCAATTTTCTAACCTAAACAAGTTATCTGCAACGGGGTTCTCAGCTCCCTTTCTATCAACAATATGTAAGTCAAATTCTTGTAGCAAGAGAACCCATCTAATAAGTCTAGGTTTAGCATCTTCCTTTTCCATAAGATATTTAATAGCAGCATGATCAGTGTGAATAGTTACTTTAGAATCAACAATATAAGGTCTGAACTTATCACAAGCAAATACAACTGCTAAGAATTCTTTTTCAGTAGTAGCATAATTTCTTTGAGCATTGTCTAGGGTTTTACTAGCATATTGAATAACGTTTAATTTCTTGTCAACTCTTTGCCCTAGAACAGCACCTACAGCATAATCACTAGCATCACAAATAATTTCAAAGGGTAAATTCAAATCAGGTGGCTGAACAATAGGTGCAGAGATAAATGTTTTCTTAAGAATTTCAAATGCTTCTACACAATCATCATCAAAGAAAAATGGTATATCTTTTTGTAATAAATTAGTGAGAGGTCGAGAAATTTTTGAGAAGTCCTTAATGAACCTCCTATAAAATCCGGCGTGACCAAGGAAACTTCTTATACCTTTGATGTCCTTGGGGCATGGCATCTTTTCAATAGCATCAACCTTGGCTTTATCAACTTCAATACCTCTTTCAGAACTTTATGCCCCAAGACAATACCTTCATTAACCATAAAGTGGCACTTTTCCCAATTCAAGACAAGATTAGTTTCTTCACATCTCTGCAAAACTCGATCAAGGTTGCTCAAGCAATCATCAAAAGAAGATCCATAGACGGAGAAATCGTCCATGAAAACCTCACAAATCTTTTCACAAAAGTCAGAGAATATAGCCATCATACATCTTTGAAAGGTAGCAGGTGCATTACATAAACCAGAAGGCATACGTCTATAAGCAAAAGTACCAAAAGGGTAAGTAAAAGTAGTCTTTGATTGATCCTTGGCTGACACAGGTATTTGAGAGAAACCAGAATAACCATCTAGAAAGCAAAAATGTGTATGTTTGGATAATCTTTCTAGCATTTGATCGATAAAAGGTAAGGGGTAATGATCCTTTTTAGTAGCCTTATTTAATTTACGGAAATCAATTACCATCCTATAACCTGTAATAATTCCTTGAGGAATCAATTCATCTTTATCATTAGGAACGACAGTAATACCTCCCTTCTTAGGGACACAATGGACAAGACTTACCCACTGACTATCAGCAACGGGATAGATTATACCTTCCTCAAGGTGCTTTAGTATTTCCTTTCTTACCACTTCTTTCACTTTAGGATTCAGCCGTCGTTGATGATCACGAACTGGTTTAGCATCTTCTTCCAAATCTATTTTATGTTGACATAGAGTGGGACTAATGCCCTTAAGATCATCAAGAGTATACCCAATAGCAGCACGGTGCTTCTTCAGAGTTTTCAATAATCTCTCTTCCTCATGCTCTGAAAGGTTAGCACTAATAATAACAGGATATATCTTTTTCTCATCAAGATAAGCATATTTAAGAGTATCAGGCAACGGTTTAAGCTCAAACACGGGATCACCCTTGGGTGGAGGAGGATCCCCTAGGATTTCAACAGGCAAATTGTGTTTCAGAATAGGTTCCTGTTTAAAGAATACTTCTTCTATTTCCCTTCTTTCATTCATAAACATATCATTTTCATGGTCTAGTAAATATTGTTCTAAAGGATCACTAGGAGGTATGGCAATAGAAGAAAGACCAATAATTTCATCCTTACTAGGTAATTCTTCTTCATGGTATTGTCTACTAAATTTAGAGAAATTAAATTCATGAGACATATCATCTAAACCGATAGTAACATCCTTTTTGCAATCTATCTTAGCATTAACAGTGTTCAAGAAGGGTCTACCAAATATAATGGGACAAAAGCTATCTTGTGGGGAACCAAGAACAAGAAAATCAGCAGGATATTTAGTTTTCCCACACAAGACTTCAACATCTCTAACAATTCCCATTGGTTAAATAGTATCTCTATTGGCAAGTTTAATTGTGACATCAATGTCTTCTAACTCAACGGGTGCAATATCATGCATAATTTCTCTATATAGGCTAATAGGTATTGCACTAGCACTGGCACCCATATCGCATAAACCATGATAACAATGATCTCCTATTTTAACAGAAATAACAGGCATGCCTACCATAGGTCTAGGTTTATCTTTAGCACAAGATTTAGCAATTCTAGCAGTTTCATCACAAAAATAAATAACATGCCCATCAATATTATTAGCCAAGAAATCTTTAACAATAGCAATATCAGGTTCAACTTTAATTTGCTCAGAAGGTGTATAAGTTTTAATATTGCTTTTACGAACCACGGTTGAAGCTTTAACATGATCCTTTATCCTAACAGGAAAAGGTGGTTTCTCAACATAAGAAGTAGGAACAATAGGATCATTATAAGTGATAAGTCTTTTCTTCAACTTTAATAGGTGCAGCTACTTTTACTTCTATGGGAGGATGATATTTAAACCACTTCTCCTTGGGGAGATCAACATAAGTAGCAAAAGATTCACAGCAAGAAGCTACTATCTCAGATTCAAGTCCATATTTAGTGCTAAATTTACGGAAAACATCAGTATCCATAAAAGATTTAACACAATCAAACCTAGGTGTCATACCTGACTCCTTACCTTTGTCGAGGTCCCAATCTTCAGAGTTGCGTTTAATTCTTTCCAATAAATCCCATTTGAATTCAATAGTCTTCATCATAAAAGAGCCAGCACAAGAAGTATCAAGCATGGTGCGATTGCTATCAGAAAGCCGAGCACAAAATTTTTGAATAATCATTTCTCTTGAGAGCTCATGATTGGGGCATGAATATAACATTGATTTAAGCCTCCCCCAAGCTTGAGCGATAATTGTGATCACGATGAACTTCGCGATGCATAGGATAAAACTTCTGATGAAATTCCAATTTCAATCGTTTGTAGTTCCATGACCCTGTATCATCACATAGCCTATACCATGTCGATGCATCTCCCTTCAAAGATAAAGGGAAGACCTTCTTCTTAACAACATCTTCGGATACACCTGCAAGCTTAAATAATCCACAAACTTCATCCACATATATTAGATGCTCATTAGGATGCTTTGTTCCATCTCCTACAAAAGGATTAGCTGGCAGTTTTTCTATCATACCCGAAGGAATTTCAAAGCACACATTTTCATTTTCATTTGGTTCAGTAGGTTGAGGAGCAACTCTTTGCTCTACTGGTCGGGGTGAAGATACCCTGAACAAGCCCCTTAGAGGATTACTTTCCATAGTAACAAGTGACAGTAAATTTCAGCACACTATATAAAATTTTCCTTACTGAATTCCACCTACCAAAGGCGCTTCACTCCCCGGCAACGGCGCCAAAAAAGAGTCTTGATGACCCACAAGTATAGGGGATCTATCGTAGTCCTTTCAATAAGTAAGAGTGTCGAACCCAACGAGGAGCAGAAGGAAATGATAAGCGGTTTCCAACAAGGTATTCTCTGCAAGTACTGAAACAAGTGGTAACAGATGGTTTTGTGATAGGATAATTTGTAACGAGCAACAAGTAACAAAAGTAAATAAAGTGCAGCAAGGTGGCCCAATCCTTTTTGTAGCAAAGGACAAGCCTGGACAAACTCTTATATAGAGAAAAGCGCTCCCGAGGACACATGGGAATATCATCAAGCTAGTTTTCATCACGTTCATATGATTCGCGTTCGATACTTTGATAATTTGGTATGTGGGTGGACCGGTGCTTGGGTACTGTCCTTACATGGACAAGCATCCCACTTATGATTAACCTCTATTGCAAGCATCCGCAACTACAACAAAAGTATTAAGGTAAACCTAACCATAGCATGAAACATATGGATCCAAATCAACCCCTTACGAAGCAAGGCATAAACTAGGGTTTAAGCTTCTGTCACTCTAGCAACCCATCATCTACTTATTACTTCCCAATGCCTTCCTCTAGGCCCAAATCATGGTGAAGTGTTATGTAGTCGACGTTCACATAGCACCACTAGAGGAGAGACAACATACATCTCATCAAAATATCGAACGAATACCAAATTCACATGACTACTAATAGCAAGACTTCTCCCATGTCCTCAGGAACAAACGTAACTACTCACAAAGCATATTCATGTTCATAATTAGAGGGGTATTAATATGCATATAGGATATGAACATATGATCTTCCACCAAATAAACCAACTAGCATCAACTACAAGGAGTAATTAACACTACTAGCAACCTACTAGCACCAATCCCGGACTTGAAGACAAGAATTGGATACAAGAGATGAACTAGGGTTTTGAGAGGAGATGGTGCTGATGAAGATGTTGATGGAGATTGCCCTCTCCCGATGAGAGGAGATTGGTGATGATGATGGCGATGATTTCCCCCTCCCGGAGGGAAGTTTCCCCGGCAGAACAGCTCTGCCGGAGCCCGAGATTGGTTCCGCCAAGGTTCCGCCTCGTGGCGGCGGAGTTTTGTCCGAGAAGATGTCTTATAATTTTTTCCTCATCGAAAGACTCCATATAGCAGAAGATGGACATCGGAGGGCCACCAGGGGGCCCACGAGGTAGGGGGCACGCCCAGGGGGGTAGGGCGCGCCCCCCACCCTCGTGGGCAGGGTGTGGCCCCCCTGGTGAACTTCTTGCGCTCAGTATTTTTTATATATTCTGAAAACAACTTCCTTGAAGTTTCAGGACTTTTGAAGCTGTGCAGAATATGTCTCTAATATTTGCTCCTTTTCCAGCCCAGAATCCCAGTTACCGGCATTCTCCCTCTTTATGTAAACCTTGTAAAATAAGAGAGAATAGGCATAAGTATTGTGACATAATGTGTAATAACAACCCATAATGCAATAAATATCGATATAAAAGCATCATGCAAAATGGACGTATCACTTCTTCACAGCAGCTTTTCCACAGCAACTTTTTCAGAATCTGCAGCTCAACCAAACACAGCCTTAGTCCGAATTGGACTAGGGGGAGGGGTTGCACCCCCTCCTTCCTTCTCTTCTCTTTTATCTTTCCTTCTCTCCTACTCCTACTACATGGAAGGGGGTAGGACTCCCCAGGGCGCGCCATAGTAGAGGGCCGGCCCTCCCCCTCCTCCACTCCTTTATATACGATGAGGGGGGCACCCTAGGACACAGAAGTTGATTGTTCCAAGCCGTGTGCGGTCCCCCCTCCACCATAATCCACCTCAATCATATCGTAGTGGTGCTTAGGCGAAGCCCTAAATCGGTAGCAACATCATCACCGTCATCACGCCGTCATGCTGACGGAACTCTCCTGTGAAGCTCTACTGGATCGGAGTTCGTGGGACGTCACTGAGCTGAACGTGTGCTGAACTCGGAGGTGTCGTGCGTTCTGTATTTGGATCAGTTGGATCGTGAAGACATATGACTACATCAACCGTGTTCTCATAACGCTTCTGCTTATGGTCTATGATACGTCTCCAACGTATCTATAATTTTTGATTGCTCCATGCTATATTATCTACTGTTTTGGACTATATTGGGCTTTATTTTCCACTTTTATATTATTTTTGGGACTAACCTATTAACCGGAGGCCCAGCCCAGAATTGTTGTTTTTGCCTATTTCAGTGTTTCGGATAAACGGAATATCAAACGGAGTCCAAACGGAATAAAATCTTCGGGAACATGATTTTCTCACCGAACGTGATCCAGGAGACTTGGAACCTGCTCCAAGGAACAAAACAGGCGGTCACGAGGGTGGGGGTGCCCCCCCTAGGGCGCGCCCCCTGCCTCGTGGGCCCCTCGTTGCTCCTCCGGCGTACTTCTTCCTCCTATATATACACATGTACCCCCAAACGATCAGAACAGGAGCCAAAAACCTAATTCCACCGCCGCAACTTTTTGTATCCACGAGATCCCATCTTGGGGCCTGTTCCGGAGCTCCACCGGAAGAGGGCCGTCATCATGGAGGGCTTCTACATCATCCTAGCCCCTCCGATGAAGTGTGAGTAGTTTACCTCAGACCTTCGGGTCCATAGTTAGTAGCTAGATGGCTTCGTCTCTCTCTTTGAATCTCAATACAAAGTTCTCCCCCTCTCTTGTGGAGATCTATTCGATGTAATCTTCTTTTTGCGGTGTGTTTGTTGAGAACGATGAATTATGGGTTTATGATCAAGTCTATCTATGAATAATATTTCAATCTTCTCTGAATTCTTTTATGTATGATTGGTTATCTTTGCAAGTCTCTTCGAATTATCCGTTTGGTTTGGCCAACTAGATTGGTAGTTCTTGCCATGGGAGAAGTGCTTAGCTTTGGGTTCGATCTTGCAGTGTCCTTCCCCAGTGACAGAAGGGGCAGCAAGGCACGTATTGTATCGTTGCCATCGAGGATAACAAGATGGGGTTTATTTCATATTGCATGAATTTATCTCTCTACATCATGTCATCTTGCTTAAGGCGTTACTCTGTTTTTAACTTAATACTCTAGATGCATGCTGGATAGCGGTCGATGAGTGGAGTAACAGTAGTAGATGCAGAATCGTTTCGATCTACTTGTCACGGATGTGATGCCTATATACATGATCATGCCTAGATATTCTCATAACTATGCTCAATTCTGTCAATTGCTCAACAGTAATTTGTCCACCCACCGTAAAATACTTATGCTCTTGAGAGAAGCCACTAGTGAAACCTATGGCCCCCGGGTCTATTCTCATCATATCAATCTCCATCACTTTAATCTTGCTTTGTTTTTACTTTGCCTTTACTTTTTACTTTGCATCTTTATACCAAAAATACCAAAAAAATATTATATCTATCAGATCTCATTCTCGTAAGTGACCGTGAAGGGCTTGACAACCCCTAATCGCGTTGGTTGCGAGTAGCTATCGCTTTATGCAGGTACGAGGGACTTGAGCGTGGGCTCCTACTAGATTGATACCTTGGTTCTCAAAAATTGAGGGAAATACTTACGCTACTCTGCTGCATCATCCCTTCCTCTTCGGGGAAAACCAACGCAAGCTCAAGACGTAGCAGTCTACGAGGCTATGTAGACAATACTCTCCCCTCTCGTTGCTATGCATCACCATGATCTTGCGTGTGCGTAGGAAATTTTTGAAATTACTACATTCCCCAACACTCCCCTCTTTCCTACTCCTACTAGGAGGGGGAATGGAAGGGGGGAAGGAGAAGGAAAGCCCCCCCCCCCTTCATAGTCCAATTCAAACCAGAGGGGGGGTGTGCGGCCTGCCCTGGCCGGCCCCTCTCTCTCCACTAGGGCCCAACAAGGCCCATTAACCCCCGGGGGGTTCCGGTAACCCCTCCGGCACTCTGGTAAAATCCCGATTTCACCCGGAACTCTTCCGATGTCCAAATGTAGGCTTCCAATATATCAATCTTTATGTCTCAACCATTTCGAGACTCCTCGTCGTGTCCATGATCATATCCGGGACTCCGAACTACCTTCGGTACATCAAAACATATAAACTCATAATACCGATCATCACAGAACTTTAAGCGTGCGGACCCTACAGGTTCGATAACTATGTAGACATGACCGAGACACGTCTCCAGTCAATAACCAATAGCGGAACCTGGATGCTCATATTGGTTCCCACATATTCTATGAAGATCTTTATCGGTCAAATGCATAACAACATACGTTGTTCCCTTTGTCATCGGTATGTTACTTGCCCGAGATTCGATCGTCGGTATCTCAATACCTAGCTCAATATCGTTACCGGCAAGTCTCTTTACTCATTCTGCAATGCATCATCCCGCAAATAGCTCATTAGTTGCATTGCTTGCAAGGCTTATAGTTTTTGGGGAATGTAGTAATTTCAAAAGAATTCCTACGCACACGCAAGATCATGGTGATTCATAGCAACGAGAGAGGAGAGTATCGTCCATGTACCCTTGTAGACCATAAGCGGAAGCGTGATGAGACCGCGGTTGATGTAGTTGTACGTCTTCACGATCCGACCGATCCAAGTACCGAATGTACGGCACCTCCGAGTTCAGCACACGTTCAGCTCGATGACGTCCCATGAACTCCGATCCAGTAGAGCTTCATAGGAGAGTTCTGTCAACACGACAGCGTGATGACGGTGATGATGTTGCTACCGACGCAGGGCTTCGCCTAAGCACCGCTACAATATGATCGAGGTGGATTATGGTGGAGGGGGGCACTGCATACAACTTGGAATAATCAACTTGTGTGTCTTGGGGTGCCCCCTGCCCCCGTATATAAAGGAGGGGAGGGCCGGCCCTCTACTATAGCGCGCCCTGGGGAGTCCTACTCCCACCGAGAGTAGGATTCCCCCTTTCCATGTAGTAGGAGTAGGAGAGAAGGAAAGGGAAAAGAGAAGAGAAGGAAGGAGGGGGCGCAGCCCATCCCACTAGTCCAATTCGGACTAAGCCTTAGGGGGCGCACAGCCTCCCCTCTCTCTTTTCCCTAAAGCCCAATAAGGCCCATATACTCCCCGGCAAATTCCCGTAACTCTCCGGTACACCGAAAAATACCTGGATCACTCGGAACCTTTCCGATGTCCGAATATAGTCGTCCAATATATCGATCTTTACGTCTCGACCATTTCGAGACTCCTTGTCATGTCCCCGATCTCATCCGGAACTCCGAACTACCTTCGGTACATCAAAACACATAAACTCATATTTTCGATCGTCACTGAACATTAAGTGTGCGGACCCTACGGGTTCGAGAACTATGTAGACATGACCGAGACACGTCTCCAGTCAATAACCAATAGCGGAACCTGGATGATCATATTGGATCCTACATATTCTATGAAGATCTTTATCGGTCAAACCGCATAACAACATACGTTGTTCCCTTTGTCATCGGTATGTTACTTGCCCGAGATTCGATCGTCGATATCTCAATACCTAGCTCAATCTCGTTACCGGAAAGTCTCTTTACTCGTTCCGTAATGCATCATCCCGCAACTAACTCATTAGTTGCATTGCTTGCAAGGCTTATAGTGATGTGCATTACCGAGAGGGCCCAGAGATACCTCTCCGACAATCGGAGTGACAAATCGTAATCTCGATCTATGCCAACTCAACAAGTACCATCGGAGACACCTGTAGAGCACCTTTATAATCACCCAGTTACATTTTGACGTTTGGTAGCACACAAAGTGTTCCTACAGTATTCGGGAGTTGCATAATCTCATAGTCATAGGAACATGTACAAGTCATGAAGAAAGCAGTAGCAACAAACTAAACGATCATCGTGCTAAGATAACGGAATGGGTCAAGTCAATCACATCATTCTCTAATGACATCCCGTTAATCAAATGACAACTCATGTCTATGGCTAGGAAACTTAACCATCTTTGATTCAACGAGCTAGTCAAGTAGAGGCATACTAGTGACACTCTGTTGTCTATGTATTCACACATGTACTAAGTTTCTGGTTAATACAATTCTAGCATGAATAATAGACATTTATCATGATATAAGTAAATAAATAATAACTTTATTATTGCCTCTAGGGCATATTTCCTTCAGTCTCCCACTTGCACTAGAGTGAATAATCTACTTCACATCTTTATGTGATTAGTTCACATCTCCATGTGACTAATACCCGAAGGGTTTACTAGAGTAAATAATCTAGTTCACATCGCTATGTGATTAACACCCAAAGAGTGATCATGTTTTGCTTGTGAGAGAAGTTTAGCCTATGGGTCTGCAACATTCAGATCCGTATGTATTTTGCAAATTTCTATGTCTACAATGCTCTGCACAGAGCTACTCTAGCTAATTGCTCCCACTTTCAATATGTATCCAGATCAAGACTTAGAGCCATCTAGATCAATGTAAAAAGCTTGCATCGACGTAACTCTTTAAGACAAACTCTTTTATCACCTCCATAACCGAGAAATATTTCCTTAGTCCTCTAAGGATAATTTTGACCGTTGTCCACTATCTACTCCTAGATCACTATTGTACTCCCTTGCCAGAAAGATGCTAAGGTATACAATAGGACTGGTAAACAGCATAGCATAGTTTATAGAACCTATGACTGAGGCATAGGGAATGACTTTTCATTCTCTTTCTATTTTCTGCTGTGGTCGGGTTTTGAGTCTTTACTCAACTTCACACCTTGCAACACAGGCAAGAACTCCTTCTTTGACTGTCCATTTTGAACTATTTCAAAATCTTGTCAAGGTATGTACTCATTGAAAAAACTTATCAAGCATCTTGATCTATCTCTATAGATCTTGATGCTCAATGTGTAAGCAGCTTCATCGAGGTCTTTCTTTCAAAAACTCTTTTCAAACACTCCTTTATGTTTTCCAGAAAATTCTACATTATTTCCGATCAACAATATGTCATTCACATATACTTATCAGAAATGATGTAGTTCTCCCACTCACTTTCTTGTAAATACAGGCTTCACCGCAAGTCTGTATAAAACCATATGCTTTGATCACTTTATCAAAGAATATATTCCAACTCCGAGATGCTTGCACCAGTCCATAGATGGATCGCTGGAGCTTGCTCACTTTGTTAGCACCTTTACGATCGACAAAACCTTCTGGTTGCATCATAGACAACTTCTTCTTTAAGAAATCCATTAAGGAATGCAGTTTTGACATCCATTTGCCAGATTTCATAAAATGCGGCAACTGCTAACATGATTCAGACAGACTTTTAAGCATCGATACGAGTGAGAAAATCTCATCGTAGTTAACACCTTGAACTTGTCGAAAACATTTTGCGACAATTCGAGCTTTGTATATAGTAACACTACTATTAGCATCCGTCTTCCTCTAGAAGATCCATTTATTCTTAATGACTCGCCGATTATTGGGCAAGTCAATCAAAATCCATACTTAGTTCTCATACATGGATCCCATCTCAGATTTCATGGCCTCGAGCCATTTCACGGAATCTGGGCTCATCATCGCTTCCTCATAGTTCATAGGTTCGTCATGGTCAAGTAACATGACATCCAGAATAGGATTACCGTACCACTCTGGTGCGGGTCTCACTCTGGTTGACCTACGAGGTTCGGTAGTAACTTGATCTGAAGTTACATGATCATCATCATTAGCTTCCTCACTAATTGGTGTAGGAGTCACAGGAACAGATTTTTGTGATGAACTACTTTCCAATAAGGGAGCAGGTACAGTTTCCTCCCACTCACTTCTTTGGAGGGAAACTCCTTCTCTAGAAAGGATCCATTCTTAGCAACGAATGTCTTGCCTTCGGATCTGTGATACAAGGTGTACCCAACTGTCTCCTTTGGGTATCCTATGAAGACACATTTCTCCTATTGGGGTTTGAGCTTATCAGGATGAAACATTTTCACATAAGCATCGCAACCCCAAACTTTAAGAAATGACAACTTTGGTTTCTTGCCAAACCAGAGTTCATATGGCATCGTCTCAATGGATTTAGATGTTGCCCTATTTAACGTGAATGCAGTTGTCTTTAATGCATAACCCCAAAACAATAGTGGTAAACCGGTAAGAGACATCATATATTGTACCATATCTAATAAAGTACGGTTACGATGTTCGGACACACCATTACGTTGTGGTGTTCCAGGTGGCGTGAGTTGTTTCAAATGAATACCAAACTCGTAACTCAAATATTCGCCTCCGCGATTAGATCGTAGAAACTTTATTTTCTTGTTACGATGATTTTCCACTTCACTCTGAAATTCTTTGAACTTTTCAAATGTTTCAGACTTATGTTTCATCAAGTAGATATACCCATATATGCTCAAATCATCTGTGAAGGTCAGAAAATAACGATACCCGCCACGTACCTCAACACTTATCAGATTGCATATATCAGTATGTATTATTTTCAGTAAGTCAGTTGCTTGCTCCATTGTTCCAGAGAACGGAGTCTTAGTCATCTTGCCTATGAGGTATGGTTCACAAGCATCAACTAATTCATAATCAAGTGATTCCAAAAGCCCATCGGCATGGATTTTCTTCATGCGCTTTACACCAATATGACCTAAACGGCAGTGCCACAAATAAGTTGCACTATCATTATTAACTTTGCATCTTTTGGCTTCAATATTATGAATATGTGTATCACTACGATCGAGATTCAATAAACCATTCACCTTGGGTGTATGACCATTGAAGGTTTTATTCATGTAAACAAAACAACAATTATTCTCTGACTTTAAATGAATAACCGTATTGCAATAAACATGATTAAATCATGTTCATGCTTAATGCAAACACCAAATAACATTTATTTAGGTTCAACACTAATCCCGAAAGTATAGGGAGTGTGCGATGATGATCATATCAATCTTGGAACCACTTCCAACACACATCGTCACTTCACCCTTAACTAGTCTTTGTTCATTCTGCAACTCCTATTTCGATTTACTAATCTTTAACAACTGAACTAGTATCAAATACTAAGGGGTTTCTATAAACACTAGTAAAGTACACATTAATAACATGTATATAAAATATACCTTTGTTCACTTTGCCATCCTTCTTATCCGCCAAATACTTGGGGCAATTCTGCTTCCAGTGACCAGTCCCTTTGTAGTAGAAGCACTTAGTCTCAGGCTTAGGTCTAGACTTGGGATTATTCATTTGAGTAGCAACTTGCTTGTCGTTCTTCTTGAACTTCCCCTTCTTCCCTTCGCCCTTTTCTTGAAACTAGTGGTCTTGTCAACCATCAAGACTTGATGCTTTTCTTGATTTCTACCTTCGTCGATTTCAGCATCATGAAGAGCTTGGGAATCGTTTCCATTATCCCTTGCATATTATAGTTCATCACGAAGTTCTAGTAACTTGGTGATAGTGACTAGAGAACTCTGTCAATCACTATCTTATCTGGAAGATTAACTCCCACTTGATTCAAGTGATTGTAGTACTCAGACATTCTGGGCACATGCTCACTAGCTGAGCTATTCTCCTCCATCTTGTAGGCAAAGTGCTTGTCAGAGGTCTCATACCTCTCGACACGGGCATGAGTCTGAAATGCTAGTTTCAACTCTTGGGACATATTATATGTTCCATGGTGTCGGTCTCAAAACCGGCGGATCTCGGGTAGGGGGTCCCGAACTGTGCGTCTAGGCCAGATGGTAACAGGAGGCAGGGAACACTTTGTTTTACCCAGGTTCGGGCCCTCTTGATGGAGGTAATACCCTACTCCTGCTTGATTAATATTGATGATATGGGTAGTACAAGAGTAGATCTACCACGAGATCAAGGGGGCTAAACCCTAGAAGCTAGCCTATGGTATGATTGTTGTGTATGGAGTTGATTGCCTATGGACTACAACCCTTCGGTTTATATAGACACCGGATAGGGTTAGGGTTACATAAAGTCGGTTACAATGGTAGGAGATCTTGAATATCCGCATCGCCAAGCTTGCCTTCCACGCCAAGGAAAGTCCCATCCGGACACGGGACGAAGTCTTCAATCTTGTATCTTCATAGTCCAGGAGTCCGGCTGAAGGTATAGTCCGGCTACCCGAACACCCCCTAATCCAGGACTCCCTCAGTAGCCCCTGAACCAAGCTTCAATGACGACGAGTCCGGCGCGCAAATTGTCTTCGGCATTGCAAGGCGGGTTCCTCCTCCAAGTCCTTCATAAAAGATTGTAAACACCAAGAGTAGTGTCTGGCTCTGCAAAATAAGTTTCCACATATTGCCATAGAGAGAATAACATTGACACAAATCAAATCTGCCGACGTATTCCGCAGTGCATCATCACACTACGGCCAAGTCCTTTACTTGAATCGTTTTTACTTTTCCACCTCAGCATGTTTTGCGAGGCGGTTTCCTTGGCACGTCTTGTCAAAGCAGAGATCGTGTACCCCCTTTACGGGATTCTCATCAATACGGACGTGGGTAACCCTAATCGCGCCATTTATCATGGCGCTTGGGAGGCAAGCGAGTTTTACTAGGCTGGCGGGGACGCACAACCGCATCCGCCCATATAAGGGGATAAGGATCCACCTTTTTACCTACGCCTTCTTCCTCCTTTGCCTGTCCATCTCCTGCGCACACGAGCTCCAGCGCCCAAGCCCGCACTTCCTACCTCAACCTTCTCCAGCAATGTCCAGAGCGGGAGGCAAGTGGGTGGTCTCCTCCGTCACGGAGGGTCATGTCAAAAAGCTAAGGAAGGCCGGATACTTGTCCAAAGACATCGCGCACCGGCTTCCCGAGGAGGGGCAGCTTCTCCCCACCCCAAGGCCCCATGAGAGGGTAGTATTCCTTCCCCACTTCCTCCGCGGACTGGGTTTTCCACTCCACCCATTTGTCCGGGGGCTCATGTTCTACTACGGCCTGGATTTCCACGATCTGGCCCCCAACTTCATCCTCAACATCCCCCCCTTTCCCGAGAGGCGGCCGGGCTGTGTTTCCCCTGTGGCCACCCAATGGCGGCATCGTCGTGTGCGAGGCTTTCCTCCGCATCCGCCCCCATTTCGGCCTCTGGCTCAAGACCTTCAACGTCAAGCCCAAGGTGGTGCGCGGCAGCCAGGCGGAGTGCGGAGGCGCCATGGCGGGTAAGATGGCCAACGTCCTATGGCTCGAGGGCTCCTTCGTGGAGACCCTGAAGGGGTGGCAATCGTGGTGGTTTTACATAACCGAGCCGCGTGATCCGAAATGGACCGCAGCCCCCGAGTTCTGATCCGGACCCCCCACGCGGCTTATGTCCTGGAAAGAGACGGGCCTGTCGTGGGGCGACGAAAAAGAGCTGACCAGACTGCAGACGTGCATCCAGTCCCTGGTGAGCAAGCCGATCAAGCTCGTCAATGTAGTCCAGGTTATGCTCGTCCGCCGGATCCTCCCGTGTCAACAGCGGGACTTTAATCTGTGGGAGTTCGACCCGGTGCAGCACTGAACCCTTAATAGGCTCTTCGACACGATGTATGAAGACGTCTAGAGGGTGCTAACCAAAGGCGCCGAGGCTCCCACATCCGCTTCCGAGGACCGCGGATACAGCTCGCAGCGTCACGCTAGCAAGGTAGGCTATTTTCTCCTTTTACAGGATGTTAGGTTTTTTCATAGTTTGACTCTATGCGGGATCTAAACTCCCTCACCTTTGACAGGCTTGGCGGGCGAAGTCCGGATCAATTAACTGTCTGGCTCCCTTGCCCGAAGACCCAGCCCCCGCTCTACTAGTGAAGCTGCTGGTTCCGGCACCTTATGTGATGCCGGAGAAGAAGGCCAAGAAGAAGAAGGCCACGGGGACTCGAAAGAGTTCCCGGCATATGGTGGTGTCGGACTCGTCGTCCGACGAGTCCGAGACGCACTCCTCCCGTGGAGATGAGGAGGACGAAGAAGAAACCTCTCCCCCTCCAGCGGGGGGAGGAAAGAAGAGGAAGGTCGCCCCAGTAGGGGGGCCGAAGGGTCCAAGAAGAGGAAAACCCCTCCGCTGGATTACACCCCCGACGCCAACGAGGACGAAGAGGAGTGGCCGGACAGGACCAGGCGTCCGGCGAAATCGTAAGTGTTCGAATACCAGAGTAACTCATGATATTCCTTTTGTTGTACAGCTTTCCCTAATGTCGAATATAATCATGCAGCCCGCCCCGGGCCGAACTCAACGAGTCGTCGAGCGGCTCCCTGGATTCATCGGACGTGAACTCAGTTCCGCCCGCTGTCTCCCCCCGCACTGCGGATGACGCCAAAGTGGCGTCACAACGAGCTCCGGGGCAGGAGGAGGTGGTCCTAGAGGAGCCACGAGGCGACCTCCCGGACTCCAGGAGTAAAGGGGACAAGAAAACCCAGGGCTCCAAGTCCGGCTTTGTGCCGGACACCGCGCCGGAATCTTCAACAGTTCTGGACCGCGGTAGGCGAACTCCTTCCAAGAGGAGCAAGCCTTCTGAGCCGGCAGCCTCCGTCCAACCGGAGGTGCTGGACAATCTGCTCGAGGTGCTTGACGGCGCCTCCATCGACAAGGAGCACCGTACTATTATGAGTACGGTGATCCAGAAGGTTCAGTCCGCCAAGAGCGGACTGAGTGAAGCTTGCGCTAGCCTCCTAACAGGCTTCGAGGTAAGTAAAAGATATGTAAAAATATTACCGCATAGACAGTAGCCCCTGATGCTCTGTTTGGTGTTCGGAAAGAAAAGCCGAATAGAGGATCTAGTAAATTTCGTAGGAATCTAACAAAAAGAGTCAATATGCGTATGCAGGCTTCGCTGCTAGCCACCGCCGCACTGACTGCGGAGGTGGGTGTCCTGAAACAGGAACTCGAGCGGACCGAGCAAGAGCTCAGCCTTGCCAAGCGGCAGCTCAAGGAAAAAGAAGGTAGGAAATACCTTACAGAAAAAGTGCCTATAGAGAGGCATGATTGCAGAAAATAACAGGATTGCACTGCTTATTATAGGGGCCACGACTGAGGTGGCGACCCTCAAGCAGGCGCTGTTCGAGGCCGAAAAGAAAACGGCCGCGGAGCGCACCGAGCGAGAGAAACTTGGGGCTCAGGTCGACGAGGTACAGCAAGAGCTTCAGGCTCTCATGAAAAAACATGAGAGTTTGGAGCTTGAGTCAAAGACCCAAGCGTCCGAGCTCGCGGCGGCCCTTGAGACTGCCAAGTCTGCCAAGGCTGAAGCCCAAAAGGCCCTCCAAGAGTTGGAGGAGATGAAGAAGATAGCAGCGGGTAAGGCATTCTTTATGCAAAGCAGAAATATAAAAGTAAAATACTTGTTACTTACCCAAATCCGGAGCTCTCCTGGGGCGTTCGCAGATCTTCCCCGCCGCGTATCCGACGCCGCCGCATTCTACCGAGCTGAAGAGGGCAGCTCTACGGAGAAGGTGTTCTGGTCTTAGTATGCTGAGGCTGGACACCCTGTGCCCTTGAGCGACCAGCTGAAACAGCTGGTCGAGCTCCACAAGGCGGCCGAACAGGCCATGAAGGGCTTCATAGTTCGGCTGTGGCCCGGAGAGGCCCTGCCTGGGAGCTACTTCGGGCTGGTGCGGCGGCTGGTGGAGGCCTGTCCAAGGCTCGAGGTCATCAAGCGGTCCGTCTGCATCGAAGGAGCCTGTAGGGCCCTTGCCCGTGCGAAGGTGCACTGGGGTAAGCTGGACTGTGAGAAGCTTGTGAGGGACGGGCTGCCGCCAGGGAAGGAGCATCGCAAGCCCGAGAACTATTACAAGGATGTTCTTGCAGGTGCCCGCCTTGTGGCGGATGAATGTACCAAGGATGTAATTTTTGAATAAACTCGCTCGTTTTTATCCTGTACGCTGAAAACTTGTTCATAGGCGCTTTAAACAATGCTTATTGAATTTAAAATATTGCTTTCTGTGCGGCCGTTTATCAAAAAAGTGAGAGATGGCCAGTCGTCGGCTTCTGCCCCCATGCCACTAGTGTTGGGGTGTTCGGGATAAACCTGAGCGCTCTTTTTCCCATAGTTGGGTCCTTCGAGGGAGGCGCTCAGCACAACGAACCAGGCAATCGGACTATAATGCTTGAACACTCTCACTTAGCCATAGAACTTTATAATTTTAAATTTCGGCGAAGCCCCTAGTTCGGAAGACCGAGTTCGGGGCGCTATCCACGCCTTGGCCGGACAAAATCCGGCTCCTCGCTCGAAGCGCCATAAGTCTTTAGGGACTCAAAAAACCTCTCGAACAGCGACCGGTCTCTCGCCTCATCATGACAGTCAGTTTTAGCTTTCTCCACTGAGGTGCTTAACCCAACTCAACCGGGGCACAATCGCAGTGGTTCTCCTAGTGCTACCTTAGCCGATATAGCGGAACGTAAGGCACCAAAACATAGGAGCCGGGAAAACCCAACTATTGACCCAAATCATGATTCGGAGCCGATGCATGTAGTGCTATAAGTTCGGGGTGCCGCACTTGTGAAAGTGCACGGACTTCTCACACCATATTAAAGGGTAATGAAGCCCCTGGCGTACTTGCCGTACCATAGTGTACGGGTGCAACATGTCATTAATGAACATATATAAAAGAGAGTAATGCAGAAAATAGACAAAAGCTATGCATTGTTTATAGAGAGGCTATTTATCAAAGCCGAACGATACAAGGAGTGCGATAAGCAAAAAGATATTTGGACTATTCAGTATGTCCTGACCAGGGGCAGACCGCGGAATTGTATTTAAAACAGGTATACCGCTCGTAACAGAGACCACCTGGGAGTTCCATAATGCGGCATGGCTTGTCTGCCTCCCTGGATCTTGCATTGTTTGTGTGGCAGTCGAATTACCGAACAGGTCGTCCGAAGTATGGAGTCCTGAAAGTAAGAAAAAATGAAAAAAAGAATCCAGCAGCCCCTAGTACGTTTTAAGCAGTGTTTTGGGCGTGCCGTTATTGTGCCCCTTCCCCTGTGCCCATGGTATTTCAAGGGCGTAGTTATGTACGCGAGGTACTGGTTTCGCTATGTCGCGAAAGCTGGGGTTGGGGCCACATTGCTACGCTTGCTCTGGGTGTGCCAGGCTGTTCTGCTGTGGGTTACTCCGGGCGCGCTTGGCAGTGTCTGACTTTTTAATGGCCGGACTGGAGAATTGCCTGAGAAAGCTACTATGTACCTCCGTTGCAAGAGCTGCCGTATGCTCCTCCGTACGGAGGGAGCGTTTGGTGTTCCCATTGACCGTAATTACTCCTCGAGGGCCTGGCATCTTGAGCTTGAGATATGCATAGTGCGGCACCGCATTAAACTTTGCGAATGTGGTTCGTCCGAGCAGGGCGTGATAGCCACTCCGAAACGGGACTATATCGAAGATTAACTCTTCGCTTCGGAAATTGTCCGGGGATCTGAAGACCACGTCAAGTGTTAGTGAGCCTGTACAGTTGGCTTCTACACCTGGTATAACGCCTTTAAAGGTCGTTCTTGTGGGCTTAATCCTCGAGGGATCTATGCCCATTTTCCACACTGTATCTTGATAAAGCAAGTTCAGGCTACTGCCGCCGTCCATGAGGACACTTGTGAGATGAAATCCATCGATGATTGGGTCGAGAACCAATGCGGCGAGGCCGCCATGACGGATGCTAGTGGGATGGTCCCTTCGATCAAAAGTGATCGGGCAGGAGGACCATGGGTTGAACTTTGGGGCGACTGGCTCTATCGCGTATACGTCCCGTAGCGCACGCTTCCGCTCCCGCTTGGGAATGTGGGTTGCGTATATCATGTTCACCGTCCGCACTTGTGGGGGAAAGCCCTTCTGTCCATTGTTGTTCGGCGGCTTGGGCTCCTCGTCGTCGCTGTGCAGCCCCTTGTCTCTGTTTTCGGCCCTTAACTTGCCTGCCTGCTTGAACACCCAACAATCCCTGTTAGTGTGATTGGCTGGCCTTTCGGGGGTGCCATGTATCTGGCACAAGCGATCGAGTATTCGGTCCAAACTAGACGGGCCCTGAGTATTCTTTTTGAATGGCTTTTTCCGCTGACCGGATTTATAGCCTTTGAATCCGGCATTGACTGCCGTGTCTTCATTGTTGTCATTGTTAACGTGGCATTTTTGCTTATTCCGACGTGTCCTGCCACTTTTGTCCTTGGTATCCGAATTACTAGGGTTCTTTGATAAGTTGTTACTGCGAGCTAGCCAGCTGTCTTCTCCCGCGCAAAAGCGGGTCATGAGTGTCGTGAGGGCTGCCATGGATTTCGGCTTTTCCTATCCCAGGTGCCGGGCAAGCCACTCGTCGCGGATGTTATGCTTGAAGGCTGCTAGGGCCTCTGCGTCCGGACAGTCGACTATCTGGTTTTTCTTTGTTAGGAACCGTGTCTAGAATTGTCTGGCCGATTCTTCTGGCTGCTGAATTATGTGGCTTTAAGTCGTCGGCATCCGGGGTCGCACGTAAGTGCCCTGGAAGTTGTCGAGGAATGCGGCTTCCAGGTCCTCCCAAGAACCGATTGAGTCTGCTGGCAAGCTGTTAAGCCAATGCCGGGCCGGTCCTTTAAGTTTGAACGGGAGGTATTTGATGGCGTGTAGATCATCGCCGCGTGCCATGTGGATGTGAAGGAGATAATCCTCGATCCATACCGCCGGGTCTGTTGTGCCATCGTATGATTCGATGTTTACGGGTTTGAAACCCTCTGGGATTTTATGATCCATTACTTCATTCGTGAAGCATAGCGGGTGTGCGGCGCCTCTGTAGTGGGCTATATCATGATGCAGCTCGGAAGAGCTATGTCTATTCTGTTCGGCCCGGCCGGATTTGTTGTATCCGGCGTGAAGATCATTATCACATGCTGTAGGGCGCCTGCGCGATCCGTAGATCGATCTTGTTTGTCTTGCCTTATCCTCCAGTATGTCTCGCAGGCCGGGCGCATTTTCCCGTGCCTTAGTTGAGCGGCGTCGGGGCATGGCTTGGGTGGAGGGCCGAGAGGCCTCTCTGTCGCGGCCGCGAGGTGGCCGGTCTGCCATGTCATGCGCTGGTGATGTAGGTGCTTCCTCCTCTGATCGGGGTAGCGGCCTACGCTTTGGGTAACTCTTGGAGGGGCATTCGAGTTCATACTCTTCGGCCGTAAGGACTTCAGTCCATCTGTCAGCTAGCAAATCTTGGGCAGCTTTAAGCTGATGTTGCTTTTTCTTGAGGCTGCTTGCTGTGGCTAAAAGCCTGCGTTTAAAACGCTCTTGTTCGGCGAGGTCTGATGGTATGACGAATTCGTCGTCATCGAGGCTTACCTCGTCTTCGGAGGGAGGCGTATAGTTATCATCCTCGACCTCTCGGTCTGCCGCTCTCTCATGAGGGCTGGCTTCTCCATCTTCCTGTGCCGAATCTTGCTGAGGTGGGTGTTCTTCGGTGTTATCCGGGGTAGTATTATCTCCCGTGCAGGAATCACCGTTTTTGCTTTGGCGGGATTTAGAGCGGCGCCGCTGACGCCGGCGCTTCGGCTGTTTCTTGGGGGCGTCATCCCCCACTGTTCCATCGCCATCTCCATCTTTTGGAGTATCCACCATATATATGTCATATGACGAGGTGGCCTTCCAGCGCCCTACAGGTGCTGGTTCCTGTTCGTCTCCTACATCATCGTCCATGCCGTCGATGTCTTTGGAGCTGAAGTCAAGCATGTCGGTTAGATCATCGACAGTGGCTACAAAGTGGGTGGTGGGTGGGCTTTGTATTTCCTTATCGTCCGTATCCCACCCTCGCTGACCGTAGTCCAGCCAGGGCTCTCCTAATAAAGAGAGAGACTTAAGAGAGTTCAGGATGTCGCCAAAAGGCGAATGCTGAAAGATGTCTGCGACGGTGAACTCCATTATCGGCGCCCAATCGGATTCGATTGGCAGGGGCACGGGGGGGTCGGAGTCCGGGGAGGAGTCCGGATCCTCGGAGTCACGGGTAGTGCAGAGTGCGGGGCTAGCGTTCGGCTTGACCGCCTCTGAGATCGCAGCCCCTGAGGCAGCGTCCAACCGCTGGTCCTCGATCAGCACAGTAGGCTCCGAATTAGGGGTCGGAACCGATGCGTATGCGGCCTTCCAGGCGCTGTTCGGCGGCAGAGCTATATCATGCCCATCGAGACAGTGCGGCGCGCTTGGCTGTGGCTCGAATCCATCGAAGATCAAGTCCCCGTGGATGTCAGCCGTGTAGTTTAGGCTTCCAAACCTGACCTGATGGCCAGGGGCGTAGCTTTCGATCTGCTCCAGGTGGCCGAGCGAATTGGCCCGCAGAGCGAAGCCGCCGAAGACGAAGATCTGTCCGGGAGAAAAATCTCACCCTGGACCGTATCGTTATTGATGATCAAAGGAGCCATCGGGCCTAAAGGCGACGACACATAGGAACTCTCAATGAAAGCACCAATGTCGATGTCAAAACCGGCGGATCTCGGGTAGGGGGTCCCGAACTGTGCGTCTAGGCCGGATGGTAACAGGAGGCAGGGAACACTTTGTTTTACCCAGGTTCGGGCCCTCTCGATGGAGGTAATACCCTACTCCTGCTTGATTAATATTGATGATATGGGTAGTACAAGAGTAGATCTACCACGAGATCAAGGGGGCTAAACCCTAGAAGCTAGCCTATGGTATGATTGTTGTGTATGGAGTTGATTGCCTACGGACTACAACCCTCCGGTTTATATAGACACCGGATAGGGTTAGGGTTACATAAAGTCGGTTACAATGGTAGGAGATCTTGAATATCCGCATCGCCAAGCTTGCCTTCCATGCCAAGGAAAGTCCCATCCGGACACGGGACGAAGTCTTCAATCTTGTATCTTCATAGTCCAGGAGTCCGGCTGAAGGTATAGTCCGGCTACCCGAACACCCCCTAATCCAGGACTCCCTCACATGGCGTTCAAAATGTTTTGAAGTCCCGGTTCTAACTCTTAAAGCATGGTGCACTAAACTATCAAGTAGTCATCATACTGAGCATTGTCAAACATTCATAATGTATGCATCTGCTCCTTCAATAGGTCTGTCACCTAGCGGTGCATCAAGGCCATAATATTTCTGTGCAGCAATGAGGATAATCCTCAGATCACGGATCCAATCCGCATCATTGATACTAACATCTTTCAACTTAGTTTTTCTCTAGGAACATATCAAAATAAATGGGGAGCTACTGAAGAAAATATGCCCTAGAGTCAATAATAAAGTTGTTGTTTATATTTCCTTATATCATGATAAATGTTTATTATTCATTCTAGAATTGTATTAACCAGAAACTTAGTACATGTGTGAATACATAGACAAACAAAGTTTCACTAGTATGCCTCTACTTGACTAGCTCGTTGAATCAATGATGGTTATGTTTCCTAACCATAGACATGAGTTGTCATTTGATTAACGGGATCACATCATTAGAGAACGATGTGATTGACTTGACCCATCCGTTAGCTTAACACGATGATCATTTAGTTTGTTGCTATTGCTTTCTTCATGACTTATACATGTTCCTATGACTATGAGATTATGCAACTCCCGAGTACCGGAGGAACACTTTGTGTGCTACCAAACGTCACAACGTAACTGGGTGATTATAAAGGTGCTCTACAGGTGTCTCCGATGGTGCTTGTTGAGTTGGCATAGATCAAGATTAGGATTTGTCACTCTGATTGTCGGAGAGGTATCTCTAGGCCCTCTCGGTAATGCACATCACTATAAGCCTTGCAAGCGATGCAACCAATGAGTTAGTTGCGAGATGATGCATTACAAAACGAGTAAAGAGACTTGCCGGTAATGAGATTGAGCTAGGTATTGAGATACCGACGATCGAATCTCGGGCAAGTAACATACCGATGACAAGGAGAACAACGTATGTTATTATGCGGTTTGACCGATAAAGATCTTCGCAGAATATGTAGGATCCAATATGAGCATCCAGGTTCCGCTATTGGTTATTGACTAGAGACGTGTCTCAGTCATGTCTACATAGTTCTCGAACCCGTAGGGTCCGCACGCTTAACGTTCGGTGACAATCGATATTATGAGTTTATGTGATTTGATGTACCAAAGGTAGTTCGGAGTCCCGAATGAGATCGGGGACATGACGAGGAGTCTCAAAATGGTTAAGACGTAAAGATCGATATATTGGACGACTATATTCGAACATCGGAAAGGTTCCGAGTGATTCGGGTATTTTTGGAGTACCGAGGAGTTACGGGAATACGGGCAGAAGTATTGGGCCTCAATGGGCCAAGTGGTGGAAGAGAGGAGGCAGGGCGCGCGGCCCCCCTATCCCAAACCGAATTGGACTAGGCGGGCGGCCCCCCTTTCCTCTTTTTCCTCCCTCTCCTTCCTTCTTCCCTTCCCCATTCCTTTCCTCCTCCTAGTAGGAGTTGGAAACGGGAGTCCTACACTCCTACTCCTACTAGGAGGAGGACTCCTCCTCCTGGCGCTCCTTACAGGGCCGGCTGGCCTCCCCCTTGCTCCTTTATATACGGGTGCAGGGGGCACCTCTAGACACAGAAGTTGATCATTGATCTCTCCCAGCCGTGTGTTGTGCCCCCCTCCACCATAATCCACATCGGTCAACTGTAGCGGTGCTTAGGCGAAGCCCTGCGACAGTAGCTTCATCAACATCGTCACCACGCCATCGTGCTGACGAAACTCTTCCCCGAGCTCTACTGGATCGTGAGTTTGCAGGACGTCACCGAGCTGAACGTGTGCTGAACGCGGAGGTGTCATACGTTCGGTACTGAGGATCGGTCGATCGTGAAGACGTACGACTACATCAACCGCATTGTCATAACTCTTCCGCTTAACGGTCTATGAGGGTACGTGGACGACACTCTCCCCTCTCGTTGCTATGCATCACCATGATCTTGTGTGTGCGTAGGAATTTTTTTGAAATTACTACGTTCCCCAACAGTGGCATCTGAGCCTGGTTTATTCGTAGATGTTATATGCACGAGTAGAACACAAGTGAGTTGTGGACGATACAAGTCATACTGCTTACTAGCATGACACACTTTGGTTCGGTGGTATTGTTGGATGAAGCGGCCCGGACCGACATTACGTGTACGCTTACGCGAGACTGGTTCTACCGACATGCTTTGCACACAGGTGGCTGGCGGGTGCCAGTTTCTCCAACTTTAGTTGAATCGAGTGTGGCTACGCCCGGTCCTTGAGCAGGTTAAAACAACACTAACTTGACAAACTATCATTGTGGTTTGATGCGTAGGTAAGAACTGTTCTTGCTAAGCCCGTAGCAGCCACGTAAAACTCGCAACAACAAAGTAGAGGACGTCTAACTTGTTTTTGCAGGGCTTGTTGTGATGAGATATGGTCAAGACATGATGAGATATAAGTTGTTGTATGAGATGATCATGTTTTGTTGAAGTTATCGGCAACTGGCATAAGCCTTATGGTTGTCTCTTTATTGCATAAGATGCAAGCACCAAATATTTGCTTTAGTTTATCGCTATGCGATAGCAATAGTTGCGATAGCAATAGTTGGCGAGACGGCCGTGTGATGACACATTGATAGAGATCAAGATGATGGAGATCATTGATACGTCTCCAGCGTATCTATAATTTTTGATTGCTCCATGCTATTATATTATCTATTTTGGATGTTAATGGGCTTTATTTTACACTTTTATATCATTTTTGGGACTAACCTATTAACCGGAGGCCCAACCCAAATTGTTGTTTTTTGCCTATTTCAGTGTTTCGCAGAAAAGGAATATCAAACAAAGTCCAAATGGAATGAAACCTTCGGGAACGTGATTTTCTCAACAAACGTGATCCAGGAGACTTGGAGTGGGCGTCAAGAAACAATCGAGGAGGCCACGAGGCAGGGGGCACGCCTACCCCCTGGGCGCGCCCTCCACCCTCGTGGGCCCCTCATTGCTCCATCGACCTACTTCTTCATCCTATATAAGTCCACGTACCCCGCAAACATCCAGGAGCACCACAAAAACCTAATTCCACTGCCGCAACCTTCTATACCCGAGAGATCCCATCTTTTGGCCTTTTCCGGAGCTCCACCGGAGGGGGCATTGATCACGGAGGGCCTCTACATCAACTCCATGGCCTCTCCGGTGATGTGTGAGTAGTTTACTTCAGACCTTCGGGTCCATAGCTAGTAGCTAGATGGCTTCTTCTCTCTCTTTGGATCTCAATACAAAGTTCTCCTTGATTCTCTTGGAGATCTATTCGATGTAATCTTCTTTTGCAGTGTGTTTGTCGAGATCCGATGAATTGTGGGTTTATGATCCAGATTATCTATGAACAATATTTGATTCTTATATGAATTCTTTTATGCATGATTGGTTTATCTTTGCAAGTCTCTTGGAATTATCAGTTTGGTTTGGCCTACTAGATTGATCTTTCTTGCAATGGGAGAAGTGGTTAGCTTTGGGTTCAATCTTGCGGTGCTCGATCCCAGTGACAGTAGGGGAAACGACACGTATTGTATTGTTGCCATCGAGGATAAAAAGATGGGGTTTATATCATATTGCATGAGTTTATCCCTCTACATCATGTCATCTTACTTAAGGCGTTACTCTGTTCTTATGAACTTAATACTCTAGATGCATGCTGGATTGCGGTCAATGTGTGGAGTAATAGTAGTAGATGCAGAATCGTTTCGGTCTACTTGTCGCGTACGTGATCCTATATACATGATCATGCCTAGATATTCTCATAATTATTCGCTTTTCTATCAATTGCTCGACAGTAATTTGTTTACCCACCGTAATACTTATGCTATCTTGAGAGAAGCCACTAGTGAAACCTATGGCCCCCGGGTCTATTTTCCATCATACAAGTTTCCAATCTATTTTATTTTGCAATCTTTACTTTCAATCTATATCATAAAATACCAAAAATATTTATCTTATTATTATTATTGTCTCTATCATATCTCACTCTTGCAAGTGACCGTGAAGGGATTGACAACCCCTTTATCGCGTTGGTTGCGAGGTTCTTATTTGTTTGTGTAGGTACGAGGTGACTCGCGCATGGTCTCCTACTGGATTGATACCTTGGTTCTCAAAAACTGAGGGAAATACTTACGCTGCTTTACTGCCTCACCCTTTCCTCTTCGAGGGAAAACCAACACAGTGCTCAAGAGGTAGCAATCATGGTGTCATGCTGGTGACGATAGAGATCATGACGGTAATTTAGAGATGGAGATGAAAGGCGCAAGATGATCATGGCCATATCATGTCACATATTTTGATTGCGTGTGATGCTTATCCTTTATGCATCTTATTTTACTTAGTTCGGCGGTAGCATTATAAGATGATCTCTCACTAAATTTACAGGTAAAAGTGTTCTCCCTGAGTATGCACCGTTGTCAAAGTTCGTCGTGCCGAGACACCATGTGATGATCCGGTGTGATAAGCTCAACGTTCATCTACAACGAGTGTAAGACAGTTTTGCACCCTTTCCTCTTCAAGGAAAAACCAACGTGGTGCTCAAGAGGTAGCAAGAAGGATTTCTGGCGCCGTTGCCGGGGAGATCTATGCCAAGTCAAGACATACCAAGTACCCATCACAACTCTTATCCTACGCATTACATTATTTGCCATTTGCCTCTCGTTTTCCTCTCCCCCACTTCACCCTTGCCATTTTATTCGACTTTTTTCCTCTTTCCCTCTCTTTCCGTTCGCTTTCTCTCCGCTTGTTTGCTTGTGTGTTGGATTGCTTGCCTGTCACGATGGCTCAAGATAATACCAAATTGTGTGATTTTGCCAATACCAACAATAATGATTTTATTAGCACTCCGATTGCTCCTCTTACCGATGCTGAATCTTGTGAAATTAATACTGCTTTGCTGAATCTTGTCATGAAAGATCCGTTTTCTGGCCTTCCTAGTGAAGATGCCGCTACCCATCTAAACAACTTTGTTGATTTGTGTGATATGCACAAGAAGAAAGATATGGATAATGATATTGTTAAACTTAATCTATTTCTGTTTTCGCTTAGAGATCGTGCTAAAGCTTGGTTTTTGTCTTTGCCTAAAAATAGTATTGATTCATGGAATAAGTGCAAAGATGATTTTATCTCTAAGTATTTTCCTCCCGCTAAGATCATCTCTCTCAGAAACGATATTATGAATTTTAAGAAACTTGATCATGAACATGTTGCACAATCTTTGGAGAGGATGAAATTAATGATACATAATTGCCCTACACATGGTTTGAATTTATGGATGATTATAAAAAAAATTATGCTGGATTGAATTTTGCTTCTAGAAATCTTTAGATTCGTCCGCGAGAGGCACTTTTATGGAAATCACTTTAGGAGAAGCTACTAAACTCCTAGATAATATTATGGTTAATTATTCTCAATGGCACACTGAAAGATCTACTAATAAGAAAGTGCATGCGATAGAAGAAATTAATGTTTTGAGTGGAAAGATGGATGATCTTATGAAATTGTTTGCTAATAAGAATGCTCCTACTGATCCTAATGATATGCCTTTGTCTACTTTGATTGAGAATAATAATGAATCTATGGATGTGAATTTTGTTGGTAGGAATGATTTTGGTAACAACGCGTATCGAGGAAACTTTAATCCTAGGTCGTATCCTAGTAATTCCTCTAATAATTATGGTAATTCCTACAACAATTCTTATGGAAATTTTAATAAGATGCCCTCTGATTTTGAATCTAATATTAAAGAATTTATTACTTCGCAAAAGAATTTTAATGCTTTGATTGAAGAAAAAATGCTTAAGATTGATGAGTTGGCTAGGAACATTGATAGAATTTCTCATGATATCGATTCTTTGAAACTTAGATCTATTCCACCTAAGCATGATATCAATGAGTCTCTCAAAGCCATGAGAATTTCCATTGATGAGTGCAAAGAAAGAACCGCTAGGATGCGTGCTAAGAAAGATTGCTTTATAAAAGCGTGTTCTTCTAGTTTCCATGATAATAAAGATGAGGATCTAAAAGTTATTGATGTGTCCCCTATTAAATCTTTGTTTTGCAATATGAATCTTGATAACGATGGGACTGAATATGATCCACCTTTACCTAGAAGACGTTCCGAAAATTCGGTGTCTTTAGATCTTGATGCTAAATTTGTTAAAAGTGGGATTGAAGAAGTCAAAACTTTAAATATCAATGAACCCACTATTTTGGATCTCAAGGAATTTAATTATGATAATTGCTCTTTAATAGATTGTATTTCCTTGTTGCAATCCGTGCTAAATTCTCCTCATGCTTATAGTCAAAATAAAGCCTTTACTAAACATATCGTTGATGCTTTGATGCAATCTTATGAAGAAAAGCTTGAGTTGGAAGTTTCTATCCCTAGAAAACTTTATGATGAGTGGGAACCTATTATTAAAATTAAAATTAAAGATCATGAATGCTATGCTTTGTGTGATTTGGGTGCTAGTGTTTCCACGATTCCAAAGACTTTGTGTGATTTGCTAGGTTTCCGTGATTTTGATGATTGCTCTTTAAACTTGCACCTTGCGGATTCAAATATTAAGAAACCTATGGGAAGAATTAATGATGTTCTTATTGTTGCAAATAGGAATTATGTGCCCGTAGATTTTATTGTTCTTGACATAGATTGCAATCCTTCATGTCCTATTATTCTTGGTAGACCTTTCCTTAGAACGATTGGTGCAATTATTGATATGAAGGAAGGGAATATTAGATTCCAACTTACATTAAGGAAAGGCATGGAACACTTCCCTATAAAGAAAATTAAATTACCATATGAATCTATTATGAGAGCTACTTATGGATTGCCTACCAAAGATGGCAATACCTAGATCTATCCTTGCTTTTATGCCTAGCTAGGGGCGTTAAACGATAGTGCTTGTTGGGGGGCAACCCAATTTTATTTTTATTCCTTGATTTTTGCTCCTGTTTAGTAATAAATAATTTATCTAGCCTCTTTTTTGTTGTGTTTTTTGTGTTTAATTAGTGTTTGTGCCAAGTAGAACCGTTGGGAAGACTTGGGGAAAGTCTTTTTAATCTTGCTGTAAAAAACAGAAACTTTAGCTCTCACGAGAGTTGCTGCCATTTTTATTTGGAAAGTTATATTTAGTTAATTATTTTTGAAGATGATTAATAGATAAGTTACTCACGTCCAGAAATTTATTTTAGAATTTTTGGGGTTCCAGAACTTGCGTTAGCTACAGATTACTACAGACTGTTCTGTTTTTGACAGATTCTGTTTTTCGTGTGTTGTTTGCTTATTTTGATGAATCTATGACTAGTAAAATAGTTTATAAGCCATAGAGAAGTTGGAATATAGTAGGTTTAACACCAATATAATAAAGAATGAGTTCATTACAGTACCTTGAAGTGGTGTTTTGTTTTCTTTCGCTAACGGAGCTCACAAGATTTTCTACTTTAAGTTTTGTGTTGTGAAGTTTTCAAGTTTTGGGTAAAAGATTTGATGGATTATGGAACAAGGAGTGGCAAGAGCCTAAGCTTGGGGATGCCCATGGCACCCCAAGATAATCTAAGGACACCTAAAATCCCAAGCTTGGGGATGCCCGGAAGGCATCCCCTCTTTCGTCTACTTCCATCGGTAACTTTACTTGGAGTTATATTTTTATTTACCACATGATATGTGTTTTGCTTGGAGCGTCTTGTATTATTTGAGTCTTTATTTGATACTTCTCCACAATCATCCTTGCTGTACACACCTTTTGAGAGAGACACACATGATTCGGAAATTATTAGAATACTCTATGTGCTTCGCTTATATCTTTTGAGTTATATAGTTTTTGCTCTAGTGCTTCACTTATATCTTTTAGGGCATGGTGGTGGATTTGTTTTATAGAAACTATTGTTATCTCATGCTTCACTTAGATTATTTTGACAGTCATACAAAACAGCATGGTAATTTGCTTTAATTATGTTAGGCATTCAAGATTAATAAAAAAATTCTTATGAGTGTTGAATACTATGAGAAGTTTGATACTTGATAATTGTTTTGAGATATGGAGATGGTGATATTAGAGTCATGCGTGCTAGTTGAGTAGTTGTGAATTTGAGGAATACTTGTGTTAAAGTTTGTGATTCCCGTAGCATGCACGTATGGTGAACCGTTATGTGATGAAGTCGGAGCATGAATTATTTATCGATTGTCTTCCTTATGAGTGGCGGTCGGGGACGAGCGATGATCTTTTCCTACCTATCTATCCCCCTAGGAGCATGCGTGTAGTACTTTGCTTCGATAACTAATAGATTTTTGCAATAAGTATGTGAGTTCTTTATGACTAATGTTGAGTCCATGGATTATACGCATTATCACCCTTCCACCATTGCTAGCCTCTCTAATATCGCGCACTTTTCGCCGGTATAATACACCCACCATATACCTTCCTCAAAACAGCCACCATACCTACCTATCATGGCATTCCCATAGCCATTTCGAGATATATTGCCATGCAACTTTCCACTGTTCCGTTATTATGACACGCTTCATCATTGTCATATTGCTTGCGTGATCATGTAGTTGACATCGTATTTGTGGCAAAGCCACCGTTCATAATTCTTTTATACATGTCACTCGTGCATCATTGCACATCCCGGTACACTGCCGGAGGCATTCACATAGAGTCATATTTTGTTCTAAGTATTGAGTTGCAATTGTTGAGTTGTAAGTAAATAAAAGTGTGATGATCACCATTTTTAGAGCATTGTCCCAAGTGAGGAAGGATGATGGAGACTATGATTCCCCCACAAGTCGGGATGAGACTCCCGACTAAAAAAAGAGGCCATAAAAAAGAGAGAAGGCCCAAATAAAAAAATTAGAGAAAAAGAGAGAAGGGACAATGCTACTATCCTTTTACCACACTTGTGCTTCAAAGTAGCACCATGATCTTCATGATAGAGAGTTTCCTATGTTATCACTTGAAGGAAATATGCCCTAGAGGCAATAATAAAGTTATTATTTATTTACTTATATCATGATAAATGTTTATTATTCATGCTAGAATTGTATTAACCGGAAACATAATACATGTGTGAATACATAGACAAACATAGTGTCACTAGTATGCCTCTACTTGACTAGCTCGTTGATCAAAGATGGTTATGTTTCCTAACCATAGACATGAGTTGTCATTTGATTAATGGGATCACATCATTAGGAGAATGATGTGATTGACTTGACCCATTTCGTTAGCTTAGCACTTGATCGTTTAGTTTGTTGCTATTGCTTTCTTCATGACTTATACATGTTCCTATGACTATGAGATTATGCAACTCCCGTTTACCGGAGGAACACTTTGTGTGCTACCAAATGTCACAACGTAACTGGGTGATTATAAAGGTGCTCTACAGGTGTCTCTGAAGGTACTTGTTGGGTTGGCGTATTTCGAGATTAGGATTTGTCACTCCGATTGTCGGAGAGGTATCTCTGGGCCCTCTCGGTAATGCACATCACATAAGCCTTGCAAGCATTGCAACTAATAATTTAGTTGCGGGATGATGTATTACGGAACGAGTAAAGAGACTTGCCGGTAACGAGATTGAACTAGGTATTGAGATACCGACGATCAAATCTCGGGCAAGTAACATACCGATGACAAAGGGAACAACATATGTTGTTATGCGGTCTGACCGATAAAAGATCTTCATAGAATATGTAGGAGCCAATATGAGCATCCAGGTTCCGCTATTGGTTATTGACCGGAGACGTGTCTCGGTCATGTCTACATTATTCTCGAACCCGTAGGGTCCGCACGCTTAACGTTACGATGACAGTTTCATTATGAGTTTATATATTTTGATGCACCGAAGGTTGTTCATAGTCCCAGATGTGATCACGGACATAACGAGGAGTCTCGAAATAGTCGAGACATAAAGATTGATATATTGGACGACTATATTCGGACACAGGAATGGTTTCGGGAGTTATCAGATGTAAAACGGAGTACCGGGGTTACC